>NC_091750.1:57008754-57315421 GCF_043380555.1 Nothobranchius furzeri
GAAGAAGACTTTTTGTTGTCCACCCACATGTGCAACCACATGTGCAACCACTAAGAGCAATCAAGGGCTGCACACAACCAGGCCGATGGGACAGAGTAACAGTGTATGTTGTTTTGCAAAGCCTCTGCCTCTCTATTCCATTTGAGGTGGAAAATATTTTTCCTGCTGACTTTAGATTTGATTTGTTTTAACTTAAAGCAGACATCTAAGGAGGACTACTTTTGTCATGATGTGAGGGTGGAGATGGCGGACCAAGTGTGGTGGAGGGTTCAGGAGGCAAGAAAGCAGGCACGGATGAAAAAATAAGAATGGTTTAATGGTGGAACGGGAGAGACGGGACAAAACATGCATGAACAAACAACAATGATCCGACACAGGACATACGAGACGGGAGGTATAAATACACTGGGGAAAATCAGGAACACATGGGCATGTTAACAAGGGCAGGTGAAACCAATACACAACTAATCAGGGCAGGAGAGAGACAGTCAGGAGGGCAGGGGCAGATCGTGACAACTTTAGAAATTTGGGAAAACTTTATTGAATTTCAACAAAAGAAGCATCAGATAAATTGATTAAACCAGCTTTTAAGCTTCCCCTTACAATCATTTAGCTCCTTTAATATTCATGTCCTGGCCAAGTGGGCAGGGAAAACCAGTCTTTTCCTTGCATGCTGTGATTATGTGGTTGCTTTTGGCCATTTACAAAGACTCTTTTACTGATGTGAGCCCCAACAAAAATATCAGAAGCTGTATAGAAGCTCAAAGAGCAGTTTCCAACTGTAAATAGCCATTGTTCTAGTGCCCCTTTAACTTGCTGCTTTCTAAAATTTCAAAAACTATAAAGGAAATTTAAAGGGAGACTAGGCAGTTTATATTTGCTTTTAGCACCCCCCAGTGTCTGTTTAGTAGAACAGAAAGCAAACCCTATCTCCTCGCTGTGCGTTTGTCTTTTTACCACCTTCATCGAACTGCTGAAATGTCTCCCACCCTTCCTTAGTGTCTACAGGAGTGATTCGTCACTAAAATAAACAAATCAGCTGTGTTAACCCCCAGAAACCCAAATTTAGAAAACAACTGCAAAATCTTTTTTTAACCTTTCACATGTTGTTCTAGGAGGCCAGATAAACGGGCCTATTTACAAATTTTAACAGCCAATAGTGTTGCAGAACTGAACAATAGGACCTATTAGCAATGTAAATGTGGTTTTAAAAAGAAAAAAATGGGGAAGGTTTATTTTTGTAGAAGCTGGAAGCAGACTGCTCAATTTTTTTCCAAGTCCAACAGACCGGATCAGCAACTCTGGAGTTGCAAGTGGAATATACTGGCCACAGGGAATGATAGTGGCTGGACGGCTTTTCAATAACCCTGTAAAGGATAATTTTAGCACATTCTGGCTCAAGAAAATAATTTAAAACTGAAAATGTTGCACAGTGTCTCTTTAAAGTACTTGCTAATACATTTGTTTGACAAAATAAATTAAACTATTTGCTAAGTCTGGTCTGCTTACAGAGATGAAAAGCCATTCACAAATTTATTACAGGTCATATCAGGGTATAAAACTATAAGAGCATGTTAAATGCATTGCTGCACACGTATTATTGCAGTCAGTAAGATCAAGAGCTGTAATACAGTTTGCATATTAACCTCCAAAGACCTGCCCTCTTGATGGGGTAAAGTGAAGATTAGAAACCCAGGTTGCCACTCTCTTCTCCAACGAGGTTACGTGGTTTTTGCTCTGCTGTGCAACTGAGCAGCATTTTCCAACATCCATGCACCACAGCACATCTCAGTGCATCCATTATTTTTATGGTCTGTGAAGCTAAACTAATAAAACTCTCATTTGGAGTATTAAAAACGAGTCACCTTATCCTTCTGAGTCTGTGCTGAATCAGCGCTGTCTTCATCAGCTTGAGACTCACCTATTTTTTTGATCTCATGCCAAGCTGATATCAATTCTGTGGTCATCTGGAGCACATGCTGCAGGCAGCTGACAAGAGTTTTGAGCCTGAAGTGTATCTTGTGGTTTTTGTTGCTTTTTATATGATCAGGAAGTAAGTGCATAAAGTTTAATGAGTGAGGTGAGCATCTGCATTTTGTACTGCTCTCTGTGTATTATACTTCCAAATAGTTAACAGAAAGCCACCCTTCCTTCTCTAAAGTCAGAGTGAATTTACAAAAGGCACAGACTTACTCTCATGAGTTTCCCCATTGACATAAGTTAAGTGCTGCCAATTAAAAGGGACGTTTGATGCAAAACTCACCTTTTGGTTGTATTTGTACTGCCATGTTTGTCTCTACTGCATATATAAAAACTGCAAATGTGAAAAAAATCTACCCATTTGGTGGATTTAGGATTTATGTACCTAAAGCTGTTTCAAAAAACCTCTTAAATTGTGGAGCTTCTCAGCTAATTTATTCTTTTGCGCGCCATGGATTTTATCAGTATGTTTACCAATAAACCCATTTCCTGGTCGAAGAGAAAAGGAGAGACACATTAAGCAGAGAAGTCAACCAGTTATAACTGTGGCACATGCACGAAGCAAAATGCCCCGAACATCTGATCACAGAGTTTATTTAAACAAATAGATAAGAATGGGAGTGAGGTCATTGTGTGAAAGAATGTGTGTGTGTGGGTGTGTCTGAGTTGTTTTTACCCTGAGTCTAAATGCTGACAGTGTTTGTCCTGAGGACGTTTATATTTCATATCACCATTGCATTTTCTTTAACTTGTCAGTTTCTACATCCCCACCTCCTGCTCGCCGTATGGTTAGTTCTCATTTTCTTAATGAGAGCACAGCTAGCAATTTTTCTGCTGCTTTTGATCCACCCTGCTCTTCTGATAACGACCCAGATTCCTTAACTTCTCAGTTTAACGAGCACTGCCTCTCCATTCTGGACAACATCTGTCCTGTCAGAACCAGATCAGTTCCTGCAGTGAACCCTCTTCCCTGGTTTAATGACAGCCTTCGCAGCCTAAAGTGCCAATGCAGAAAAATTGAGCTTTTGTGGAAGAAAACCCATCTCCACGTCCATCTGCTGCACCTAAAGGATCTTCTGACATCCTTTAACTCCACAGTCAGAGAGGCTAGGGTTTCCTATTTTTCCAACCTGGTGTCCCAGAGCAAAGGGAACCCCAAGGTGCTGTTTAACACCATCAGCAGCATTGTCTCTCCTGCCTCTCCTACAGCCTCCATCCACTCTGTTACAGACTGTGAGAACTTTCTGTCTTTCTTTGTGGACAAAGTCAATAAGGTTAGATCTAGCATCTCTCCTTCAGCCTTATCGCTGCCTCTCCCAACTCCAACCAGGCCCGTCATCCTTGATAGCTTTGCACCTGTTTTTTTGCCTGAGTTAACCAAACTAGTTAACTCTATGAAGACCTCTGCATGCCCCCTCGACATCTTACCCTCATCTTTGTTTAAAAGTGCTTTTCAGTCCATCGGTCCCAGCGTGCTCTCTATAATTAATGCTTCTCTGGTCTCTGATCAGGTCCCTGCTTACTTTAAAAATGCTGTAATCCACCCGCTTCTTAAAAAACCGAGTCCTGACCCCTCTCTCCATAGCAGCTTCAGACCCATCTCTAAACTTCCGTTCATCTCCAAGATCTTGGAAAAGGTTGTGGCTAAACAACTCACAGCTGCTCTTGATGAACATAACATCTATGATAGCTTCCAGTCAGGTTTTCGTAGAGCTCATTCTACTGAAACATCTCTTCTTAGGGTCTCTAATGACCTTCTGACTCACAGTGATGCAGGGGACTGTTCTGTTCTGGTCCTGCTGGACCTGACTGCAGCCTTTGACACTGTTGACCATCACCTGCTACTGGAGAGGCTGAGAGACTGGGTAGGCCTATCAGGATCTGCTCTGGAGTGGTTCTCCTCTTATCTTTCTGAGCGCTCCTTTTCTGTGGCCGTCTCCAAGTTTAGGTCCTCCACCACCTCCCTTACCCATGGTGTCCCACAAGGTTCTGTGCTGGGGCCTCTGCTCTTCCTCTTCTATCTGCCTCCTCTTTCTGCTTCCTCTTCAGCACATCCTGAGCTCCTTCAAAGGAATCTCCTACCATCTTTATGCAGATGACATCCAACTGTACATCTCCTTTAAGCCCCATGAGATGTCTAAGCTGCAGCTGTTACACTCCTGCTTAGACTCTATTAAAACCTGGATGGCTGGGAGCTTTCTACAGCTGAATGAAGATAAGACTGAGATCCTCATCTGTGCCCCAGACAAGCTGGTTCCCAAAGTTAGAGACTCTCTTGGTCAGCTTGCTTCTCACACCAAACCTTCTGTCAGGAATCTTGGTGTGACCTTTGACCCAGCTCTCACCTTGGATTCTCATGTCAGTTCTCTTGTTCGCTCTTCCTTCTTCCATCTCAGGAACATTGCTAAGCTGAGTCCCATTCTGTCCCAATCTGAACTTGAGACAGTTCTCCACACCTTCATCTCCTCACGCTTAGACTACAGTAACTCTCTTTTCACGTGTCTGAGCAGAACCTCCCTGAACCGTCTACAGGTGGTTCAGAATGCCTGTGCTCGGCTTCTGACCAAGTCCTCCAAACACACCCACATCACCCCGCTTCTCCTCCAGCTTCACTGGCTGCCAGTCAACTTCAGGGTTCATTTCAAGATCCTGGTTCTGGTCTATAGGGCCTTACATGGACAAGCACCATCTTACACTGGTGATCTTCTTAGTCCCTACACCCCCAGCAGGTCCCTGAGGTCCAGTGATCAAAGCCTACTGGCTGTGCAGCACCAGGCTAAAGACCAAAGGTGCTGCTGTGTCCCCCAGACTCTGGAACTCTCTCCCCCTGAGCCTGAGATCAGTGGACTCAGTGGACTCCTTTAAAAAGCAGCTGAAGACTAACTTGTTCAAGCTGGCTTTTGTATGACCTTCTTCAACCACTCTCTCTTTATTCTGCTCTCCCCACCTATTCTACCTTCCTCAGGATCCACTGATTTCCCTCTTTCCTGTTCACTTTCTCTCTTTCTTAACATTTTTTAATCACAATTGCCTATTTTTGCTCATTTAAAATATATTTTTAACATTTTCTGAATGCTTTTTTATATTTTTACATGTTTTGCTTTTGTGAAGCGCCTTGAGATTTTTATCTTGAGAGGCGCTATAGAAATGATACTTTCTTCTTCTTCTTCTGAGTGCGAGAATGCTTCAGGACATTTGTGAACAGAATTAATGCAATGAAGTATAAAATTCCCATAACAGTGCGTTACATCATACTACTCATGGGAACGCCTCGTTCGCCATAACGTTGGTTGTGTGATTGAATGTTTAGAGTTGGTGAGAGCTGAGTGCAGTTGTTTGATGTCTTGCTGTCAGAATGCGCTACTGCAGTCAGCTGAGATCAGAGACGATCTTTGATGGATCACTGAAAGAAAAAAAAACGTTTGTGTCACAGACTTCAAAATTGTCAGTCTGAACTTTATGATTTTCAGGAAGGTTCTTGGTCACGTCGGGCAAAATATCAAATTATTTAACGTTTTTTTTTGTCAAACAATATTAAAAGATGTTGGTGATGTCTAACGTTTGCAAAAGCTGCAAATGATATTGTGCCAGTGTAGGACCACATTTATGAAAACCACGTTCTTTATTTAGCATGATGATCTTTGACATTATAAAATATCCCCCCAGAGGTGTCACAATGGGTGTAGCTAACCTCTCCATGAGTTTTCCTGTTTGCAGGTGGGCGCGCCCGGAGAGCAGCTGCTGCGAATTCTCTCATCAGCTCGCAGGGGATTTAAGGAGCGGTGTGACAACTCACCAGTGCCGGATGATTACTCACATTGGGTAGTATACACCAGCTCTAGACCTGTTTCTAGTTGTTTGCATCCTGTTCCGTCTGTTAAAGCCTCGTCATCACTTGTCCCGTTCCTCCGTTCTCCCGCCCAGGTACTCTCATCATCTGCCTGTTACCAGCTTGTCAACCTGCACTCTCACCTGTTACAACAAGGCGCCTCCGGATCTCCTGTCCACCCGCCACACCGCTTCTCCCTTTGGCCGTCTGCTCTCCTGCGCTCCTGGAACCGGTGCTCAGCTCCCAGCCTCCTCCAACAGCTACCACTCAGACCTGACACGCCCTCCTCTCAGCGCTCCACTGCCTTACCGAAATCCATAAGCCTCCATTCTAATCACACCTTCCCCGTCTGCTTTACATTACTCATTCTTGTTCTCTGTCTCAGAACGCTGCCAGAACCGTCCTCCTCCGACGTCTCCCCAGCCTCGTCAAACTCGATAAATAATATATTATTTTTACTCACCTTGTCTCTTCGTGATTCTGCATGTCGTGGGTCAAAAGACTCGATCCTAACATGACAAGAGGGAGTGTAGTGGCATTTGTTCCTGATGATCCTGCCAGCAACAAAAAAACTGGTATTTTTAGGTTTTTCTATTCAGCTTCTGTGTAAAGTGAAACACTGTTTACCACATAATGTTATAAATCAAATGAGGCGAATTCTGTCAAGTCCGACGATTTGATCAAATCAGTGATCACAGGAGCAGGAATATAATAAAGCTTGGTTTGTTGGCTGGATAACACTAAGATTTGTAAATACCGCTCTCTATGAGCCCCACCTAGGTGAGCTAAACCTTCCAACAAGTGAACTGGGCTTGAACTAGTGGAAGCCAGGCTAAACTGGAGGAAAAAAAAGCATCCCAGGCGGCACTGTTGACCTCCGTTCAATACTCCCGTAATTCACTGTTGACGTCCACCAGGGCGGACGTACGTGATCAGAGTCAAAAGCAGCCTGAATGGGGGATGGCTGGGTGTGGCCAGTTTCAGCTTGTTTTCTGCGACAGAGCCCTGAAATGGCTCATTCTGGAAGGTACAGAAAATGTCGAGCATAAATCTGCTGAAATCACTTTAAGTGAGACAGATTTAGTGCAACGAACTTCATTAAAAGTTTTGTATCAACTATAGAACTATTATTATTATTGAGCTTGTAGTGATAAATATAGATTTGTATCTATATTTCAAATGTGACGTAGATTTAGCTTGTTTATAATCGTATCTTAATTAATCGGGGCACCACCAGTTTTCGGAACTGGACCGTTGGATTTGACATCTACAGGTGCTGGCCAGTAAATTAGAATATCATCAAAAGGTTGAAAATATTTCAGTAATTCCATTCAAAACGTGAAACTTGTACATTATATTCATGCAATGCACACAGACCAATGTATTTCCAATGTTCATTACATTTAAATTTGATATTCATAAGTGACAACTAATGAAAACTCCAAATTTGGTATCTCAAAAAATTAGAATATTCTGAAAAGGCTGAATATAGAAGACACCTGCTGCCACTCTAATCAGCTGATTTACTCAAAACACCTGCAAAGGCCTTTAAAAGGTCCCTCAGTCTTGTTTTGAAGGCACCACAATCATGGGGAAGACTTCTGACTTAACAGCTGTCCAAAAGACAATCATTGACACCTTGCACAAGGAGGGCAAGACACAAAAGGTGATTGCTAAAGAAGCTGGCTGTTCGCAGAGCTCTGTGTCCAAGCACATTAACAGACAGGCGAAGGGACGGAAAAAATGTGGTAGAAAAAAGTGTACAAGCTCTAGGGATAACCGCACCCTGCAGAGAATTGTGACGACAAACCCATTCAAAAATGTGGGGGAGATCCACAAAGAGTGGACTGCAGCTGGAGTCAGCGCTTCAAGAACCACCACGAGGAGACTCATGAAAGACATGGGATTCAGGTGTCGCATTCCGTGTGTCAAGCCACTCTTGAACAAGAAACAGCGCAAGAAGCGTCTCGCCTGGGCCAAGGACAAAAAGGACTGGACTGATGCTGAGTGGTCCAAAGTTATGTTTTCTGATGAAAGCAAGTTCTGCATTTCCTTTGGAAATCAAGGACCCAGAGTCTGGAGGAAGAGCGGAGAAGCACAGAATCCACGTTGCATGAGGTCCAGTGTAAAGTTTCCACCGTCAGTGATGGTGTGGGGTGCCATGTCATCTGCCGGTGTTGGCCCACTCTGTTTCCTGAGGTCCAGGGTCAATGCAGCCGTCTACCAGGAAGTTTTAGAGCACTTCATGCTTCCTGCTGCTGACCAACTTTATGGGGATGCAGACTTCACCTTTCAACAGGACTTGGCACCTGCACACAGTGCCAAAACCACCAGCACCTGGTTCAAGGACCATGGTATCCCTGTCCTTGATTGGCCAGCAAACTCGCCTGACCTTAACCCCATAGAAAATCTATGGGGTATTGTGAAGCGGAGGATGCAATACGCTAGACCCAACAATGCAGAGGAGCTGAAGACGACTATCAGAGCAACCTGGGCTCTCATAACACCTGAGCAGTGCCACAGACTGATCGAGTCCATGCCACGCCGCATTACTGCAGTTATTGAGGCAAAAGGAGCCCCGACTAAGTATTGAGTGCTATACATGCACATTCTTTTCATGTTCATTCTTTTCAGTTGGCCAACATTAGAGAAACAAACATTTTTTCATTGGCCTTTAGAATATTCTAATTTTCTGAGATACCAGATTTGATGTTTTCATTGGTTGTCACCTATAAATATCAAAATTAAACGTAATAAACATCGGAAATACATTGGTCTGTGTGCATTGCATGAATATAATGTACAAGTTTCACGTTTTGAATGGAATTACTGAAATATTTTCAACCTTTTGATGATATTCTAATTTACTGGCCAGCACCTGTATATCTTCGCAATGTAATCAGTCTCAGAGTTAACACCACAAATTAATCTAAAGGATGAATTCTTGACAGAATGCGCCGATTATTCCTGAGAATTGCCAGACAATGATCAGGCGTTATTTACGTTTTGTGAATTTATAACCACATCAGTTAATACATTGACAAAAGGACCAAACACAGCTTATAGTTTCATGCATGGAATTAAGAAAATTGTTAACCCAAAGCTTTATGGCAGTGATAGGAAATAACTGATCCGTAATAAAAGTGGAAATCGGCGACAACATGATTATAGTAACTATTAGGAATAATTTCTGAAAGGACAACCAAGAATGTGTGTGTGTGTGTATGTGTGGCTCGTGTGGCAGAAGAAGAAAGGGGGTCTTGAGAGCTAAACGTGAATGTGGGATCGAAATAAAAACACGCCATAAAGAAATGGACTAATCTGAATTCATTAATCTGGCTTAGCACAGAAGTCAGCCAGATGAGATGCTTCACAGACCTTTTTCAGTCGCCAAAGAGTTGTCCTGTGGGCTGGTTCAGCCAGTCTAGTAGCTTGAATGCAGCTTTCAGGGGCCGTAGGACTTTGGGCACCTCAGCTGATGTCAATGGTGTTCCAGAGTCTGGGGGCAACAGCAGCAAATGATCTGTCACCTTTGGTCTTTAGCCTGGTGCTGCACAACCAGTAGGCTTTGATCACTGGACCTCAGGGACCTGCTGGGGGTGTAGGGACTAAGAAGATCACCAATGTAAGATGGTGCTTGTCCATGTAAGGCCCTATAGACCAGTGTCCGTCCTTGTGCAGGGCTACTCAAGCCTCGGCAACGCTGTGTGTGTGTGTGGGTGTGTGTGTGGCTTCTCAGCACGCCTCAGTAAGAAGAGTTGTTTATGCCACAGTACCCAGAATGATAATGAATCGTGCACGTGGGAAGCCTCCGCTACCCGCCAATCGGAGGCTCCTTCTAATGGTAGGCATGAATTTGAGCCGGCCAATCAGCCGGCAGTGGGTATGTTGGGATAGTTCAGCCCGAGGCAAACTGGAACAAATGACCAGTTTAGCACGGGAAAAAATAGGCGACCCAGATGTGAATAGTCATACGGGGACGAGCCAGTCTTGATGTGAAACTGGCTAAAATTTGACCAAAGTTACCACAAAACCTAACCCTAACCCTAACTGTATAGCTTAATAATGTAAGAAAAGTCAATCAGTTTTTCAACCTTTTTATATTTAATAGAATAAAACTTTCATTTTCCTAAAGGTAAATCTTAATGACACAGTGGGTTATTAAAAAAACTATTAATCAAAGAAAAATGAGAAATTAATTAAAACAAATTAGTCAACATAAACAAGAAAGTCATTAATGAGAGTCATTAAAAATGTTATTGCAGTTCAGATGACCTTCTGTGTTGCCCTTGAGGTGAACAAGCCTCCGTCATAAAACAACTCTGTTAACTGTGTAAAGGTGCATTATAATCAAGTTAAAGCTGCATTTGTTTAAAAAACAGCATCATTGTTGCATTTCTGAACTGATTATCCAACGTACCTGTATCGTGCTACAACATCCGTTTTTTCTAATTTCCAGTCATCCTAAAATCCACAACCACCCATGCTTGTGTTTATTCAGCACGGGGTGATTTATTAGGTGATCAATCTCCTCATCTGGATGAGTCTCCTTGCCTGGCCTGCTTACCTCCCCATTGGAAACGATTTGAAGCCTTTTCAGATTGCTCAATACTCTGATGAACAAAATGCTGGATAATTAAATGTGCATGGCATTAGAAGAAGAAAAACAAAAAACCAGCAGGAACACCAAACAACAAAACAAAATTCACAACCAACAGTGATTAATCTTGCTAATGGTCGTTTGCAGCTAAACATCTTTAGCCAAAGAGAACATATTTAATGGGGCCAAGAAAAAGTTACCCCTGCCTTTTCTGGCGAGTCAGCATTTTGTTTCAGCCTGACACGTCCTCACTCATTTGGCCAACCAACAATCAATAGCTGCAGCTGCTCCTGAAACAGGACTATACTTTAATCACACAGCACTGATTTCAATTCGGACCATAACAATGGTCCATGATGGACCCCTTTTGATTTTGATTCTTTTTAAAAGCTGCGGTCGCACCCAATAATGCAAGGACAGTGGTGCAATCTTGCTAAACTCTAACGTCCTAATCTGTAAGCCCTCATTCACTAAATTTGGTGGTTTAACAACCTCCTCAAGCAGGAAACTCAATTACGTTTTGATTTAGAGGCAACCTGCACAACTTTTGCTTTAGGAGTTTCCCCAACAGTTTGAGTAATCACGACGCTGGCAGCCTCAGAGACCATAAACCCACTGCGGAGACTGAGATTTAAATCATTTAAATAAATAAATATGAAGTGGAGAGGAAAGAAGGAAGATGGTGAAGAAATGAGGAGATTATCCGCAAATAGGTCATGTAATAAAAATGTTGTAAAGGTCTTTATTGATGTGAAGAAATGATGTAGAGGAAGTTTCCATCATAACCACAACAAGGACAGCTTCTGTGTGGATTTTACTTCCTCAGGAATATCATTCAGATTGTTGCCCACAGAGCTGATATTTCAGTTATTGGACTCATAAAATAAAGTATGGACATTTGTCTGATTGCATTGGTCACATATTTGTTAACAGTCATTTAACCCATTGATGTTGTGGTCAAGCACATTTTAATCATCACATCTTATTGAAGCAATAATTGAAGTGAACCAAAACATCTGGATGCTCTATATGGTTTATTTTTTCTACCGATATCCGATAAAGAATTCTAATACAGCCTATTAATTTATGATACCAATATAAACAATAACCCCAACCCTAACCCTAAATCCCCCTCATAAAAAGAAAAAAAAACTAAATTTAATGTATATCTCTTATCATGCATACTTTAATTTGATAATTTGAAGTCTCACAATGGAAAAAAGTGCCATATTTAGTTTGTGTCCATCAGCAGCTAAATCAAGTTCTCCTAGTGATGCCAAACAAATAAAAATATCTTAAAGACTATAACTCAGATCTGTCATATTTAGACATTTTGAGTGAGCAGAAACATAGCAGAAGAATTGGATGTATAATATGTGTATGGCATATAAAACTTGTGTCGTAAAAGTAAAAAATTACGTTGATAATTTCCGTTTTTACATTTTAATGACAATGATGGCTGATAATATCAAACATCTCTATTGATAAACTAAAATAAATTATGTTTAATATCAGGATACTTTAGTATAAAGGCAAACATTATTATCTAGCATAAATTAATTTTTCAATGAGTAGGAAATATTTTAGTTGTGTAATGCTGGTTAACACTGCATGTAATTTAGGCTCATTTTCACTGAAATCATGCCGGTGAATTGCGCTGAGAGCATGCAGCTTTTGGTTCTGTGATGTTCTACAGCTCTAAAGCCATCACTCTCATCAGGATCCAGGACAGTGGATGTGCAGCGTGGTCGAACTACAGATGGAGGGTAGAAGAACTGCTGCTGCAGAATGACAAGTTTTCATTTTGCATAGGTTATGGAGGGTGTGTGTTTATGTGCATTGTTTTAGCAATTGCAAATTATCAGTCAGCCAGGATGTAGATGTAACGCTGATATGGTTGATTTATTGGTTCTGGATCTGATGAAAGCATAAAGGCAGGAAGTCATTAAGATGGCATGAGTGTGATAGGAAAACAGGACGAAATGCAGCCACAACGTTATTACAGCCAGAGATATTACAGCTTGTTCTCAACCTTGCTCTGACTTCCTGTGACTTTAATGGAGGTCACACTGCAAAGCACCAATGGCAACAGCACTGTGAATTAAAATGAAATGGGGGATTTGCACATTCTGAAAATGTAAATAAATCTAGATGTTTCACCTGCCTGTAACTACTTCCTTCAGAAGGAAAATTTTCTTTCGCAGAAAAAAAACCCCCAGACTGTTTCACCTTTTATTTCCTCTTGTGTCAAACTACTACACCACTGCTGTGACCCATAATCACCAAAGTTAATCACAGCAGCAGCCGGTGTGTCAGAATGTGTCGGTCTGTCATCAAGTCTGAACCCCAGGAGCTCAGAAGTTGGCCAGCTCTGTTTTCTTATTTCAGGTCTCTTTTAGTAAACAGAATACAAACAAAAAGATTAAGCGGTGAAGTTTTTTTTTATCTGCATACAGGATTTTTGACCTTTTTTTGACAAAAGATCACATCTGAAAGCTCTTCTTAAATACCATTTTTGGTTCTTTTTTAAACACAGGTAAGGTTTTTTTTTTACCTTGCTGACGGTTTTGCTTGCGGCTGCAAACATCTTCAGAGCTGACGCTGATGGTGGCGTCACTTCCTACTCCGTTAATCCGCGGGCAGCAGAGGACGTTGTCGCCCTCTGCTGCCCGCTCTCCCCTCTCCGATGATGCAGTCCCATGCACAATCCAATGAGTAAACCCAAATGAAACCGTCAGCAAGGTAAAGAAAAACCTTATCTGTGTTTAGAAAGAACCAACAATGGAATTAGAAGACAAACACAGCAAGAACTTACAAAAGCTCTTCTCAAATAGTTAGGCTTATTTTCTAACGTTTTCTTAAGTGTATTTATATTGATAAAACCTTTCAGCTTTTTTTTGTAATGAAAAGTAAAAATAGAAAAGTAAAAATGATTTCAGAAGAAAGATTATCATTAGGTGAAAAGTGAGCGATTTTGTTTTGTGCACATTGTCTGCCTTCTTTCATGTCATACGTTGTGAAATGAGAATAAAAATGTTACATTTTTGTCAAATTTTGTAATAACAAACATTTGTGATCTTATGTAATATACCACTTTACAACAGGATCCATTATAAATGATTAATACATAATTTTAAATGTGTAATTAATGTACCTCTAACACTTTGTAAATCATTAGTTAGTGTTTATTATGCGTTAATTAAGAGTTAGACAGAGAGAACACTGACCAGTTTCTGTTTTCTCTTTCTCAAAATGAAGTGATGTAACACTTAAAGCTAGAATATGGAACAATCAATAAAAACTATATTAAAAAATACCTCTATGGGGTGTTCAGAGGTGTGCAGAGTGAATGTACAGTTTCACCTTTTAAAGCTATATTTAAAAAGATTAATAATCAAAGTTTTATTCTGTCGGGCACGGCACTGTTTTTGTTTACATATAACAGCCACGAGAGGGCACTGTTGCACCAAAAAGTCTGCTCAGCAAGGCCAGGTTGGGACGGTATTAAATGGCTGACTTGACAAGTCAAGCAGCTGATTCTGAGCCCAGAAGATTTTCTAACGCTAACTGTTGTAAATTAAACTTATTAGTAGAAATGAGTCCTTATCCTGTACGATTTGTCTCTAAACATGGTGCTGGAAGGTGTCAGCAGTGATCCAACACCCCAGCAGCTGGAAAATTAGTCCTGTTGTTGCAATACCACCTCTGAACACCACAGTTCGCCAGATTGTCCGTGTTCCATAGTCAACCTTTAACTCTGACATTGACAACTAAAGTCATCAGTTTAAATCCAACCATTCACTGCCAATGACGACTAAAGTCGTCATTTGCATTTTGTTACTGTGTGGGCGTCGGAACAAGGCCCCACACAGTAAGAACAAACTTCCCACCTCTAAAGCTGATCTTCATCCGCATACGTCACATGTCACGTGATCAGGAAACAGAAAATCCATGTCTTAGGAGATTGTTTTGGGCGGCTGCTATAAAAAAAAGCGAGGCGCAAACCGGAAAAGCTTCTGCCGATCACAATTCGACAACGGATTATGAAAGAATGGATAATGCTCGAAACACGGGGCTTCTTACTGATGTCAGGTGAGTCTCCGCTTTGTTTTGGCAGTTTTGGTGTCGACATCATCCTAGCGCGCAATGTTCTGTGACTCTTAAAAAAAACGCTGAGAAAAGCTGGCAGCAAAGGACTTTACTTAAATCATTTACTTTAATGATTTTTATAGAGTTACAGATTCTTTGATCACACATTTATAAGCTACATATTAGCCATTTACAAGTGGAACCTTTTTGGAAAGCTGCACCCATCATACTACAAGATATTTGTCACGGTCTGAGGTATTTCCCTGCTGTCACTCCCTGTCTTTTGAGTTTCCCTCTGCAGGTGGGCGTGTCTGGAGGTGACCAAGCTGCAGCAGATCTGCTCATCAGCTGGCCAGGGGTATTTAAGCAGCTGGGAGACTCCTACACTTCGCTGGATGATTACTCTACCTGGGTACCTTCTAACAGCCACTTGTGAAACTTATTCGAGCTCTGTAAACTCTTGAGAATTAGATTTGTTTTTGGATTTTGGATTTTTGAGATTTGATGTGTTTTTGGATTTTGGATTTTTGCCTTTGTGACCTCCTGCTCTTGTTCCCAGACAAACCTACACACTCATCTCTGACTGGCAGAACTCTGGAGCCCACACCATTTGGATCTCCAACTCCGCTCGTCTCTCAGCCTCTCCCCTGGCCAGACCCGCCTCCAGCTGCCCACCTAACCTCCCCGGACCTCCCCAAGCTCAGCTCCCTCCACGTCTCTTTTCTGGATCTCAGTCCCTGCTACCCAGACCGGACCACTCCTCCCTCAAACCAGTTCCCACCTCTCCAGATCGTAAGTCCTCCACATAAGCCTGATTCCCTGTGCCATCCGCAAATTGGATCTAACTCCGATCTGTCCACAGCTTCTCCCGCACCAGCTTCCTCGTGCAAGAACTCAGCTACGTTTACGCTGCTTCCTTGGTTTCCCTTTAAAATAAATTCTTTTTAAAAACATTTTACACCGTCTCAGATCTGATTCTGTATGTCGTGGGTTAGATTTCTTCACCACAACATGACAGAATCATCCAGCCATTCCTCTAACCTCAGTACAGAATCAGTTCCCTCTGTCGTTTCCGCCACCCAAGCTCAGCACAGTGATTCACTCCAAGCTCTGTCTGATCAACTCTCCCACACTAACCACACCTTGTTTGAAGTAGGAACGATGGTAAAGGAATTAAGCCACAGACTCACCTCCCCGGAGCAAGCCTCATCCCCCGCTCAGAGTCTGCCCGGACCCGTTCTTCATGCACCATCCAGTCTGCCCAGCTTCCGGGTCGCTACCTCTCCTCCACCGGAGACGTTTGACGGCAACCGGGAGGTTTGTCGAGGTTTTCTCCTCCAATGCCAGCTGGCTTTCCAGCGATCTCCGGAGTCTTTTTACACCGATGAAATTAAGATCTCCTACATCATCGGTCTTCTACGAGGTAAGGCACTCCGGTGGGCGGAGGCAAAAAGCCGGAACCCGAGCTTCCTTAAGAGTCCGTTGGATGAGTTTCTGGCGGATTTTAAAATGACTTTTGACAAACCTGAGTCAGCGGCTGAAGTGGCCAGACAGATTTGGAGCTTACGTCAAGGGAAGCTCTCAATCGAGGATTTTGCCATAGAGTTTCGGACCCTAGCCGCCACTTCCACCCTCGATGAAGCCTCACTTAAGGGGGCATTCACCCAGGCTCTCAACGAGCAGCTTCAGGATCAACTCGCTTTCTGCCAGGAACCACCTGATCTCGAGAGCCTTATCGCACTGTGCAGTAGGATGGAGAAGAGACATAAGGTACGCCAAAGAGGTAACAACTTCCCCTTACCTTCTCGCCTTAACTGCCCGCAAAATGTGTATCCAGCAGCTCCAGCTCCGCCCCCCAGTGAGCCCATGCAGATTGGTCGAGCTAAATTAACCCAAGAGGAGAGAAACAAGCGCATGAGTTCAGGGGTGTGTTTGTATTGCGGCATGTCTGGACATTTTGTGGCCAACTGCCCCAAGCAGTTAAACTCCAGGTCCCATCAGTAGGCCCGAGAGTACTGGTGGGAGGTTATCGGTCAGATTCAAACTCTCGGTGTTTGCTGGAATGTTCTCTGTCACATAATCACATTACTCTTCCCTCTCTCGCATTAGTTGACTCTGGCTGTGAATTAAATCTTCTTGACCAACAGCTAGTGGAGCAACTCCTGGTTACCACTTTCCCTCTACAAACACCCTACCGTGTATCCTCTCTGGACGGAGGCTCCCTCACCTCTATCACTCACAAGACTGCACCCATTCGCCTGATGACGTCAGGTAACCACAGTGAGGAACTCACCTTTTTTGTATTTCCTTCCCCTCAGTCTCCTGTGGTCCTGGGTCATCCCTGGCTTAAGAACCATAACCCCCGTATTAACTGGGTCACAAACCAAGTGGAGATGTGGAGCAATAACTGTCATTTAACCTGTTTGGGACCAGCCCGTTCTAGTTCCGAGCCTCGAGCCCTGAAGACCACACCACCCGACCTCACCGGGGTTCCGCCTGAATATCACGACCTCCAGCAGGTATTTTCTAAACATAAAGCGTCCTCATTACCACCTCACCGCCCTTACGATTGTGCTATAGATCTTCTCCCTGCAGCACCTCTTCCCTCTAGCCGTCTCTACAGCATCTCCAAGCCTGAACGTGAAAGTATGGAAAAGTACATCTCCGAGTCCCTGGCATCCGGCATAATTCGGCCTTCCACCTCTCCTCTGGGTGCTGGCTTTTTCTTTGTCTCCAAGAAGGACGGCACCCTGAGGCCTTGCATCGACTACCGCGGTTTAAACCAAATCACGGTGAGAAACAAGTATCCATTACCCTTACTGTCATCCACTTTTGAACCCATACAAGATGCGACCATATTCACTAAGCTGGATCTTAGAAATGCTTACCATCTGGTTCGCATCAGAGAGGGAGATGAGTGGAAGACGGCTTTCAAAACACCAATAGGACATTTTGAGTATTTAGTCATGCCTTTTGGCCTCACGAACGCACCTGCCGTTTTTCAGAACCTGGTTAACACTGTTTTGAGTGACTACCTGAACAAGTTTGTCACAGTATATCTGGATGACATTTTGATTTTTTCGAGGACCCCCGAGGAACACACCGGTCATGTCCGAGCCGTTCTCCAACGCCTACTCGAGAATCGGCTCTACGTTAAGGCGGAGAAATGCGAGTTTCATGCCCCATCTGTTAAGTTTCTGGGTTTCGTACTGGAGAGTGGAAGGCTGGGACCTGACCCCGAAAAGGTGCAGGCAGTTAAAGACTGGCCAACTCCTTCCACACGCAAACAGCTACAGAGATTTTTGGGTTTCGCAAATTTCTATCGTCGGTTTATTAAAGGGTACAGCCAGATAGCCGCCCCTTTAACACAACTAACCTCAGTTAAGAGACCTTTCATTTGGGATGCTGAAGCCTCCAGGAGTTTCTGTGACTTAAAGGAGAGATTCATTCAGGCCCCTATTCTCACCCGTCCAGACCCTGCAAAGCAGTTTACTCTCGAGGTTGACGCCTCGGACACTGGAGTCGGGGCTGTGCTTTCTCAAACCTCCCCCACAGATCACCGCCTCCATCCCTGCGCCTTCTTCTCACGGCGCCTCTCTCCTGCCGAGAGAAATTACGATGTGGGAGATCGTGAGCTCCTAGCTGTGAAACTCGCCTTGGAGGAGTGGAGGCACTGGCTGGAGGGAGCTGAGCACCCCATTGTGATATGGACGGATCATAAAAATCTCTCCTACCTCAAAGAAGCTAAGAGACTCAACCCACGTCAATCCAGGTGGGCCCTGTTCTTCTCACGTTTTCACTTTATCATTTCCTACAGACCAGGCAACAAGAACATCAAGCCCGACGCTCTCTCACGACAGTTCTCGGTGAATTCGGATCCCGAGCCCACTACCATCATACCACCGGATTGTGTCCTGGGAGCCGTTACCTGGGAGATACGGGATCAGGTGCTCGAGGCTCAAAAGAACTACCCCTGTCCCAATCAGGTACCCAACCGCACCCTGTTTGTTCCGCCTTCCGTCAGGCATAAGGTGATTAACTGGGCCCACACCGCCAAGTTTTCTGTCCACCCTGGTATCAGTCGTACCGTAGCCTTAATCCGGAGGTCCTTCTGGTGGCCAACAATGTTTAAGGATGTCAAGGAGTACGTTTCCGCCTGCCAAACCTGTGCCCGCAACAAGGGAAGTAACCAACCCCCTTTTGGACTATTACATCCGCTACCCATTCCCTCCAGGCCCTGGTCCCATATTGCACTAGACTTTGTCACCGGTCTTCCCCCTTCTCGAGGCTTTATGGTTATTTTGACCATTATCGACCGTTTCTCCAAGGCTTGTCACCTAGTGCCGCTAAAGGCTCTACCTTCTGCCGCTGACACTGCCACTTTGCTTGTTAAGCATGTTTTTAGGCTCCATGGCATTCCTGCGGAGATACTTTCTGACCGCGGCCCTCAGTTTATCTCAAGGGTGTGGAGGGACTTCGCCACCTGCTTAGGGGCTAAGGTGGCGCTAACATCTGGTTTTCATCCGCAGTCAAATGGCCAATGCGAGAGACTAAATCAGGAGGTAGAAGCCATGCTCCGCTGTCTGTGTTCTTCTAGCCCTTCCAGTTGGAGTACCCACCTTCCTTGGATCGAGTACGCCCATAACGCCCATGTCTCCTCCGCCACTGGACTATCCCCCTTCGAGGCCTCGACAGGTATTCAACCCAGTTTGTTCCCTTCTGTATTTCCCACCACAGTTTCCTCCGTTCCTCAGTTCCTGAAGGGGGCCCGACGGGTTTGGGCGGCCACGCAACAGGCCCTACAGAGGACTGCAGAACGCAACCGGCATCTGGCCGACCGGCACCGGCGTCCTGCCCCAGACTATGCGCCTGGACAGCGCGTCTGGCTCTCCACCAGGGACATCAGATTAAAGGACCACTGCAGAAAACTTTCCCCCACATTCATCGGTCCCTACACGATTTCTGCTGTCGTCAACCCGTCCTCCGTCCGCTTGGATCTGCCGTCCCACATGAAGATCCACCCCGTTTTTCATGTCTCCCTCCTTAAGCCTGTCATCTCCAGTTCCCTGTGCCCTCCCGTCGACCCTCCGCCTCCTGTGCGTCTCGCTGACGGGGGCCTTGGTTACCGTGTCCAGCGCCTTCTGGATGTGCGACCTCGTGGCCGAGGTTTCCAGTACCTGGTCGAGTGGGAGGGTTATGGCCCGGAACATCGGCAGTGGGTCCCGAGGTCATGGATCGATGACCCCTCTCTCATTTGGGATTTCGAGTTGGCCCGCTCCTCCTCCTCCTCCTCCTCCCCCTCCTCTGCTCGGCCGCCAGGTGGCGTCCCTTGAGGGGGGGGGGGGTACTGTCACGGTCTGAGGTATTTCCCTGCTGTCACTCCCTGTCTTTTGAGTTTCCCTCTGCAGGTGGGCGTGTCTGGAGGTGACCAAGCTGCAGCAGATCTGCTCATCAGCTGGCCAGGGGTATTTAAGCAGCTGGGAGACTCCTACACTTCGCTGGATGATTACTCTACCTGGGTACCTTCTAACAGCCACTTGTGAAACTTATTCGAGCTCTGTAAACTCTTGAGAATTAGATTTGTTTTTGGATTTTGGATTTTTGAGATTTGATGTGTTTTTGGATTTTGGATTTTTGCCTTTGTGACCTCCTGCTCTTGTTCCCAGACAAACCTACACACTCATCTCTGACTGGCAGAACTCTGGAGCCCACACCATTTGGATCTCCAACTCCGCTCGTCTCTCAGCCTCTCCCCTGGCCAGACCCGCCTCCAGCTGCCCACCTAACCTCCCCGGACCTCCCCAAGCTAAGCTCCCTCCACGTCTCTTTTCTGGATCTCAGTCCCTGCTACCCAGACCGGACCACTCCTCCCTCAAACCAGTTCCCACCTCTCCAGATCGTAAGTCCTCCACATAAGCCTGATTCCCTGTGCCATCCGCAAATTGGATCTAACTCCGATCTGTCCACAGCTTCTCCCGCACCAGCTTCCTCGTGCAAGAACTCAGCTACGTTTACGCTGCTTCCTTGGTTTCCCTTTAAAATAAATTCTTTTTAAAAACATTTTACACCGTCTCAGATCTGATTCTGTATGTCGTGGGTTAGATTTCTTCACCACAACATGACAATATTAGGCAATCATGAGCACTCAGTGTGTGTTGGGAAAGACTCTCAGCTACAACCACATGAAATCCTCACTCAATATCTTTAAAATTACCTGTTGCCAATGTAGGTTAGCTGTAGCGGCCATCTTGAATTTGGGTTCTTCAAAAGGGAATCAGTTGCAGTTGTATACCCAGAGTAGATATGTTAATATGTACACAGGCAAAACACTGACCTTCTATTGTGGGTATCTGAAGATTTATAAACACATTTATGAACAACAACTTGTTAAAAACTGTGTTTGCTAATATTCACAAACATTTCCATGATGCTGTTCCCAACCAACAAGGGAAAGTTTGACGTCCTGTGACTTTAAGAGCCTCTTACTTGCTTCAGTGGAGGTTCCAACTTTAAGAACACTCCTATACATCACACCGTGCTCATTATTAATATGATAAAAACAAAAATAAAACATTGTTACGTTTTTCAATATGGTGACAAATAGTGCTGCCGCGAGCACTTAACTTAACCAATGGCATAGAATGTGAAATATTGTTGTGAATTTTTGCTGTCGACACCTAAAGGCTGATTTACACTTTCAGTCAGCTCGAGAGTGGAGTTGGGCAGACACATTGACAGATGTGTTTTCCCTTCAGACTTCTCCGTTACCTGTGGAGTGTTGCAAAGCAATTCCTTGCCAGGACAACAGAGGACACAATGCTTTTATATGGTTATTAAAGCATGGTTGTCACCATTGCAGTCATGTACTTGGTCCACAATAGCGTATTTACTATTTTTGTTGTTGTGTTTTTGTATTTCAGACATTTTAACACAAACAAATTTGTCCATTCTCCTCCAACACGCAGTTGCCACCTCTAAACCCACATTTCCTAATAAATCTTTGTACTCCTTCTGTCACGAGTGAATAACAATTCATATTTTCACAAGACGTTCTTCAATCTGCTCGATTCAAATATCTTGGGTCCTTTATTTAATTTTTTTAGGGGCAATGGCGGTGCTATTGAGGAATTAAAGGAAGCAGCGTCCTCACCATCACAAGCTTGTGGTCTTTGCCACTTTTGGTGGATAGTTAAAAAGTTGGGTATGTCTCCGTCAGCCTCTGCGAGCCCGTCGAAGAGCCCTTACACCGACACATAATGGCATTGCGTATCTCCAAACTGAGGCAGATGGAGAAGATTAAACCAGGCTTAATTTCTACTGACCCAAACTAAATATTTTCTCCAAACCAGTAGATGGCGGTGTGCATGAACCTCCACTAAGATGACAACCTCCTCCCTGTCTAGTTAAAAAGAAAAAAAAAACAATCATGGTGGAAAAACAAGAACGTACAGATGTGGTCAGTAAAAGTTTATTTACAACAAAAGGATCAAAGGCATGGGAACATTTTAGGTAAAGTAAAAATAAACAAGTAGTTTGTAATCTGCAAGCTTACTTTGGCCTACCACCACAGTTCAAGAACCGCCAGAAAAAAATCCCCACTACCTCAAGTATTTTATAAACTCTAGATCCTTTATTGCCACAGCTTTCTGAAAATATTTTGGAATGTGAGTACTTTACTAATAGAGTAGTGACACTTCTGTGTGGTAATTTGTAACTTATATATCTTATTTCCTAGAAACTATTATTTTTTCATGTTTGAAAATAAATATGGGTCAGCATAGACACAGTGAACTACTATTTAGATTACTATTGTTTTCTCTTCTCAATTTAAAACCGTTTAACTGGTAGAAAAGGTACAAAAGTGGTCATATTCGTGGACTAATCAATTAGACGGTTAATTAGTTGGTTGATTATTTGAATTGAAATTAGTCATTTGTGGCAGCCCTAGTGACAAGTACTGAGTGTGAGAAAAGCCTGATGGGATGTTGTTCCAGTCAACGAGGATCTTTCTCTGCTCTAGGCCATCCATCTGCTCAGCTGGAGGCAGAATTTTGTGTAATGTGTCCAAGAAAGTGATAGGATGGATAGTTTGTATGAGCCAAGGTTGTTATGGTGACGAAGAACATCTTGGTGATTTATAGCTCATGATGTTCTTTCTTCCCTGCTGGCAAAACCCTCTTTAAAAATGGGCAGGCTTGTGAGTGACAGTTCCTCTTTCCTGGTGGCTTTTTGGTAACTTTAAACCTTACTCATGACAAATCTGAATTTGTAAGAGCTGGAAAAGTGAAGTTAGAAACATTTCATTTGGGTATAGCGATGAGCAGAAACAGTTCTTAAGGGATGCAGCCTGAGCAATGGAATAAATGGGAATTAATAGCGTAATCAATAATGATAGCATAGCATAGTCAAAATTCTTTTATTCTTTTGTGGTTTCTCAGATAAAAGTTGAGTACATTTGAAAGGATCACCTTAGATTTGACTTCATTGCTTTGAATGCACAATATATGTATGTATATATATATATATATATATATATATATATATATATATATATATATATATATATAATTTTTTTTCAGTTGAAGTGTGACAAACTATGTATCACTGTTCTGTGATGTATAGATTTTTGGTCTAGCAGCTTTTTTGTTCTTATACATACAGTATGTATTAGCATGAACAACACAGCCATGCTGGTTGATCTTCGTTTCTTGGTTGAGGAGTGTAAATAATAAAAACAAAAGATAAAAAATCAAGTAAAAAAATAGTTATTGTGTGTTTTTTTGTCTGAATTTCTAAGGGGAAGTACAACTGTCTAATTCACCGGGCAACTAAGGACAAGAGTAAACCCCAACAGGAGAATTATTTTAGGGGATTTTGGCACATTTAACCATGTTACTCTTTCCACAGATTAATTATCTTATTGTAAAAGCAACTTATCAGGTTGTCCAATAATAAATGATTTATTGCCAATAAACATATTTACTACAAAAAAGAGATCAACCAAACACAAATGTATTGTAGTAAACCAAGTTCAACCACTTAATTACAGAATAAATGTAAACCACTTTCAGCAAAAACGTGCCTTCTGTTTGAGTCTTTCAGATTTATGTGGAGTTAGTTGTCAGTGGCAGAATATTCTGACCACAGTTCACTAAGATTATATCCATCTGCAGACTACAACACATTATTCAGGAAGTTAGCCTTGCAGCTGGAAATCTAGAGAAAACAAATGTCATTTTTTAGATCTTTTTTAAAAAGGGGGTAAAACTGTTTAAAACTTAGGTTTTTTTCTGTGTTCTCTTCTGCCACAATGATTTCTTCTGGGATACACCCACTTTCACAAGCTACACTCTTGTTTCTGTCTGCTTTAAGCTCCGTGTCTAAGAGCATCAAAAAATGTTTGGCTAAGGAAAATCTTGTCTCCACATCACTAGCCAAGACACAAATGTGTATTCACCAGAAGCTTTTTTCCAAAGCGACTTATTGTTGTGGATGTAGCACTACAGGGAATTAACATAACATGCACTTCATGTAGAACGGCCACAGCTGGCTTTTGAACCTGCAACCTTCTTGCTGTGATGCAACAGTGCCACCAGTTGCAACTCCATGCACTATGCACACGCTCTGCTTCTGTTATTACACAACACACAACACACACACACACACACACACACACACACACACACACACACACACACACACACACACACACACACACACACACACACACACACACACACACACACACACACACACAAGCCCGCACCACGTGAATCAGCATGTGAGTTTGGTGACACTAGGGAAGAGAAATGCAAATCTGATCTCTTCAAGTCAGTGACATGGCCTCCATGGGGAGATGAACGTGTGTTGAGGAAGAAGGGAGATGGCGCTGATTCACTATGTCTCGCCCTGCCTTGACGCTCATTGCTGTGAAAGAACATGTTTGTCAGGCAGCAAAAATGGATGACACGGTCTCAGGAGGACGTGGCGTTGCAGACAATCTTTTTCTTTGTTTATTTATTCTTCTCACTTCTTTTTATGTTTTATTTTTCCCCTAATATAACGAGACAGGATGTATATTTCTGTTTTTTTTTTTTAATTCCAGAGTCTCTTTTAGTCCTGCTCAAGTCTCCGAGTCCCACGCTGCTCTTCTTGCATTGTCAGGTTGACGGTCATGTGAGAGCAGGTGTTTTTGGGAGCACACGCATGCTGGCGAGACACTGAGACTGACCTGAATGCTGATAGAAGTTTAACAGATATTGACATTCGTAAGGTTTTTGCCTAAAGTAGTAATATTTAGGAATTCTACAGTGAAATAATCACAAAACACTCTAATGTCTGAATCATGTTGGAAGATGGTGACATTAAAACCGATTTAATTCTTAGGTGGCTGGGGGGTTGTGAGTTTGTCAGGTTGCCAAGACTGCACCGATCTAACGCTGCAGTGCTGGCATTTGTAATTCAGAAGAGGCAGGCATAAGCTCTGGAGTTGTTTAAAGAACCAGAGCCAGTAAACAGGAGAGACCCAGAAGTTTTTTCTTGCACCCATATAAAGCCATGGCATCTTTTTGTTTTACCCTAATATCGGTTACAGAAGGTTAGAGGCTATAGCAAACAATGCTAACGGTGAATTAGAAGCAAAAGGTTGGCTGTTAAAAAATCTCAAGCTATTTTTTCAATTACCCACATCTCAACCCATCCATCCATCCATTTTCTGAACCCGCTTGTCAATGCAGGGTCGCGGGGGGCTGGTGCCTATCTCCAGCAGTCAAAGGCAAACAGGCAGGGTACACCCTGGACAGATTGCCAGTCCATTGCAGGGCAACACAGAGACACACAGAACAAACAACCATGCACACACGCATTCATGCCTAAGGATAATTTAGACAGACTATTATCCTGACAGTTTTGGACTGCGAGGGGAAGCTGGAGTACCTGGAGAAAACCCACACGTGCACAGGGAGAACATGCAAACTCCTTGCAAAAAGACCCCAGGCCAGGATGCAAATCCAGGACCTTCTTGCTGCAAGGCAACAGTGCTAAACACTACGCCACTGTGTGGCCCCAACAACATGGTATTACAGTAAAATGTATATGTGTAAATAATGAGTAAATCATGATGTTTTACTTCCTTTAATGATTTTTTCAGAACCATAACAGTGTAACGTCCAGCAATGGTCAGTTTTCACCTAAAACCTGACCTACATGCCACCAGCAGACATAAATTCCATTCTCTAAGGTGGATTTTACATTCTACCTTCCAACAAGCAACAAGGTTCTGCAAACCTTGTTAACATTTCAGGAGGAACACGATGTCAGCCTGTGTTCCCAAACAAAGCCTTCTTCTGAAAACACCACAGGATTCCTCATGCCTCTGAATAAAGTGACTATTTTCAGCTCATATGAGTTAATCAATTGTGAAACGGAATGAGCAAATGTTGTATGAAATGATCAATAATGTTTTGATCAATCTGTGCTTAATTTACTGTGGTTGAAATGAAACATTTTGATATTATGATCAGTAATTTTAGATGTAACAAGTGAGTCATTATCTACACTCAGACACAAGGTTCATTAGAGATAAATTAAAGTTAAGTTAAACAGCATGACACATAGATATTTTCTTAGCCACAAATCAGAACATCCTGTATCTAAAAGAAGACGTGACGTTCTGAGGTTTGCTTGTGAACACTCCTTAACACGGCACGTCCCGGTTGGCCAAGAAATCATGATATGAGAATATTAAAACAGAGCTCACTAGACGGTGAGACAGTTCCAGAGAAATCTACAGACAGGCCATCCGGAGCGAACCCTCTTTAACCCAAAGCTTTCGACAAGCTAAAAGCTGCCTACAGCTGACACAGCCAAACAGTTCCTTCAGCTATTCAGAAACAGCTGTTCTAGATGCAAACAATTTCATCTATCTCTTGTGATCCGGGAGACGACTCTGGACCGACCTGGTCGTACTGAGGTCTTTTCTACATCTTCGGTACCTTGGGGTCACCCGACCCCCCCCCCCGACATCTCAGATCCAAAAGGGAGTCTCCTCAGGGGTACGTAGAACACAGCCAGATTGCGTCTGATGTCGTTTTCAGAAGAACCAACTTCATAGTTTAATGCAAACCAAATTCTTTTCACCCAGAATTCAGTTCTTCTAGATACAAGGTTCTGATAAACACACACCATTAAATCACCATACATCACATCCCATCCTCTTAGATTCATCCATCACAGTACACTTGGTTAACTTGTCATGTTTTTTATTTGTTTAGAAAAAAAATTTCTTATCTTTTATAAACCTGACTCCGTCTGAATTGAGACCAAGTGTGTGTTGATCCCTGGAAAAGCAAAGAATCCTAGAATCTTCTGACTAAACACTCAAAGACCAAGCAGGTTGATATTCTATATTTATATAATATAATAATAATAATCTATATTATATAGAATATCACATCTAATTGGTCATAAGTAAAGGTAACATATTAAGCTTAAAAGTACAACATTAACCCTCCTACAACAGCGAGCTAACATCAAGACAACAAACAACCATACGTCCTTTAATAATACATAGACAATGGAGATATTGCCGTAATAAGTGTTGTAAGTGCTCCCTACCGTAAAATAGGGAGTGGTAACACCAGATGTACAGATGCATATTTACCTACTTAACTTACTGTTTAGGGCTCACCTTTGTCTGTCATCTAGAATCTTCTGGCGCTGATCCATAACCGGCAACAGCCATGGAACAAGAGTTCAAAAGAAATTTTTTGCTTATAAAAATAGACTGCAGTAATCAGATTTGACCGCAGGATGTCGTTCTTACCTCATTCCTAAATATTGCACTTTTAAACTGTCAACAGCCAAACCCTGTCTATTAACACCTTTCGTGACCTGCTGTCATTAACTATTCATAACTACAGTTTTCTACCTAATCTCACAATGTTCCTTACTCAATAAAAGCAATTGGTAAAATAAATTGCACCTTGAGTGTGTTAGATTAAAAAAAGTGAAGTAATTTATTTAGTACAAGTAGCTGAGAAAGTCTGAGCAAAGGAACTTATGCATATGCATGAGGCAAAACAAAGATATTGCAACTTAAACACCTGGTCATCAAGTTATGTTTTAATATAGCAGTGATGAGTTGCACTCCGAGCAACTTTGGTTTAATTTTGCACAACAACACTGTAGCTTACTCCTTAACTCATTTCAACTCATTTCCTGTTCCACATTTATAATTTAAATGCAATGTTTTGCAAGGCTCCTTCTGCTTTGTATCCTGCTTTGTTGACTACTTTGTGTTGTATGAGCTACTGGATGCATTTCTCACTAAAAGGAAGAGTGAAGCTCTGTAAAATTTGGAAGAATGTGGCTGGTTTCAGGCCAGATTAATCTGCAATATATGTTGTTACCACTGAGGGATTCATTTGAGCCACCGAGATTAAACATTGTTCTTTCTCCAGGCACTCGCCTTCAATTAACCTGTCATTTTTCAGCAGATTTGTCACATTTTAGGTCTACAACCAGATCTGGAATTCTGCCCTTTTCAGTAGAGGTGGACCAGTCTGACAGAAGATCTAGTTATCTACTGATCTATGGTGGATAAGTCCAAATTTGAATCCTCTATGACACAACATGTGCAAGTAATTTTTGTTTGAAGTATTTTTCCTCCACAGGCTAAGTAACACATTCACTCCTGAGTTTCCTTTATGAAATAGCTTTTGGTGTGTATTCTTTCATGTGGATGTTTGTGTGTGTGTGTGTGTTGCTTCGCTGAGCCAAGGTCTATTAGTTCAGTCGGCCTACCTACTCACCTGTGCTACCATACATCTCAGCTCCTTAATCAGATTTGACTGCATTCCTCCTCGCCTCAGTCTCTGCCAACAGCCCTCAGTGTGATTCTGTTGTCTGGCACAAAGTAATGAAAACACATAAAGCTCTCATTACGTGCCAGTGGCTGTGGAGCGAAGTGCTAGTAGACCTGTACTCTCACTCATGAGGGGATAGGAAAACAGACGAGGAGTGTGCTCTCTGCACCGTCATACACACATGGAAAGACACACGGTGGCAGACACACACATGAAGCTGCGCCATGCTGCAGTTTAAATTACCCAGCTGTCATGGGCCTCTGATTGATGGCTCCTTCTCTCATGGTTTCCATGATAAGCTCTTATTGGCTGTGTAATTTTCTTCTGGCTAGGTTAGAATGGGTGGATTTGATGTAGCGCATGAGCAGCTTCACATTCATATAGATCACACTCGCTTGCAGTGATATCTCAGTTTTTGCATATTTTTTTATCTTTGTGTTTGTGCAAATATTAGTATTTATTTTAAGATCCATCTGTTGAGTTCACATTCATTCAGTTTGTGAAATAACCTTATATTTGGTCATTGTGCAGCACTTTTTCGGCCACTGAAGCTAAAAACTATATGCAATATGTAAGAATGAAGCAAGAATGGCATCCTGTGGTCAAATTTAGATATTGCAGCCTATGTTTTCTAAACAAAAGGTGCGTTTCTCACTGCTGATCTGCAAGTTTAATGGCTGCTGCCAGTTACAGATCAGCACCAGAAGATTGTAGATGGCGAACGAAGATAAGTCATACATGTTAAATTGATAAGTAGATGAATATATTGTTATATCTGGTGTTAGCATTCTTGGGTGTTTCATGGTTGGGAGCATTTACTATACTTATTACAGCAATATGCCTCAGACAGAACAGAAGATGAGTTTGCTGTCTTGCTGTTATAGTTCTGAATGACTCATTAATGGAAGTAAAATGACTGACTCATTATTCACCAGTTCAATTTGTTGGTAATTGAAAAAGTAGCTTGAGACAATTTTAGAGCTGACTATTTGCTTCTAATTCACCGTTAGCGTAGTTAGCTCAACTTTAGCTCAACTTTAGCCTCTAGCCTTCTTTACCTAATGTTAAAGGTGCAGTATGTAAGAATATAGTGAATATTTTACAGTAAGAAAATCCCAAAGAGTCTAATGCTTCCATCATTTTGAAAGGAAGGTTCTAGTGAAACTTATTTCAGAACCAGCTGGCTGCGGGGATCGTCAGTTTTTCTCCTTTCAAAACAAAGGAAGGAGAGACGTAACTCTTGTTCACCATCAGTGAGTGTGGGGTTGCCATGTCTCATGTGAGCTAGTACTGCAGTGCCGACAATTGAAGGCCGGCAAAAATCTCCAGAGTTTATTAGTGTCTTTGGTACGTTCTTTCTGTGTTTGGCTTCTAATTCCATTTTTGGTTCTTTTTTAAAACACAGGAAAAGTTTCTCTTTACCTTGCTGACAGTTTCGTTTCCGTCTGCAAACATCCTCAGAGCTGACGCTGATGGTGGCGTCACTTCCTACTCCGTTTATCCACGTGCAGCAGAGGACGTTGTCGCCCTCTGCTGCCCGCACTCCCCTCTCCGATGATACAGTCCCATGCATGGTCCAATGTGTAGACCCCATCGTCCTTGTTCATGGTCCCCCTTCCAAGTTTCCTTATCTCCATAGCTTCTTTTATCCATCTTTTGTATTTCTGTTGTTCGGTGTTTATGATCCTTGTGTTGTCCCAGTCCATTATATAGTTTTATTTTGTGCAGTGATCTGTTACGGCTGACTTCTTTATTGCACTTTCTGCTTCTTGTTTTGGTGCTCTTGTGTGTCTTCGACTTGTTTCTTTCTCGCACTCTTTTCTATGTTCTATTGTTCAAGTGTTGAGTTGGCGTCCGGTTTCTCCTATGTATGTTTTATTGCAGAGTTTGCATGGGATTTCATAAATGACTCCACACTTATGTCCAGCTGGTGTCTTGTCTTTTGGGTGTACTAGTCTGTTTCTAACTGTTGTGTATGGTTTTGTTGGTGTGTTTATGTTGTGTTTTTTCATTGTTGCTTTTATTTTTTCTGTTATGCCTTTGATGTATGGTAAGGTTATCACTGGTTTTGGTTCTTGTCTTTCTGGGTTTCTGGTTCTTTGCTTTGGTTGATATTTTCCTTCTGTTGTTGTTTGCTGTTTTCCTTTGTTTATTGCCCATGTCGGGTATCCGGAGGTCTTTAAAGCATGTTGTATGTGTTTGTCCTTTTGTTTACGGTCTCTTTCTTCTGTTATCATGTTTGCTCAGTGATATAATGTTCTGATTACTGACATTTTGTGTATGGTAGGGTGTTCTGATGTCCATAATAAATATTGGTATTTGGGTGTTGGTTTCCTAGATGTGTTTATGTTCAGGGTCCCGTCAGTCTGCCTGGTTATTTTCATGTCCATAAATGCTATACTAGAAGCAGAAAGCACAATAAAGAAGTCAGCCGTAACATTTCACTGCACAAGAGAAAATCATATAATGGACTGGGACAACACAAGGATCATAAACACCGAACAACAGAAATACAAAAGATGGATAAAAGAAGCTATAGAGATAAGGACACATGGATGCAGGACCATGAACAGAGAGGATGGAGTTTACTCATTAGATAGTGCATTGGACTGCATCATCAGAGAGGGGAGAGAGGGCAGCAGAGGGCGACAACGTCCTCTGCTGCCCGCGGATAAACGGAGTAGGAAGTGACGCCACCATCAGCGTCAGCTCTGAAGATGTTTTGCAGACGCAAACGAAACTGTCAGCAAGGTAAAGAGAAACCTTTCTTGTGTTTTAAAAAAATAACCAAAAATGGAATTGTTTAAAGTGGTTGCAGAAACCAAATTTTATATCCGGATGTAATTTTTACTTTATTTCTACATAATGCACTTCTAAAGTAAAACAAAAAGGTGCTGTGGCTTTCTAGGGTTACATTAAATAACTTCTTGGTTGGTCTTGTTTACTGGCTTTGGTTCTTTAACTCGTTCACTGCCATTGACGACAAAGTTGTCATTTTAAATCCAACCGTTCACTGCCAATGATGACATTAGCATTTTTTACTGTGTGAGCGTTGGAACGAGCCCTCGCACAGTGAGAACAAACATCCCACCTCTAAAGTCGATCTTCGTCCGCGTACGGCACACGTCATGTGATCAAGAAGCAGAAAATCCATGTTTTAGGAGATTGTTTTGGGCCGTTGCTGTAAAAAAAGTGAGGCGCGAACCAGAAAACCTTCTGCCGATCACAATTAGACAACGGATTATGAAAGAACGGATAACGCTCAAAATGTGCGGATTCTTCCTGATGTAAGAGGTGAGTCTCCGCTGTGTTTTGTTACTTTTTGCAGTTGACATCATCCCAGCGTGCAACGTTCTGTGACTCTTAAAAAAACAGTAAAAACTGTGAAAAATGCTGGCAGCGAAGGGCTTTCTGATCAGGAAACAGCTGGCATTGAATGAGTTAATCAACTCTGGAGCTTTTTGCCTGCTGGTGGTGTCGAATTACAAGTGCTGGCACTGCAGCATTAGCTCAGTGCAGACTCTGCAACCTCACAGCCTCATGGATTGTAAATAGTGACTAAGTTTCTCTTTAGTTTTATTGAAAGGAGAAAACACAACCCCCTAGCTGACTGAGAATGAAATCTCTTTCAAAGTAACTATCTTTCCAACTTGATTGAGACATCAGACTGTTTTATGATTATTTCACTGTAGAATTCTTACATATTGCTCCTTTAATAAATTTCTACAGCATTTTAAATGCATTCATTACTTGAACAGAAACCAGCAGTGAGTTCATTTTTCATGTCCATTGACTGAAGTTCATTTTGCATGCTTGGCCTGCTATAAAGAAAAGGAAAAAAAGTTCTAATGTGTCATTGTTAGTGCAGGTCATTAACCTTCAGTAAGAAAATTATTAAACATAAAGACATTGAGGAACAGCTTCATTATTTTTGCTCACATGAGACTATTCCGTTTCTCTCACCTCTTTGTGGCCTTCCTTCGTAATGTTACAAATGTGATTGCTGTGAAGGGCTCACCAGAGGACCAGAGGATACGTGTGGTTGAACTTTAATCACAAAGAAAAGAAGATGGAGCAATGGGAGAAATTGGATTTGTTGGAAGGAGATGGAAGACTGTGAGAGAAGACAGGTGGCTGGAAGCATTGCTTTGTTCTTTAAGAGGTCATAATGGATCACATTTGCCTTTAAATTGAAAGTAGTCAAATTGGAGCAAATACAATACTAGAGAAATCAGCATAATATATGATTTATAGAATATGCTTTATGCATTGTCTCAAAATCACAATTTAATATCAGGCACACCTCCTTTGGCAACAATAACCTTGCACTAGTGTTTCTGACAGCCTCAGGTCAGTTCCCTCCTCACAGAGCTTCTTCATGTCAATTGTATTCTTTAAATTTAGTCTCTGCTCAGACTTTGCTGCTTCATCTTGTGGACTCTGGTACGAGTAATTCTTTTGATCTACTGCACAGGCCCATCTCTGAGCTGAACTTCACCTGGCAGCTAGCCAGACATGATCCTGTTATTGACTTTGATAAACTTTGAGACTTACTTTTTCATCCAGCGGGAGCAAGCTTTCCTAGACCGAACAACAGCTCTCCCAAGAATATTCAACAATAGCATTCAGGTGAAAGCAACAGCACAAAAATTCTCAGCAATAATATAGTGGCTGACAGTGTAGGAGCTTGCTCTGTTCTTGGTGGGTTGATGTTTCGATGTCCTATTTCATCCGCCTCAGTCATTGTGTCCTTAGGAAAGACAGGTCACTCACCTTCCCCATTGGTGGTGGTCGGAAGGCTCATTGTAAGGCAGCCTTGCTTTAAGGCAGTCAACCCAGAGAAGTGTGTCTATAATGTAGCTTACCATCATCCATGAGTATGAATGGGTGACTTATTGTGCTGTAAAGTGCTTTGGAATCCGTGGACTGGATAAAACGCTAAAAAATACAGCCTATATCTTATAAAGGAAACAGTGTAAAAATTTTAGAAATTGAAAAGTTCTAAATAAATGGTCAACAAAATGTAAAATCACTAACAGTTTATCCGTTTTGAAAAAGTTAAACTTTGATTGTTTATTGCACGTTTTTACAACTGTAAGTCAAATATATGTACATTTCTTGATAAAGGCTGCAGCTGTAGAAAATAAACTTTTCCTGTATTTGTTGGTTTGAATTGTCAGAGCCTGGTACCATTTTTCTTCATCAGTGGTCGACAAATGGAAAGAGAGACCCAGGTAAATCTGGTCACACTCCTGACATGGTGAACATTCTGCCTGTAATAGATCTCATGGTTGAAATGGGTGCGTCTTACCACATGTGCAAACCTTATTTTGATAAAGTAGGGGCGGATGAAGATGTAATCCTTTGTAAAGAAGGTAAAAGTGGCTGGGCTGAGCACACAGCCCTGTGGGACACCTTCAGGATTTAGGGAAATCCAAATCCCATATCTAATTGTTTTAGATGGTTATACAATTTTACATTTGATGTTATTTGTTTTGCTCCTAATTATATATTTGGTAGGTCTCCTGTACTACATATTAACATAGGAAACACTGGAATTTGGGCGACATTGGTAATTAGGTGAATTCAACACCCAATTTACACCCAGTTCCTTAGCTAGTATTTTTATTACCCCTGTGTCTTGTCTGGCTGTGAAGGAAACAGAATTAATGTCTGAATGCTGTTGACAAGCTTTACAGATTTACTCTCAGGTGGAACAACAAAGTGTCTGCTTTTAATGTCATGCCTGATACTTAAAACTTTATTGTTATTAGTTTTTGAATGCTTTGTAATTCCGACCAGACACGGAGACAGAGGTGAAAGAGAAAGGAAGACACAAAAGGTGGTGATGGTGGTGGGGGGTCCACAAAAATAAACAATCAATGATGAACGGGCTCTGCTTCTAGACCTGCAGAAAAGGGATACACAATAATACAACAGGAGCAAGCTATCACTGTGTCAACTTGATGAAGAAATAGAAAATCAACATTGTTTTACTGAACAATCACACAATGATAAATCACAGTGCATTTAGTGCCAACCACAGCCTTAAAACACGTGTTGAACGTGCCAAAGTCCATACTTATGAGAGCATCATGTGAGCACCTGCGTGTGTACACGCGCTTGTATATGTAAGGGTTCTCTATAGGAGCGTCTAATAGAGAGTATGAGGGGCCACAGATCTGCCACCAAAGATGTGTAGGAGATGGAGGGAGCTCCAAGTCCCAGAGATCCAGGAGCTGCCCCAGAGCACATGGACCCCAAAGAGACTGCGACCAGAAAAGCCCCTTCGAGAGGCGCAGAGGGTCGCCCCGGCGGGCCACAACCAGCAGCCGGCAGAGTCCTGGGAGATATCAGTGGCAAGCCCACAGGCCCGCCCGCAGCCTCCCACCCCCAAGCCGGCCAAGCCCGGGGCCCAGCGACCCGGGACCCAGGGGCAACCACCCCCGCAGGGGACCCAGCAGAGCCCAGGGACCCAGATCCACCAGGCAGCCACCGGGATTGTTCAGGCACATGCCAAAAATCTTAAACCCTCTGACCCGGGAGCCACGAACACTCAGGCAGACCAAGGCACTGCACTCCACACCAGGTGTGGCGGGGGAGGGGAGACGAAGATGTATAGCATCAAAAGAAGTCCCAGGAGAAGGGAGGAGTCAAAGGCCCCACCTGACATATATAGACATACACAGGCACAGTCACACACTCCTTCCCTCATGCTCACACATACACATACAACCAAAGACTTACAAAAATGCACGCCGTGCACCCACTCATGCTCCCCATACACATCCTATTCACTCTGGTCCCGGTACTGCTGCACATGGGGTACAACCATTACTGGTTCCCTGAGTTCGACCCTTTCTGCTGGGGTGCTGATGAGCAGGCTGCCCCGCCCAATGCTGAGCAAAGCAACCCACCAACCCAGACCCCAACCAGATGGCCAGATTTCCCTCCTAGCCTCCAGCCCTGGGAAGCCAAGCGACAACAGAGGTGTGCTAAGACCCCTAGTCTCCCTCCGCCTGCTCCAATATAGTGTTGTGTGATCATGAGGTGTAATCCATGGCTGTGGTGAGCGGGCAGTGCGGGCATTGTCTGACCTACGCCAGCTGATGCCACCACCCCACCCCACTTGCACCCACAGCCCTCAGTGTCTGAGTGCAGTTTAAAATTGGAAGTGGGCAACGTCACTCGGGATGAGGCTGAAAAATCCCCCTGCCAAATGCCTTTGAATGTGCTCAGTCCCAAGGCCCTAAGTGTGTGTTTGCGTGGAATGTCGTTGGTGGAAGTGTTTAAGGTGCAAATAAAATTGGGGGGCAGGTTGCCACAGGAATGTGGAAATGGGGTCCATACCCGCACCCCCCTGACTTGTCCACCCCCCAAGGTCCTATGTGCATGTTTGTGTGATGATGCGTGGGAGCAGGAGGAGAAAAATGTGTGGGGATGGGGAGGAATGGCTGGTTGGACTAAAGCCCTCCAGGGAGCCAGCTACTCCACTGGCCCCAATAGGCACCTCTGTTGCCAAAATGCCACCCAGGGCATGGAGACTCCAGCCCATCTTGCCAGGGCCCAAAGCAGCAGCATCACAGAGCCTCACAGAGTCCGAGGGCACAACCCAGCTCCGCCCCAGCAGAATATCTACTCCCATCCCTGCATTTGCACAACTTCCAGAATATATAAGACATAGGACATCCAGGTAAGGTTGGGTCCTCCCCCTCCTGGACATCCCCCTCCCCTGTGATGGGACAGCAGAGTAGCCCAGGTCTACCTGAGGGCCCTGAGCCCAGGCCAAGCACTGCCGCATGTTCCCGCCTTCTTCCCGGCAGCATACATGTCAGGACCCGACCCCCAAGGCCCCGTCCAGATCCCCACACGGGGCCAGCCACCCCCACACCCTGAGCCCCCAGGCCCCCACCCAGACCTGCCCACCTGCCCAGGGGCAATGCAGCTGCCATGGCCACCGCCAAGACCCCCAAGGGGCCTCACTCACAACCGCCAGTAGTCCACCCCCCAAGGCCATCCAAGCACCTCCAGAGGGGGGGCAGCAGCCCCCCCCCCCCCCCCCCCCCCCGTCCAGAGAACGTCCGGATACTCCAAACTCAGACCCTCCACCCCATCACCCACATCATCCCGCAGGACAATATCAATGATCCCTCATCATCGCGATGTGATGGAACCGATCAACGCTTAGTTAGTCTTTTGAAGAAATGTTCAGGAATACCGACCTCAGATGCATCCTACTTCTGTCTGAATGTGATTGCTACCATTTGACTAAAATCTTAAATTAACTTATTGATCTAATTGGCAAATGCAAACTATATCTGTAAAAGCAAAAGTATGATATATTATGTCTAAACTGAAGCAAAGCACAGAACTCGGGAAACCTGTAAAAAATTAAATAGTCAAGATGCCTCTATCATGTTTAAAAGAAGACAAAGAAGACTAGAATCACTATCAGACTTACTGGATCAGTTCAGCCAAAGTGACTGATGAGGAACTAAGGACCTTGGTCTGACATCTGACCAACAAGTTCGTGGTCTCTTTAAATGAGATTCTGTGGTCCTCTGTCGACAGCAGAAGGATAAACATCTGTGCATCAACCCCTTAGTGACATCTTTTTGGTAGAGTGGTCAAACAAAAGCCAGTCTTCATTAAAAATCACATGGCATCCTGCAGAAAATTTTACAAAAGTGGCTTTGATTGCTCTCAAAAGATGGCAAGTGAAATCATCTGATCAAGCAAGTCTGCAGTGTGGCCAGAAACACGTTCAAGAACTACAAAAAAAAAAAAAGAATGAAAAAAAAAATCCCTAATGCTCTTTAAGCATAAAAAACTTTAGATTTGGATGCTTATTTAAAATGTCCTTTACGTTTTGTCGAGATTTAAGCAAAAAATTTAATTATGGGTTATTTAATTTTTATGTTTGTAAGGAAAACAAAAAAAAAGAAAAGTACTGAAAAGAGATTTAAGACAGAAAAACAAAAACAGATCCTTTGAAAGAGGCTTGCTCTGTTTTCTTGGCACAGCTGATATAACACACGCACGCACGCACGCACGCACACACACACACACACACATTTTACACATGAAGTATCCCATTTAAATATCAAAGAGAACTGAAAAGTTTAAAGTTGTGGCTGAACAAACAATCGCTCATCCTCTGTTTATGCTCCATCCCTCTCTTTTTATCCCCACATGGATGGACCAGCAGCTGATGGGTTTGCATAACGTTGTACTCTCTGCTGTTCAACATGCACATCACATCCAAGACTGTGGCAGTGTCCCATTATAGGAAAGTTAAAGGGAAAATTCACTTTTACTGTTGGCTGTGAAGTGAAATGCAGGATAAAAATTACACAGCTGATAAATCCGCAGTGCTGTTTCTGGAGTCGGACACAGGCATAAATGGTTTCTTGCCTGAAATTTTAAACAAGTGGCAAAAAATTAATCTGTAAGCATAAACCTCTAAACGAACTCCTTGTTACTTTCCATGTCAAAGTTATGTCAAGTTGAGAAAATTTAGTGTCAGAGCATCTCTCTGATCAACCTTCTTTCCTCTGGGTGGCCCTCTGGCTCTTTTTTATGCCTGCAATGGAACTTTCAGTTGTTTCTCCTTTCTTCTTTATTTTCCTGCTGCATTTTTTTTGGATCACTTTAGATCAGCGAGCATGTACACTGCTGGACTTTGGTAGCAGATTTAGTATAATTTTCCTTTCTTCTTTGTTTCTTGTCTTTTTTGCACATCACACTCCTCTCACTGTCTCCCTCTGGGAGTCATTGAAACCACTGGTCACAATAATTACCTTTTTTCACAGCATTACCGAGACTTCCCTCTGTTTTTTTTCTCTTTTGTTTAAATTCTTATTCTGACATTCTTTTCAAGTTCTCCTCAGCGTACTCCATTTCCCTTAGGATGTCTTTTATCTTCCTGTTGTAATACCCGCTCCTCTTTCTGAATCACTGAAACTTTGGCAGGCATCCCTGTCTCTCCTTTTATTCATCTTCTCTTCAAAAACATTTTCAGCTCTTTATTTTTAGCCATTTTTAGCCATACTTGTCCCAACATTAACTGTATGGACTAGTGTGTGTGTGTGTGTGTGTGTGTGCCTGTGCGTGCGTGTATTCTTGCATCGTACTCCAGCAGTCCTCCCTTTCTTTTGACAGAAAGCCATTAACTTTATGATGTCCGTGGACTTGAAAGTACTTACACAACTGACTTTCTGCAACTTGACATGCTTTGACTGTAAAATATCGCCCTTTTGCTCTCTCTCCTGCTCATTTCTATTGTGTGAAATGTTTATATAGGCAGAGAAAGACATAGAAAAAAGTTCCTTCCAGTAAGACAGTTCTTTTTTTAGTGGCACTTTCTGTTCAACAAATGAGGGATTTAGATTGGTTGTTCAGTAATCGGAAGGTTGCAGGTTTGATCCTGGCTCCCACCAGAGAATGTTGCTGTTGTGTCCTTGAGCAAGACACTTCACCCACCTTGCCTGCTGGTGGTGGTCGGCGGGACCAATGGTGCCAGTGTTCGGAATGCCTTGCCTCTGTCAGTGCGCCACAGGGCAGCTGTGGCTACATCGTAGCTCATTCCCACTATCATGTGAAAGGGTGAATGACTGATTGTGTTGTGAAGCACCTTGGGTGTTTGTAGAACCCTAAGAAGACACTGTACAAATACATTTATCCCCAATAAATCCATCCATCCCTTCATCAATACACACAACTATGCTTTGTTTGAAGGTGCTGTATAAATAATTAGGCACGAGCAGCGAAGCTGCGAAGGCCTATTGTATGTGCTCTGTTTATTTTTCTTCCGCCAAGTAAATACGCTTTTTGGAGGGTGAAGGATGGGAGTCATGACAATGTGTGCGAAAATTCCTAGGCTCTATACCCTTGCAAGGGTGATGGAGGGGGCATGGGAGTTTGCCCAACCAATCCACATGTGTTTTGTGGATTTGGAGAAGGCTTATGACCGTGTCCCCAGGGGCACCCTGTGGAGGACACTCCAGGAGTATGGGGTGGGTGGCTTTCTGTTAAGGGCCATTCAGTCCCTTTACCAGTTTGGTCCACATAGCCAGTAGTATGTCGGACCTGTTCCCGGTGAGGGTTGGACTTCGCCAGGGCTGCCCTTTGTCATCGGTTTGTTCATGACTTTTATGGACAGAATTTCTAGGCGCAGCCGTGGTTTGGAGTGTGTCGAGTTTGGTGGCAGGAGAATCTCGTCTCTGCTTTTTGCAGATGATGTGGTCCTCCTAGCTTCATCCAGCTCTGACCTTCAGCTCTTGCTGGGTAGGTTTGCAGCATAATGTGAAGCGGCTGGGATGAGGATCAGCACCTCCAAATCTGAGAGCATGGTTCTCGACCGTAAAAGGGTGGCTTGCCAAGTCCAGGTTGGGAGAGAGGTCCTACCTCAAGTGGAAGAGTTTAAGTATCTCGGGGTCTTGTTCACGAGTTAGGGTAGGAGAGATCGGGAGATCGACAGGCCGATTGGTTCGGTGTCTGCAGTGATGCGGACGCTGAGCTGATCTGTCGTGGTGAAGAGGGAGCTGAGCCAGAAAGCCAGGCTCTCGATTTACCGGTCGATCTACGTCCCAATCCTCACCTATAGTCATGAGATTTGGGTTATGACCGAAAGAACGAGATCGCAGTTACAAGCGGCCAAAATGCGTTTCCTCCGTAGGGTGGCCGGGCTCAGCCTTAGAGATAGGGTGAGGAGCTTCGACATTCGGGAGGGACTCGGAGTATAACCACTGCTCCTCCGGATCGAAAGGAGTCAGTTGAGGTGGTTTGGGCATCTGGTCAGCATGCCTCCTGGACGCCTCCCTGGGGAGGTGTTTCGGGCATGTCCTGCCGGCAGGAGGCCCCCGGGTTGACCCAGGACACCTTGTAGAGGTTACATCTCCAATCCGGCCCGGGAACGCCTTGTGGTCCTGCTGGAGGAGCTGGTGGAGGTGACCGGGGAGAGGACGGTCTGGAGCTCCCTAGTTGGGATGCTGCCCCCACGACCCGGACCCGGATAAGCGGAGGAAGACGAAGAAGACGAAAGAATTACAGTTAAAAAAATTTTTTTATGGACATTCCTAATCGGCCCCCGAAGAGAAATTAATGGCCGATTGATGATATCACATAAGCCCCACCCCCTCAGGACAAAAAAGGTCAAGTTTTACTGTGAAATTTCCTAAAGTTCGCCATTTCGTATAATCACCAGAAACTTGTAGCAGATAACTGAAGACAAGTTGGGGTTGCTGGGCCTCACTTTACGGGAGCATTCAAAAGACAGCGCTGCTGTGATGGCGTGGCGAAGTCAGGCGTAACTCCATGGCAATATGATTGCCTCTTATTTAGTCAATTCTAAAGCTATCGCCACGAAATTTCTGATGAGTGATCCTAGTATGATCCACAATAAAAGTTGAAATCAAAAGTTGGTAGGCGTGGCCAGTTTTTTGGAATAGCGTCCCCCTAGCACCCTTAAAAGTGCCAGGCCCAAGCCATGCTTTGTCTGAGGATTATGAAATTTTGTACACTTATGTAGTGGCTCAGGACGTACAAAAAACTTTCTTAAAGCCATGCTTAATATCCCACAGGAAGCCGGCCATTTTGGTCCAAGTATATTTTGTGTTTTTTGCACCCTTCAAAGGTACGTCAATCCCCAAGCGCCCTTTGCCCCCATCGCCTTCATACTTCTGCTGAACACTCTTAAGACCAAGCGGGAAAAACTGAACTTACAGATTTTCCAAAAGTCTACGGGTGTGGGCGTGGCTAGGCCTCAAACTTTGAGCTGTCACCACACCATGCTTTACTGTCAATGTTCCCAAATAGAGTCTTTTAACCTAATCAACATGAATATCTGGAAAATAGCAGTAGACATGTTGGGGTCATTTGGTGTCAAGTACAGGCAGGTTTCAAAAAAGCCAAATCCTCCTCATCAGCATGAGATCATGTGACACACACATAACACACACTTCCTCCTCTTTTCCAGGTGGCCAGCGGCTGCAGCCGGATCAACGTTCCTTCTCGGCTGTTAAGTGACATCTCCTCTGTAGAGGTGTCCTATGTTCCCAAATAGAGTCTTTTAACCTAATCAACATGAATCTCTGGCAAATAGCAGTAGACATGTTGGGGTCATTTGGTGTCAAGTACTGGCAGGTTTCAAAAAAGGGCAAGGCTTTGGGGGCATGGCGAATTTTGACATCACGCCATGGAATTACGTTTGCCTCTCATTTCCTCAATTCTGATGCTATCGGTCCAACAATTCAGGTGATTGATACAAATCCAAACCTAAAAAAATATTACCTTGAAAATCTGGTGGGCGTGGCTTAGTTTGTTCTCTAGCGCCCCCTAGGTCCAAAAAAAATGTCAGCCCCAAGTCATGCTTTGACTGAGGATTGTGAAACTCTGGAAAACTTATGTAATGTCTTAGGACCTACAAAAAACTCTCTTGGAGCCATGCTCCATATCCCACAGGAAGTCGGCCATTTTTGTCCAAGCACGCCGTTTTGTGTTTTTTTGCACACTTCAAAGGTACACCAATCCCCAAGCGCCCTTTGCCCCCATCGCCTTCATACTTCTGCTTGAAACTCTTAAGACCAAGCGGGAAAAACTGAACCTATGGATTTTCCAAAACTCTAACGGTGTGGGCGTGGCTAAGCCTCAAACATTGACCTGTCACCACACCAGGCTTATACTTTCAGAGCTCCCTATTGGACTCCTTTCATCTATTCAACAGCAATCTCTACCAAATAGCAATACAAAAGTTGGGGTCACTTGGTGTCTAGTACTGGCAGGTTTCAAAAAAGGGCAGGGCCCTGGGAGCATGGCGAAATTCGCCATCATGCCATGGAAATGCGTTTGCTTCTCATTTCCTCAGTTCTCATGATATCACCAAAATATTTCTGGTGAGTGATCCCAGTCTGACCCCCAATATAAATAGATTCATAAGCTGGTGGGCGTGGCCTTTTTTTTTGAAATAGCGCCCCCCATGACCATTAAAACTCTCAGCCCCAAGTCATGCTTTGACTGAGGATAGTGAAATTTTGCACACTTATGTAGTGTGCCTGGGCCTACAAAGAAGTCTCATGGAGCCATGCTCCATATCCCACACGAAGTCGGCCATTTTGTTCCAGTTACATTTGTTGAGGGTCTGACCTCATGAGGAAATTACTATGCAGTGATTTTCTCCAAAATGACTGTGCTTAAATTGCTCTGAAAAGCAAATAATCACATCAGCGCCAAGAAACTTCATTTCCCATGATGCTTTGCACACGGAAGCATTGGGATGATGTCACCGCCTAATACCAGAAACACGTTCTGCGGGAGGCGGGAGCTTGGACAGCTTTCCCGCGACTTCAAAGACTATAAATCATTAACGGAACAAAGAAAACTCCGTTCTTTTGCCCAGGATACCTGGCGGTAAGGACACGCTTGTAGAACGCTCCGACTCCCTTGAGCACGCGGAAGCTCTAAGTGCCCAAGTTGAGCCACGCAACCGCTGGAAAGCCACTCCAACTCCATCAGGACCTGACTGGGAACGAGCGGAGCTCCATCCAGCTCTCAGAGACGCTGTAAGTTGTCAAACTCAGCACAAAAGAAACTTCGTTCTCTTTGTGCCCAGCCCGTTGGAGAAACACTCGTGGGGAGAAACAACGGAGAAAACATCAAACCGACGGACGACGCCGAAAGCTGCGGAGAAACACGGAGAACCATCAAATCAAAGAGGGAGGGACGCCTCGCTCTTCTGGTGATCAGAAACTCATCTCTTTCTCTCTCTCCTTCTTCTTCTGTTTCCTCTATAGTCCAGAATAAGCAATAAAATCGCGCTATTGCTTCAAATTACCAGACGTGTTTTCCTCTTTCGCTCCCAATACGTCCGTCGGGTCATTTTGAAAGAATAAACTGCTTATTGATCATTGTTTGGTATCTTTAAATGTTTTCTGCTACGGCCAAGCAGTTAAACTAAAAAGATATAATTTGTGATTAATCTTTTGTGTTGTTTTATGATCTTTTGAAATGTTTTAAGTGATTTAAGGTTAAGTTACTACTGATTCTAAGTGCTTTGGAAGTTAAAGTGCAAGTTGCCACCCACACTTTAGCCAGACAAAGGGGTCAGCCATCTTGTATTCAAGACTCCATTTTGAATCCATACACACGCACATACACACACACACACTACTCCTTTGTGAGAACAAAGGACCCCATTCATACATCCTCCATCACACGCAAACACATCCATCTTCAATCATATCACATGGTTATTATTCATTTATGCCACTGTTTATTCATTTGACAAATTGTTCAATTAAATGTTATAAAATTCAGATTTTCATCTCCAGTAGCTTTGTTGTGTCGAAGAGAAGTCTCTGCTCCAAGGATTCTACGAACTTCAAGAAAGACTGATAAGAGTTTTGGATTCAATTTTTCCCCGGTAGAACGGGGTGGTGCCCCGGAGATGTCTAAGAATATCTTAATTAATTAATAAATCAGTAAATATTCTCATATTTACAGAATTTATTGAAGAATCCAAAAGTAAGTTAACGCTTACTAATTGTTCGCTCCTAATAACCCCAACACATTACAAAGTTTCTTTCGAAGCTGGAATATTTTGCTGATGTAAAACATTTTTAGTGGGGACTAGGGTTGTCACGGTAACCGGTATAGCGGTAAACCCCGGTAAAAAAGTTGACAGTAAAAATAACCGTCCAGTTTTTAAAAAACTATATTATCTCGGTGGGTTTACCGTGGCCGCGGTTTCGGCGCGATGACCCTTACCAGCCACCGTCGCTTCAGCTGAAGTTCCCGCGGCGCGCACACGCACTTTTTAGTTTGCAACGGCACCAAAACTTTGAAGCTGAAATAATGGCCGAAGGAGGAGACGGCAGCGCCCAGGACATCCATCAGCCGTCAAAGAAGACTAAATCGGAAGTATGGGCATATTTTGGATTTCTGAAAAACGCTGAGGGACAGTTAATAGAAGACGACTATCCCGTTTGCAGAACGTGCAGGAAACAAGTGTCTGCAGAAGGCAGCAACACTTCAAATCTCATGGCACATCTGCGTGACCATCACCCACGTCTCTACAGCCAGTGCAAGGTACGTTAACATTAGCATTTTAGCTTAAATGCATGACGTGAGGACTTTTGGTTGAGGGAGAATGCAACGAGTCACTATAGACTGCAGCCGCAGCGCCCTCTGCCAGCATTTAAACCGTGTCACGGACACCCTGTTGCTGGATGAAGCATCTTATTTGTTGATGATGAAGAGAAATATACAGTTAGTTCCTTGTCATTGATTTGTTTACTTATTCAATGCCATTTATACTTGAACATTTGGATTTGATTACATAGTGTAGTAGTTATTTTAGTAATTTGTTTAAAGTGGGTATTTATTTTAAATACATATTTTTTTAAGGTTGACTTGTACAGTGCTCAAGTCAAGTGTGGACTGGAGTTTTAGATTTTCATTTTGATAATGAAGAAAACAAGTATATGAGAAAACAAGTGGTGTTTATTTGATTTGTTTACATATTGTTTATGTTTCGAATGTTTGGATTTGTATCATTTAAACCTGCACTGACTACTGTAACATGTTCCAGAAAAATAAGCTATTTGTTCTTTACTTGTGAAAAGTTGCACTTTTGCTAAGGCTTTGTGTTATTTTAGGTTTAATAAACACTGTTAAACCTTTTCAGAACTATTTCAGTTTGTGTAGAACAGGACTATCAATGCTTTCTGAACATATGTAACACCGTTTAAAAAATACCGCGATAATACCGAAAACCGTGATAATTTTGGTCACAATAACCGTGAGGTTAAATTTTCATACCGTGACAACCCTAGTGGGGACTGTTGGCAGGCGGGGAGGAAAGGTTGAGTCAGACTGAGGTGACAGCTGACAGTGATCGCAATGAAATGCACGCTGGGGTGCCTGGCACGCATGGGCGCTCGTGCGCCACCGGTTGCAGGGCGATGGGTTGGGAGAGCGTCGGGGTTGGAGTGGAGGGGTTGCAGACAGAGGGCAAACAGCGTTGCTGCGAGGGCCGAACGATGCTGCTTGCAGCTTTAATTATTATTATTATTATAATAATTATTATATTATTACTATTATAACTTTGTAATACACAACCATCTAATACATATACACAACAATTTAATACACAAAACAAACACACAAGGACAAACGCAGGACCTTGTTTATGCATTCTTAGTTTTGTTTTTGTGATGATACACAGATGGTGGCACAGGAGTTAAGTGCTCGCCCCGTAATTGGAAGGTTGCAGATTCGAGCCCCACTCAGTCTGTCGCTGTCGTTGTGTCCTTGGGCAAGACACTTAACCCACGTTGCCTGCTGGTGGTGGTCGGAGGGACCGGTGGCGCCAGTGCTCGGCAGCCTCGCCTCTGTCAGTGCGTCCCAGGGCAGCTGTGGCTACATCATAGCTCATCCCCACCAGTGTATGAATGGGTGAATGACTGATTGTGTTGTAAAGCGCCTTGAGGGGTTCCATGACTCTAGAAGGCACTATATCAAATACAGGCCATTTACTATTTACCACAGAACGCTATGGGTTAATTCTTCTTCGAGCGTAGGAAGTATGTGATACATTTGATTTAGGATGAGGAGCATACATAATGCCAGTGTACAGAGAGCTGTTCAGCAAGCAAATGTCTCCTTTTGAATTGATGTTGATCTTCTTCCTTAATAATCTAATCAGGAGCTGTGTTCCTTGTAAACATTCCACATCTGTTTTGTTTTAGACAGCGGTTTAATATGTGACTTTCATGACCAGACAGCTGAACAATAATCCAACTGTGAAAGCACAAATTTTTAATTACATATTCCATCACACTGAAAGGCAGCATGAGAACTGAGACCTCTGCCCATCTTGCTGACCACTTTGTTTATATGTTTTGTTTTTCCAACAACATAAAGTAGAAAAAGTTAATATCTTTCAGTCAAATACTGACTTCCCTATCTTGTCGTTGTTTTTCTGTGTTAGCAAAGTTAGTTTTTGATTATAAGCTAAGTCAGCTTTTGCCAGAGGTTTAGCCAGTAGCTGCACATTTCCACCAGCCGACTTATCTGTCTTACCCCAATTTAACCTCAAACTTTCAGAAAAGAAAAAAAATACAGGTACAAATGTTTGTGGTGTACAGAACAGACTTTAGTTTTCTACATAGAGTCAGGTAGGTTTAGATTACATTTTTTCCACTTTATAAATAAAATCATTATTTGAAAACTGCATTTTATATTCTCTCAGGTTATCTTTGTGTGAAATGAAAATGTATTTGCTGATATGAAACATTTAAGTGGGTCAGAAAAAGCAAAAATAAAATCTATTAGGGAGCAAATACCTTTTCATAGCACTGTAAGAACTTGAGTTTTAGCATCGTGGCATTGCTGGTCTACCAGAACCCAGGACATGATCAAAAAGTTGTTCAGCCAGTGGGGAATATGCTTTCATTAAAGGTTTGGCATCATTTGTAGAAAAGTTTATTAAAAAAATGTTGCACATTCATACAGAAACAAATCTTCAAAGTTTGACTTATACAAAAAATAAATAAATAAATAAATAAATAAATAAATAAATAAATAAATAAAAATATATATATATTGACTGGAGGAATCTGAAATCCATTATTAAACTTGAATATATCACCGTTGTCATGTGGATACCTATTTGAGAAAATCTTTCAAATATTCTCACCATCAGCCTTCTTCAGCTCCCTCAAATGAGCCTAGACCGTGAACTGAAGGAGCTAACTGATATCCTTCATATTAGCTATCGGCACAGTGAACAGCTATTGCTATACTGCAGGTACAGATCTCCCACTAGTGTTCCTACCCTTACCACAAAAGTGGTTTCTGGTCAGATTTGGGCTGCAGAGTACTTTCCAATGTGAAGCTGCTCAAGTTTCTGGATCAAGAATCACTGAAAGCAGTTTGAAAGAAATAGCCTAAAGTAGCGGCAGTGCTCTGAGGATGGCTATAGTGTTAAACTCATCAGCTAAAAAAGGAAAAACAAATCAATACTGTGTAGTTAGAAAAGAACCAAATTATGGAATAGCCTTAAGTGTTAAAAACTCCTTGAATAAACCACAACAAGATGATTAGTGATTGTAAAAATTGTGAACCAATTGTTAAACTTGGTTAGCTGTTGTAATTAATTTATTCTGCCACAACAAGTAGCCCCCCCAGTGATGATGTCTAATTAGTGACGGACTAAGTCTGTTCTCACATCTGCTAACAAACAATGTGACAACTTATGAACCTGATGTGAACAAATTGTTAGCTCCACTCTAAAGTGCTCCTGTCCATTATGCTTGCCTTTTGTCTTTGTAGCTGATGTTTGTTTCCTTCAGTTACCTAACACACTATATGCCCTCTTATTTACTTTTCTCTGAATTCAACTATAAAATCTGTTAGATGTGTTTTTAACGTCCATGTTTTTGCTGCCAAGCAGTACTGCCTTGCACTTTAGCTTCCATAAGATCCCTGTTTACTGATTTTACAACTTGTAACTGCAATATTTTTTATCCTCATACTGCTCCCCCAAAAAAACATCTCATCTGTAGCTCAATCATCATGGCCAAATGGAACTGTCGATATTTACTGCCCACAGCGGTTTATCCACAAAACCTCTGAGACACCCCCTCGTCTACACACAAACCCTTCATGCAGCAGAAACATTTTTATGGAGTTGTTCTTCTGTCCTGCCAGTTACTATTTTTTTATCAGAACCTTTTAAAAGGGAAGTATATCTGAGGGGAGTTTGGGGTGAAAGACTAAAAGAGACAGCAGTTGGGCGGTCAAAGAAGTTTGTTTGGATTTTTAATGCTACAAGTCATCCTACTTCAAAAGTTTTAATGTTTCACTATAATATAATGAATTTATTTATTAATGATCTTTTAAGAGGTCACACATTTGTTATTTCAACAAATCATCAAGTGGATGCCTTGTGAGTCGTTTTATGTTGAAAAAAAAAATACTCATGCTTTTATTGCTGACGTGGTGCTGGGGCAGGAAAGGGCAGGAAATTGCAGGATCTAGAGTCTTATTGATCATTATCATGATATTCTAACATCTTTTCTCTGATTGGCTAACAATACAACTTTCAATACAACTCCTCCGCTGCCTCCATTCACTACTTTTTCTGGGGTACAAAATGCAACATTGATGTTTTATCTCCACAAAAACCAAAAGCCTGAATGTGTTCTACCATGCTGTGGAGTTGCTAATGCTAACGGTTAGCTTCTTCTTGCCAAGATGTGCTCTGTTTTTACTTGGATGCTTAACTCATTCACTGCCAGTCGTTTCCCGATCAGAAAAGTCCTTCGCTGCCAGCGTTTCTCAGCATTTTTACTGTTTTTTTAAGAGTCACAGAACGTTGCACGCTAGGATGATGTCGACGACAAAACAAAACTAAACAAAGAGTAGATTCACCTCTTACATCAGGAAGAATTAGCGTGTTTCGAGTGTTAGCCGTTCTTTCATAATCCGTTGTCGAATTGTGATCGGCAGAAGCTTTTCCGGTTCGCGCCCCACTTTTTTTCAAGCAGCGGCCCAAAACGATCTCCTAACACATGGATTTTCTGCTTCCTGATCATGTGACGTGTGACGTACGCGGATGAATATCGGCTTTGGAGCTGGGATGTTTGTTCTCATGGTGCGAGGGCTCGTTCTGACGCCCACACCGTAAAAAATGCAAATGGCAACTGTAGTCGTCATTGGCAGTGAAAGGTTGGATTTAAAATGACGACTTTTGTTGTCAATGTCAGTGAATGAGTTAATCAGCAACAGTCTTCTGCGGCGGTAAGACAAGGTGGGTGAATCCATGAATGTGTGAGTATGAAGTTGACCAGCATGATTGTTTCTGACCCAAACATTTTACCATTTATTTTATTTCGGTGGCTAATGCAGGAAATAAAGGTAGAAGACTATTTTCATGTTCAGCATGCACGTGAAACTCAGCGTGACCAATTGTATTTCAAGTGAACCTCACCTTTAATGACTGATGCATACCACAAATTCCAGATGAGGTTGGGCAGCGCACAAATATTTTTTTAAGTTTAGAAATCACAAAGTAGAAAGGAAAAAAAAAACCTCAACACAGTTACTATTGTATGAAAACGGTCTTCAGACGTTATTTTACAAAAGCGGAGGTCAATTACTGATGAAACCTTGAGGGTTCTCATTTAAAATCTTTCTTCTCCCTTTGGGAAATATTGTCTTTCTTGTCTCACTTTAAAAGGCTTCTTTCAGAAACTCTGATGAAAGAGTAACAAATGTGCTGATTTGCGACCTCTTTTTGATTATGATGAAGACACTTATTATATGATGAAACTACTTTGAAAGGGAAGCAATGATCCAGCTGAAGAACTCTCGGTGGCAACGAAATATGATGATGTAGCTGTATTTTTTCTTCCAACAAACTTTTTTTTAGGTATTAAAATGAGGTGCAGTCTGTACAATGGGAAGACAGCTCTCTGGATTTATGAAAGGAAGCGTGACTATAGAAAAAGAGTTGGAAACCAGGAGGGAAACGGAAATATTCTGGTGGAAAAGTTTCATGTGACCTCACAAGTGCACAAAAGAAACACATCTTTCCAGGTTCAAATAGCCAATGGATATAAATTAAAGGCTTCAACCAAAATGACTTGGCTTTAGATTAAAGATTAGAGCCCTCTGTAAACGTGATTATGCATGCATCCGCCCCATTGAACAGATGAAAGATATCAATCGATGGCGAGAATCAGCACTTTCTGCAGTAACAGGCCGATAACCCGTCCTCCTTTTCTCCTTGTGTGGGCAAGGTTGCACACAGTTTTATATGTTAATAATTGCAAAATATTGCAGACATATGAGAAATATGCATTTCTGTTTAGCCATATATGTATTAGTTTGTATGTGTGCTATCACTCCTTTTATAGCCGATGCCTCGCTTCTTTCTGTGAACTGTGTGTGTCTGGATTAATATCAGCCTCTGTCAGTCAGCCAGAAGGACTAAAAAGGTGCTGATCAGCAAGACCACTGATGGGTTAAATACCCCATGTCTTAGTGCTTTGATCTTATCGCTGACAAAGTGAGAGATGGCTGTGTGTGTGTGTGTGTGTGTGTGTGTGGGGGGGGGGGGATCAACATTGTGGGAGATGAAGGGAGAGGGGGCGAGGGAGGTAGATATGGATGTTGATGAGAGGGAAAGATGTGAGAAGAGACAGTGCTTGAAGTGGAGGGAATGGGGTGAAAGTGTGGTGCTTCAGATGAAAAGATGAGTGCGGGTATGATGAGTGAAGGCACATAAAAGATGCATTTGTGATTACACAGAATTGCAAAAAACAAACAAATAAAATGTACCTTGATGGGAAGGTTTTCGTCATCTGTTGGGCAAAGTAAAGTTAGAGCTGTAAGTGACTGAAAGAGCAGGACCATGATCAGAACAAGCCAGCCCGGATGCACAAAGATACAAAAGCCATTCAGTCTCATTTCTTCCACTTTCAAAATTTGATTAGTTTGACGCATTTCAGATATCCAGTACTTGGAGGTGAAAGGTTGCACTCAAAGCACTCGTTCACTGAGATACGGTGTAATACTTGCCATCTTTAAAATAAGATTGGCTACTCTGAGTTGCACATGCATGCTGAATGTGAAAACTTTGCGATAAGCACAGAAAGAAAATAGGCCGGAAAAAAAAATCCAACCATAAAGTATCTTTTACATCACAGAGAAAATTATAATTCTTGGCTCACAACCATGGAAGACTGTTGATTCTAGAGCCAGGAGAGAGCAGAGCCGTCTCTGCTAGTAGACGCTAACCATTAGCATTAGCAACTCTACTACATGGCGGAACACTTTCAGGCTGGTGTTAGATAACACATGAACACTGCATTTTTTTACCCAAGAAAGAAGAGTGGATGAAGGTAGAAGAGTCCTTTTCCTCTTAGCCAACCAGAGGCACAATGCTTGCATATCATTATGAGGAAGGCTCCAAATTCTGCTATTTTCTGCTCACCACTTGTCTGACTGACTTCTATCTCCTGACACAGGGGCATGAGAGCTTTTTGCACCATCAATTTAAAAGTGGTTGCGGGCATACAGAACATTTTAAAAACACTTTTCAATGTGAATATTCTGGGATAGAAAGTAATGTAACACTGTGGTAAGCAACGGTGAACAGGTTGAGAAGTTATGACTGATTTGCAACAATAAATGTATTTAGTAAAGATATGTCAACCAAAAGCTTCTGTGTCCTGGCCATAAATATGTGAATCCAAGAGAACATTTATTTTCTTGGTATTTTCTGTCTCCAAAAGTTGTAGCCAACTGAGAAATGAGCTGTAGATTTTCAGAAGCAGATGCTCAAAACTGTTATGCACGACCAACTTTTTACTGACTTTGTGAGTTTTTATGTCAAGATAAGTTCGAAACATTTATTCATCAAACTAATCTCTGTACACTAATGTACTGGAGGACACACTGACCACTTTCCACACTCTACAACTTTCTTTTACAATTTCTCTCATAACTCCATTATTTCCTACTATTTCAACTGTTAACTTCCTTTTTTCTCAGTGCTTTTCTCCCCAGAAAAAGCTACAATGTTCTGCTGAGCTGTGGCGGCCACATAGAGGGGGCCATCAGCTAGCACACTGTTGCTAACCACTTAAACATTCTCCCTCTCCTGATAATAACATTTTACCTTCTTTGACATTGAATGTGCTACTACTAGTTTACCTGTTTAATTATAGATTAACTAGGATAAAGACAATAAAGTTTATCTCTTACTAAAAACAATACTTACAAAGAAATCACTATGCAGCCATAGAAATACTACTTGGTATATATGTTGTGTGTGTGTGGGGGGGGGTGGGGGTGGGGGTGGGGGGGTGCTGGTGTGTGCATGTGTGTGCTCTGTCTTCTTGATCCTCAGTGAGTCATGGTGGATGGACGCTGCCAGCTTGCTTAGTATGACATGCTGTAAAGACACTGTCACTAGTCAGTGACTCGATGCAACCTGCTAGGGTTCTTATATAAGAAACTTTTTACTGATTGGCTTAATGAAGTGACCTGTATTAGCATGTTAACTTTGTGAAGTGCCTTGAGACGACTCTTGTCGTCATTTGGCGCTTTTTAAATAAACCTGAATTTAATTTAATTAATGTTGCACAAACCAACTAGCATATTTTGACTAGTCTCCATACTGTTGCTTAACCTAACCCTAACTCTAACTCAAGCCCAAACCAAATACTTACCATGACCAACAATGTACAAGTTGCTTCATTCAAATTTCTGTTTGATGTCTGCAAGCCAATGTTACACAAAAAAGTTAGTTTTTCTAGTTTATGACAAGTTTTTGACCTACCATGTTTATTTTTAAAACTTGGATAACTTCTGTAAACCAGCATTTCTTACACCCTGTTTTTGTGTTTATATTTTTCCATTCTTATTTTTTAAAATTTGCATCAGGAAAAGTTTCCATGGTGAATCATTAAAGATTCATAATAACTTCAGAGAGAAAAAGTCAGCTATACGGAACAATACAGACAATGAAACAAGGAAAATAGGACAAGACAGAAAATACAGACAGGCTGAGCTGCAGAAGCCAGGCAGATAGACAGATAAAAAAAAGCCCAGCCAAGTAAGCCAAAAAAAAAAAGAGTCTGGTTTCTGTTCTTTTTTACTTCGTTCTTTCTAACCACAGGCATCAAAGCGGCAGCAGACGATGACAATCGCAGGCCTGCTTCTTCATAAAACCTCCCTCTGTCTATTTACCTTCGACAGGGATTACACACGGCTCTCATCTTTCAATGCAGCTCATTTGGACAAATCTCTCTTGTGTCTCTTTGGCTTGCTCTCTGTGTATCTGTGCATGTGTGTGTGTCAGTGTGTGTCTGAGAACAAAACCAATGGAGAGCGTGTCATATATGGAGAAACATGTTTCTTATTTTTTTATTTATCCTTCATAGGGGTTTTATTTCTATCTGGGAGGCTACTTTCATCTGGGAGTGTCTTATTGGCACAGAAAGGATTTTCTGACTGACTGTAGTAATTTCCCTGACAGCCACATCTAGAAGAACAGACAAGGTGGCTGGCGTTTGTTAAGGAGATCACAGTCTGTCGGTGGAAGACATCAGATGTGAGAGGAATATTTGCTTTTTGAAAATTTCTACCATCCATCCATCCATCCATCCATCCATCCATCCTCATCCGCTTATCCGGAGTCGGGTCGCGGGGGCAGTAGCCTAAGGCGAGAGGCCCAGACTTCCCCCTCCCCAGCCACTTGGGCCAGCTCCTCTGGGGGAATCCCAAGGTGTTCCCTGGCCAGGTGAGAGACATAGTCCCTCCACCGTGTCCTGGGTCTACCTTTAGGTCTCCTCCCAGTTGGACGTGCCCGGAAAACCTCACCAGGGAGGCATCCAGGAGGCATCCTGACCAGATGCCCGAGCCACCTCAACTGGCTCCTCTCGATGTGGAGGAGCAGCGGGTCTACTCCGAGCCCCTCCCGAATGACCAAGCTTCTCACCCTATCTCTAAGGGAGAGCCCAGCCACTCTTTGGAGAAAACTCAATTCGGCTGCTTGTATCTGCAATCTCGTTCTTTCAGTCACTACCCAAAGCACATGACCATAGGTGAGGGTAGGAACGTAGATCGACTGCTAAATCGAGAGCTTCGCCTTCTGACTCAGCTCTCTCTTCACCACGACAGACCGGTACAACGCCCGCATCACTGCAGATGCAGCAACAATTCTCCTATCAATCTCATGCTCCAGTTTTCCCTCACTCGTGAACAAGACCCAGAGATACGTAAACTCCTCCTCTTTTCCAAATCAAGACCATGGTCTCAGATTTAGAGGAGCTGATTCTCCGAAGAAGCTGATAGGTCCTAGGTGAGGGATCAGACAAAGAGCAGCCCGAAGACCTCTTATGACCTCTCCCTGGGCTGCCACCTTACCGTGGTGGAGGGGTTTGAGTGTCTCAATGATCCTAGGAGCTAAGTTGTCTGAGGCTTTCTGCCTCTGGTAGTCACCCATGGCAAACAGGTCCTAGGTGAGGGATCAGACAGAGCTGCCCGAAGACCTCTTATGATGAATTATATAAATGGAGACCATGTTCCCTCACCCGAACGTGGGTCACCGGGGCCCCCCTCTGGAGCCAGGCCTGGAGGTGGGGCATGTTGGCGAGCGCCTGGTGGCCGGACTTTCACCCATGGAGCCTTGCCGGGCACAGCCCGAAGAGGAAACGTGGGTCCCCCTTCCCATGGGCTCACCACTCGTGGGAGGGGCCAAAGGGGTCGGGTGCAGTGTGTGACAGGTGGTAGTCGAGGGCGGGGACCTTGGCGGTCTGATCCTCGGCTACAGAAGCAGAAAATTTCTACATTTTTTTTAAAGAGCAAGTCACCCCCAAATCAACTTTTTTTCTGATAAACTATATAAATGTGTGTCTAATCGTGCTGCAGACACGTGTAGTTAATAGTTTTGTACTTTAGTGCATTTTAGTTAAAATTGTAATTTTCTGCCTAAAACTGTCAGTGTTGTGCTGTTGTCAGGTAAAAACTCTGCACTGCATTAGAATTTAAATCTGCCACCGCTATTGGCTGAGAGGTATGCTATGATGTAAACTGGTCCTTATATGTCACAATGCCATTGTGAGCCCGTGTGTGCGTGTATTTGTTAGTGGCTCCGCCCTCTCTGTCTGCTAGGCAGCAGCATTTGTTGCATTTTTCAAACATGAAGAGGGAGTGAAGTAAGTTTCTTGTAGGGGGCTACTTGCTCTTTAAATTCTATTTGGAATGTCAGTTATGGGAAATCTGACAGCAGTTAAATTTGGCTGAACAGTCAGTCTGCACTTCAGGTGAATAAAGCAGACCAAGTTCTGCTGAATGAATTTATGGAGGTCTTATTTTACAAAAAATATTTCTCCAGCATCTATCCTTGTGTGCTACTCCTCTTAGTGTTCCCTATCTGTTTTTAAATAGATAAAAAACAACATGTTTGGTAAATAAGCAATATTTATGTAGATTAAACCGCCCTAGCTTCAAATTGAAAACTGATTGTCAATCTTTATGTACTGAAGCGTAGAGGTGCCACCCATGCAAAACGAAATTGGAGCCATATCACATTATAACATCATACCTTTATTGTTCCAACAAAATAACTTTCACATTTGCACAATACAATCTCATTCTTAAAATATATTATCATGTTCTTACAATAATTGGTCACATTATATGTTTGAGGCATTTTTTTTTTGCATAGTAAAGCTACGCCCTGCCGGGAGTAACTCTGGTATGCCTTTTTTCCCTCCCCAATTTATCCTCATGTAATTCCCTTTTCATCTATTAAGGTAGCGCAACTCGTGTTGCGAAGGACCACAGTCACCAATTCTTGTCATGTGTCTTGCCCATGTATTTCTGATCTCTGAATTGTGTGTACTGAAACTCAATTTCATTTCTCTGTATGTCTTGCACATGTGGTAGAATTAACAATAAAACTGACTTTGACTTTGATTTGTAACATCACGAAATGGCCTGATTTTGAGATCCCACAGGTCTGATCCACAGCCAGGTCATCTTATCCCTGGCTATGACACAACCTACAGTATTTTCCCCTCACAGGAGACTGGAAGTCTGCATGTAGTCCCTTTAATCAGAGCCTGCCTTCCTCACACCAACTGGACTGCAGCTCTGAGAGATAATAAAAGATAAACAATAACATTCTCTCCTACCAAGGTCCCCGTTACAGAGGAACTCATAAAATAAACTCCTTTATTCCCAGAAGAAAGAAGATTTTATAATTATAAACAATGAAATGTTCATTGATCTGTGTTTAATGATATATGCTTAGCATGTTTACTGGATGAGGTCATCACCATTTGCACTCATACAAGACAGAGTAAGGTTAAGTTAACGCATGACACATAGTTAACTTTTTGCCCAGATTCACAGTCTCCAGATCAAAGAGGGTGTGTTCTGAGATTCTTGGTAACATCGCTCAAACTTGTCAGCCCATGATTGGCTGGCCAAATCCATAACATCAATCCATTAAAACTAGTCCCTCTGGTTTTTCCCTCAGTAGAGTTCGATCAGTTCAACAGTTCGAGGGTTGTAGAGAAGAGCTTCAGACTGGCCATCTGAGCAAACAGCCTCTTTAACCCGCAAAGATTTTGACACGTTGTCAGAAACTGTAACCTTTTTCGCACTTGCGAAGCTGAGAACAATAAGATAGTACCTGCATACCAAAGCTAACACAAACTCCTTCAGAGTTAATTTTAAGATGCTCAGTTTCATCTATCATTGTGACCCAGAGACATCTCAGGACTGATTTGGTCGCATCGAGGTTTCTCTACAAACCAAGTTCAGTGGGGTTGTCGGCTTCTTGACATCTCAGATTCAAACGGGAGTCTCCAGAACGGGTGAGGTAGAACACAGCGAGATAGCATCTGTATGTGGTTTTGTTACTAACAACTTTATAGCTTATTTGCAAACCAAATTCTTTCTATCCATAGCTCAGATTTCTGAGATACGGAGATTCTGAATACATTATATTCACACATAAGTTCCAGACACCATCTTTTAGTTCGCATCCACTCACAGTAAATAATAGTTTAAACATTTTATCAAGTCTTAATTGTTTGTAAAATAAATTCTTAATTCTTTTATAAACCTGACTGTTTCTTGAATCAAACGGTGTGTACAATCCCTTAATGAATAAAAGAGTCCTAGAATCTCCTGAATAAAACAAATAAAGACCAGGCATGATGATATTCTATATTTAAATAAAGTATTACAGCTTATTGGTCTCAAGTAGTGTTAATAATATAAATGGCTCTTAAAGCAGTTTACTTAACCCAACATACTATTTAATGTAACATTACACATTCGTACAATATGTATATTTGTCACATTTGTACAATGTAATTTCATCTCACAATATAAATGTAGCGTTGAGAAGGCCATGGAATGCAAAGGTTAAGACCCTGTCCACAGACTGCTTCATCAGTGTGCCACAGGTTAACTGTCTGGTCTCCAAACCAGAAAATATACGGCTCGTGACATCAAAACCGGGAGGTACAGTCATATCAGAGTCTGTGCTTCAAGTCAAAAGACTCCAGACAAAGGACAGAGTTTTTAACCTTAATCTTATTCTTGCTCATATGATGATTTCTTCACTTTAAGGGTTAATTACAAACACATTATATAATACATGTTTTATCGAAAGTGATTTAATAATACTTTACAGTAATGAATGGATCAACAAAAATGTTTATTCTTGAAATGCCTTATTTCAGATCCTAAATACACCAAATGAATCTACTCGATTAACAACTGGATTAACAAGATGAAATAACTTGTCATCTGTGTATCCATTGTGCAAAAGTAGCCCAAATTCAATGCATGATCACACATCTCCCATCTTTCACAAGAAAATGCATTTTATTTTATCAGTTTATAGTGGGGACTTCACTTGTTAGAGCAACCTTACCACTGGATACTTTCTATGACACTTATGATTTTATAACTAATAATTCAAAAGCTTTAGAATCAAACAAGGGAAGAAGAGGCCACACCCAGAATTCTTCATATGAAAGTGTCGTCGTGGTCGTCTTCCTCCGCTTATCCGGGTCCGGGTCACAGGGGCAGCAACCCAACTAGGGAGTTCCAGACCGTCCTCTCCCCAGCCACCTCCACCAGCTCCTCCGGCAGGACGCCAAGGCATTCCCGGACCAGATTGGAGATGTAATCTCTCCAACGTGTCCTGGGTCGACCCGGGGGCCTCCTGCCAGCAGAACATGCCTGAAACACCTCCCCAGGGAGGCGTCCAGGAGGCATCCTGACCAGATGCCCAAACCACCTCAAGTGACTCCTTCCGATCCGCAGGAGCAGTGGTTCTACTCCGAGTCCCTCCAAAATGTCCGAGCTCCTCGCCCTATCTCTAAGGCTGAGCCTGGCCACTCTACGGAAGAAACTCTTTTTGGCCACTTGTATCCGCGAACTCGTTCTTTCGGTCATAACCCAAAGCTCATGACCATAGGTGAGGATTAGGACGTAGATCGTCCGGTACATCGAGAGCCTGGCTTTCTGGCTCAGCTCCCTCTACACCACAACAGATTGGCTCAGCGTCCGCATCACTGCAGACGCCGAACCAATCCGCCTGTCGATCTCCAGATCCCTCCTATCCTCACTCATGAACAAGACCCCGAGATACTTAAACTCCTCCACTTGAGGTAGGACCTCTCCCCCGACCCGGAGTTGGCAAGCCAACCTTTTCCGGTCGAGAACCATGGTCTCAGATTTGTAGGTGCTGATCCTTATCCCAGCCGCTTCTCACTTGGCCATGAACCTACCCAACAAGGGCTTAAGGTCAGAGCTGGATGAAGCTAGGAGGACCACATCATCCTCAAAAAGCAGAGACGAGATTCTCCCGCCACCAAACTCAACACACTCCACACCACGGCTGCACCTAGAAATTCTGTCCATAAAGGTAATGAACAAAACTGGTGACAAAGGGCAGCTCTGGCGGAGTCCAACCCTCACCGGGAACAGGTCTGACTTACTACCGGCTATGCGGACCAAACTCACGCTCCTCTGGTAAAGGGACTGAATGGCCCTCAACAGAAAGCCACCCACCCCATACTCCTGGAGCGTCCCCCACAGGGAGCCCCTGGGGACACGGTCATAAGCCTTCTCCAGATCCACAAAACACATGTGGATTGGTTGGACAAACTCCCATGCCCCCTCCATCACCCTTGCAAGGGTATAGAGCTGGTCCACAGTTCCACGGCCAGGGCGAAAACCACATTGCTCCTCATCAATCTGAGATTCATTTATCGATCTTGGAGTAGACCTTTCCAGGGAGGCTTAGGAGTGTGATCCCCCTATAGTTGGAACACACCCTCAAGTCACCCTTCTTAAAGATGGGGATCACCACCCCGGTCTGCCACTCCACAGGAACTGCCCCCGATGACCACGCAATTTTGCAGAGACGTGTCAACCAAGACAGCCCTACAACATTCATAGCCTTGCGATACCCAGGACGAATCTCATCTGCCCCGGGGGCTCCGACGCTGTGTAGTTGTTTGACTACCTCAGCAACTTCTGCCCCCGAGATTGGACAGTCCATCCCCAGGTCTCCAGGCTCTGGTTCCTCCTCGGAATGCGCATAGGTGGGATTGAGGAGCTCCTCAAAGTATTCCTTCCACTGTCTGACTATTGCCCCAGTTGACGTCAGCAGCTCCCCATCCCCATTGTAAACAGTGTGAACGAGTTGCTGCCTTCCTCTCCTGAGGTGCCGGACAGTTTGCCAGAACCTCTTTGGAGCCGATCTATAGTCTTTCTCCATGGCCTCACCAAACTCCTCCTATGCCCGAGATTTTGCCTCGGCAACTGCCACTGCCGCCTCAACATCGCAGACTGGAACAAGACCCACTCGGAGTCAATGTCCCCCCACTGCTCTCGGGACGTGGTCAAAGCTCTGCTGGAGATGGGAGTTGAAGACCATCTTGACAGGTTCTTCTGCCAGGTGTTCCCAGCAGACCCTCACTATGGGTTTCGGTCTGCCAGGTCTACGCGGCATCTTCCCCTGCCATCTGATCCAACTCACCACCAGGTGGTGATCAGTTGACAGCTCCGCTCCTCTCTTCACTCGGGTGTCCAAAACATATACGGCCGCAGGTCAGATGATACGACTACAAAGTCTATCATCATCCTGCGACCTAGGCTGCCCTGGTGTTCGTTATGGCCAAACTGTGGCTTGCACAGCAGTCCAATAACAAAACACCACTCAAGTTCAGATCAGGTGGGCCGTTCCCCCCAATCACACCCCTCCAGGTCATGCTGTCATTGCCCACGTGAGCATTGAAGTCCCCCAGCAGGACAATGGAGTTCCCTGATGGAGCACTATCTTACACTCGTCCCAGGGACTCCAAAAGTGTGGTTACTCTGAACTGATATTTGGCCCATAAGCACTAACAACAGTCAGGACCCATTCTCTGACCTGAACGTGCAGGGAAGCTACCCTCTCATCCCCCGGGGTAAACCCCAACACAGGCAGAGGGTCTTGGGGCCAACAAAAAGCCAACCCCATCCCTCCGCCTCTCACCCGGAGCAACTCCAGCAAAGGAGTGTCCACCCCCTCTCAAGGACTTGGGTTCCAGAGCCAATGCTATGTGTCAAGGTGAGTCCGACTATATCTAGCTGGTACCGCTCAACCTCTGCCACAAGCTCCTGCTCCTTCCCCGCCAGCAAGGTGACGTTCCATGTCCCAAAAACCAGTTTCCTTGTCCGGGGATCGGACCGCCAAGGCTCCCGCCTCGGTCTGCCACTCGATCCACACTGCACCGGACCCTTCATGTTCCTCCTGCGGGTGGTGGGTCCACAGTTGAATGAGCCCATGTATCCGGTTCGGGCTGGGCCCGGCCGGGCCCCTTGGGCGGCAGCCCGGCCACCAGGCGCTCGCTCACGGACCCCAACCCCAGTCCTGGCTCCAGGATGGGACCCCGGTAACCCTCCGGGCCAGGTACTCCGACTCTTTGAATTTACATCCATGAAAGATCCTCTGAACCGTTCTTTGTCTCACCCTTCACCTAAGACCAATTTGTCATGGGAGACCCTACCTGGGGAAAAAAGTGCCACAGACAACATAGCTCCTAGGATCATTAGGGTACTCAAACTCCTCCACCACGATAAGGTGACGGTTCAAGGACATATGAAAGTGTTTGTGGCATAATTGGTCACCATCTTCGGCTGTTAACCGAAAGGTTGGTGGTTCGAGCCCATTTGGGGAAGTACTAGAGCAAAATAGAACGATTTCAGGACATTACAGTACTCTGATAAACAAGACAAAAGATCTTGCCATCTTTGAATCATCACACAAATTTGAGCCAAGTTCCATGCTTGATCAGATATCCCCCCATGTTTCACAATAAATTACATGTTATTATATCAACATAGTTAAGACTTCACTTGTTTGAACAACTGGATCACTGGAATATTTATGTGCTATTTATGAATTTATAATACTTAAGTCACAAATTCTTTAAAGTAGGGTTTCTCAACCCTGGTCCTCAGCAACCCCTGTCCTGCATGTTTCAATATCTCTGCTTCAAGCACACCTGATTTACATGTTTGAATAGCCTCCTCAGGAGGACATCAAGTGCTGCAGAAGCCTGTAAATCAGTCATTAATTCAAGTCAGGTGTGTGGCAGTAGAGAAACACTAGTGTTTGAAAAAGCAACGTGGAAAACATGTAGGACAGAGGGGCAGTGAGGACCAGGGTTGAGAAACCATGCTTTAAAGTCAATTAAGGGAAAAAGGCCACAGCCAGATGTCACTGTAAGCAAGGGGGTGTTACCACTGGTGCCTTTTCCTTCAGGGAGCACAACTATCGGATCTCTGACCAGCACAATTTCCTGTTTCCTTAAGTCTTACAACAAAACCAATGCACCAAATATGGGCTTCTGCTCCTCCTCCCCCTCTCTTTTGCACTGCATCTGCTAATCAGCTTCTGAGCAACATAAAAAGGAAAGCTGCTACCAGATACACGGAGACTGTATGTGGGCAAGCGCTCCCAATAGCTCCATTTGTGTGTTTGAATAATTTTTAGGGGTTTTAGTAGAGTTTTGTTTGCATAAAAGGAACTGCTTTTAGTATTTAAAACAGATGAGGAACCATGAGTGATGGCTTCCTTCTTGCCTAAAATGCGAAAGTTGGTCAGTGGACCTTGTTTTGGTAAATGTTTGAGAGCTTTTAGATGTCTGTTTTTAAATGTAAGTTAACCTACACAGAGTTTTTAATGTACTTTTAGGAACTACTTAGAGCATTTTGTTTTTCAAAATCCTCGTTTGAAATAAAATCTTTAGCTTTTTTACCATCTGGCACACACCTTTGTGTTAATCCCTGCCCTTCATTTTAAAACCATGGGTTGTAACAAACCAACAAAAAAGTCTTACAGAAATAATATCACATGCATATTAATCAAAGGTTGGTTTTGTTTGACACATGCTGCACATTGAAATACTAATTCAGTTTGCTTTCATTTATTCACTTTTTTCAGTTTTGTTTGTTTTTGGTGGAGCAGTTACCCTTTGCTGGTCAGATTCTTAACTTTCAGGTAAAAATAATTATTTTGTTTATTACATGATGATAGCATTTTTTTAATGTTAAAAACAGTAATTTGTATTTCTGGGTAGAGAGAGGCTTACATGATGGCAAAGCTGGTAGCACCATTGTTTGCAGCAAGTTCTTGGGTTTGTCTCCCAGTTTGATAACCTTGCACCTCTTTGATATTTAAATGGGATACTCCATGTGTAAAATGTATGTGTGTGTGTGTGTGTGTGTGTGTGTGTGTGTGTGTGTGTGTGTGTGTGTGTGTGTGTGTGTGTGTGTGTGTATGGTTGCTGATGGCATGTCCAGGGACTGTGCCATATGTCCATATGGCTGCAGAGATTATTCTTACATGAAGATAATGGCAGGTCTGCCGGGGTCAAATGTCACTTTTTATTACTGGATCAACTCAAAAGTTTAATTGCAAAATACTTCATCTGTGCATTTTATTTCCTTTTATCATCCCGAACAAAAGGTGATCCAGATCTGTAGCAGTCTGGTTGTTTCACGCAAACAAAAACTTTTAGACTTTCCTTTTTACTTTTTTTTTCACTCAGTGGGGAGTTGGGAGATGTATGTTCAGAACTTATGAAACCTACAATTTTCCTCTGAACTCTCTGATGCCAGAGAGAAGCAGCTATTTATTCTGACACAAGCACATGGATGACACAACAAAGGCTAAAAGGATCCCCCCCCCCCCCTCCATCATCTTCTTTTTTCTTCTTCAGTGGAGCCCTAGATCAACCACCCACACTGTCATCTCACAAACTAATGCATACAAACATGTAGAAATACTAACAAACACAGTTTGCCCATTGAGGCTTACATTTGTTACTTAGGTCAAGCACACTCCGACCTTCCTGTTTAATAGAAAGTGTTCCAAAATTGAAAGGGAGACGGTACAGAAGGAGGCTAAAAGATGACATTGTGGGGTGAATCACCTGCCCTCTTCTCTCCCTGGACCTGACTCACTGCCCACAGTGTGTGTGAGTGTGTGTGTGTGTGTGTGTGTGTGTGTGTGTGTGTGTGTGTGTGTGTGTGTGTGTGTGTGTGTGTGTGTGTGTGTGTGCATGCTTGTGTATGTGTTTTTGTGTGCAAAGTGGAACATAGCCAAGGACTTGTTATTTCCATTGCCTTATATGCACCCTCTCCTGTTATTGTTTCTCATTCAGGTGTGACGGGTGAGCAACGAAGAATGAGACAAAGTGAGAAAGGCTGGGCGCACATAAAGACTTTTCAGGCTAATAATATAATAACCCTTCTCCTTCTGCCTCTTCTGTTGCCCTCCTTGATCCTGATGTATCTCTCTCTCTCTCTCTCTGGTCTTTCCATTTCTCTGCTTGAGTGCTGTGCCTTTGCCGGGTGTTTCAAGGAGGGCAGTTTATGCTCAAAGATCATCACTCACTGACAATATATGACTTATTTTGTCTTTTCCCTATCACATCAGTTGTTTTCTAGTTGTTAAATATTTCCAAGACAGTTTTTTAATAGAAATTTGTTTGAGTCCCTATAGCATATGAACATGTGTTGGGCTCACAATGGCCTTATGGGAAGACAGATTGTAGGATGTCTCACGGAAGAAGTTTAGCAACATAATTATTTATACACCTGTGATTAGGAGTGCAAAGATACGTAGCAAACTTTTTCTTTGTGGATGGAAATGATACGCCTGGCAAACGATCATATATATATATACATATATATATATATATATATATATATATATATATATATATATATATATATATATATATATAATATATATATATATATATGTATAATATATACACACACACACACACACACACACACACACACACACACACACACACACACATATATATATATATATATGTATATATATATATATATATATATATATATATATATATATATATATATATATATATATATATATATACACACACACACATATATACAGCAACAGACCGTCCAGATATCTTGGCTTGGAAATTACGAGAAATGTGGCTTTAGAGGTGATGACTGCAGGAAGAGGTGGAGGAGAATGAGGGACAAATTAAAATGTATTCATATTAAAAAGTCTTTTAAATACATGAACACAATATAAATTAAAAAAATACAACACAATAGTAAGTACACTATCGTGGACCGGATACATGACTGCAATGGTGGGAGTATACTCCCAGGGAAGTGCTACTCTTTCTGTTGGAATTGCTTTGCAACACTCCCAAGGCAAAAGAGATGTCCGAAGGGAAAACATATTTGTCAATGCATGTGTGCAACTCCAAACATTAGCTTGGGGTGTGGGTGTGTGTGTGTGTGTGTTTGGGAGGGTGTAGCAAGAGTGTGGATGAAACAGAAACAAAGTGAGTATCCAGCAAAGTGTCTGTTATCTCACCTTGCGGTCCTTGTCCTTTTCCTTGTTGGGCAAACCCCCAGCTCCATGCATAGTCCACAGCCAATAGCTGCCATAGCTGTCAAAGGGTGCATTCCCACCAAAAGACCAGATATAAAAGTCGGGGTGATCGCTTCTTCCAGACTGTTGCACCCCAACTTTGGAATGATTCCTCTTTATCCTTACGTAGCTTTGGCAGTCTGGACACTTCAATAACAGCTAAAGACCCTTTTATTTAAAGCAGCTTTGACATAAATCTTTTGTTTTCTTATTGTTAACTCAAATTTGTAATCATCTTTCATTTGTTTTATGATATTGTATGACTTACATTTTCTGATATTAATCTCTTTCTGTTTTTTACGATTTTATGACTTTGTTTTGTTTTGATCTATGTGAAGCACTTTATGATTCTGTGTCTGTGATGAGTGCTATATCAATAAAATTTACTTACTACTGCTTCCCAGAAGTGTGGTGTTGTGTCACTCTGCTAATTTTATGCATCACATCTATTTTTTATGCGCAACGCTTCTACAACATCAAGCTAAGCAGTTCACATTGGACCTGACAGGAAGTCCAACACGTGAGCATTGTAAAACATCCAGTAACTTTCAAAGTTAGACACATGCAGATTTCCAGGTATTTAACTTTTAAACAGTTAGGGTCAGCGGCCAGCAAAGTTAATGAGGTGTGATGTTGGTCCCACCTACTCACTACTTGCAGCAGCAAGCTAGAAAGTACATGAGCCAGGAAGAACTGTATTTTCTTTTTTAGTTCACAAAATATCCCATTCGTTTATGTCATTGACGTCCAAACTGCAGCCTGTGGGTCGTTTGTGGTCTGTTGAATGACTTTTTGTAGCCATTGACTGCATTTTAAGACTAGTTTAACTGTGACTGACCAACAATGATGCAGGTAGACATTTAAAAAACGTAAAGTATGAATGAGAGGTAAAAATGCAGATTCATTAAAATCTTTTTCAATAATAAAAAAGGTTAACTTCAATGCACAGCATTTGTATTTCATTAACCTTATTTTTATCTTGCTCTCATAGTAAACAGTCTGGCCAATCTGCTTTTTGCAGATGATGTGGTCCTGTTGGCTTCATCAGAATGTGATCTCCAGCTCTCACTGGAGTGGTTCACAGCAGAGTGTGAAGCAGCTTGGATGAGAATTAGCTCCTCTAAATCCAAGACCATGGTCTTGAGTCGGAAAAGGGCATAATGCCTTCTCCAGGTCAAGGATGTGGTCCTGCCCCAAGTGGAGGAGTTGAAGTATCTCAGGTCTTGTTCACGAGTGAGGGAAATATGGAGTGCGAGATGGATAGGTGGAATTAATGCTGCTTCTGCAGAGATGCAGGCGTTGTACCGGTCTGTCGTGGTGAAGAGAGCTGAGCCAGAAGGCAAAGCTCTCGATTTACTGGTTGATCTACGTTCCTACCCTCACCTATCGCCATGAGTTTAGGGTAGTGACCGAAAGAACGAGATTGCGGATACAAGCGGCCGAAATGAGTTTTCTCCGAAGAGTGGCTGGGCTCTCCCTTAGAGATAGGGTGAGAAGCTCAGGGGCTCGAAGTAGACCCGCTGCTCCACCACATCGAGAGGAGCCAGTTGAGGTGGCTCGGCCATCTGGTGAGATTGCCTCCTGGACGCCTCCCTGGTGAGGTTTTTCAGGCACGTCAAACCTGCAGGAGACCTAAAGGTAGACCCAGGACACGGTGGAGGGACTATGTCTCTCACCTGCCAGGGAATGCCTTGGGATTCCCCTGGAGGAGCTGGCCCAAGTGGCTAGGGAGAGGGAAGTCTGGGCCTCTCTGCTTAGGCTACTGCCTCGTGACCCGACCTTGGATAAGCGGCTGAAAATGGATGGATGGATGGATAGTAAACAGGACCACAAACATCCACTGACTTTTACTAAAAAGCATACTTGTGTGCATAATTTACAAAACTTTATTAAAATAATGTAATCGTTACTAATATAACAGTCTCACACTCTGATCTTGTTGCACATATTGGATTTAAAATTATTTTCAGAATGAATAAGCTAGAAGCTGTCAACTCATCAAATTAATATGATTTTCTGTTATTGAGGGAAACATATAGTTTAGGTTTATCTGAACGAGGACGGCTCAAAAAGACAATGTTTTTTTATGTTACCAAACACTGATATTTGTCTGGGTCACTGGCCATTATAACACAATAATTGGCCTGTCAAAAATTATAATGAGCATAATGGCAAATAACACCACTGTGGGTCTTTTATGACCCTGAATCAATGAGGCCTCCCATCTCAAATACAAAAGGGCGGATACATAAACAGCACATTTGTCCATTCCAGGCATTTCCCCCAGCAGCTACAATGATAATACTGCTTATGGTGAGGTCAGCAGCTAAAGGGCATTATGGGATTTGTCTTGACATTTAAACTTGTCACCAGCTGCCTTATTTAATGTTGGTGAAATGATATCCCTTAATCTCGTGTTCTGTGCCATCTATATTATTATTAGGCCCGAGCAGCGAAAGCGCTGCGAAGGCCTCTTGTTTTTGCTCTGATTATTATTAGGCCCGAGCAGCGAAAGCGCTGCGAAGGCCTCTTGTTTTTGCTCTGATTATTATTATTTTTTGTTATTCCGTGCCCCCTTTGAACAGCTTTTTGGGGACCTTAACATACCCCAAAACTCACAATATTTTGCACACTTGTCAGGCCTGGTGAAAAATTTGATATTTTAAAGGTCCCAAAAAAATCGCAAAGAAAATGGCTGAACAGCGCCCCCTACAAAGTGAAAAAAAACCCTCTCCATAAAGCTTAGTTTATCGTACAGTTATGAAATTTGGTACACTTGTAGTACTCAACAGTCCGCACAGAAAAGTCTCTTGCAACCATGGTCAATATCAAACAGGAAGTCGGCCATTTTGGGTTGAAATGGCGATTTTTTGCCGTTTTTGCCGTTTTTAGGGTCCGTTTCTGATTGGATTGCTCGATCATTTTTCGCACGATCGTCTCAAAAATTGTGTAAAATTGCTCAGAAGGGATGGGCGAACAAAATGAGATAAGGATTCTGAGTTTTCGTATATGTTGAAGGGGCGGAGCCAGGCCTCGAAGTTTGACTACTCGCCAAAAATATTTAAATTGCTATAACTTCATAACTGAATGGAATAGAGTTACCAAACTTTCTGTGGTCATTCGTCATCCACCCACAAAGTAAATTGAAAGGTCGGATGATGACATCACACAAGCCCCGCCCCCTCAGGACCAAAAAGATCAAGTTTTACTGTGAAAGGTCCCAAATTGCCCCATTTCACTTAATCACCACAAATTTGTAGCTGGTAACTCAAGACAAGTGGGGGTTGCTTGGCGTCACTTTATGGGAGTTTTCGGCAGAGGGCGGGGCTGTGGTGGCGCGGCGAATTCAGGCGTACCGCCTTGGCCTTACGTTTGCCTCCCATTTCGTCATTTCCAAAGATATCGTCACGAAACTTCTTGTGAGTGATCCTAGTCCGGCCCCCCAAAAGATCTGATGTGAACATCTGGTGGGCGTGGCCTATTTTCTGAAATAGCGCCCCCTAGGACCATTAAAACTATTAGCCCCAAGCCATGCTTTGACTGAGGATTACGAAATTTGGTACACTAATGTGGTGTCTCAGGACCTACAAAAAAGTCTCTTGGAGTCAAGTTCAAAGTCGCACAGGAAGTCGGCCATTTTGGATCAAGTACGCGATTTAGTGGTTTTCGCACACGTTGTTTGGAGAGTGATGCTCCGTCGCCCTTTTCACCAATCTCCTTCAAACTTCTGCTATATACCCTTAAGACATAGGGGAAAAAATTCAACCGTCGGATTTTTCAAAAGTTGAAAGGTGTGGGCGTGGCTAAGCCTCAAACTTTGACCTGTCGCCACGCTACTCTTTTTTTCACAGCTCCCTACTGGACTCCTTTTACCCAATCACCAGGATTCTGTGGCAAACAGCAGTAGACAAGTTGAGGTTACTTGGTCTCCAGTACTGGCAGGTTTTGAAAAAAGGCGGGGCTTTGGGACCATGGCGAAAATCGCCATCACGCCATGGAAATACGTTTGTCTCTCATTTCTTCAGTTATCGTGATATTGCTACGAAACTTCTGGTGAGTGATCCTAGTCTGAGCTCCAAGAGAAATAGACAGCTGAATTTTGTGGGCGTGGCCTATGTTTTGAAATAGCGCCCCCTAGGACCATTTAAACTATTAGCCCCAAGCCATGCTTTGACTGAGGATTACGAAATTTGGTACACTAATGTGGTGTCTCAGGACCTACAAAAAAGTCTCTTGGAGTCAAGTTCAAAGTCGCACAGGAAGTCGGCCATTTTGGATCAAGTACGCGATTTAGTGGTTTTCGCACACGTTGTTTGGAGAGTGATGCTCCGTCGCCCTTTTCACCAATCTCCTTCAAACTTCTGCTATATACCCTTAAGACATAGGGGAAAAAATTTAACCGTCGGATTTTTCAAAAGTTGAAAGGTGTGGGCGTGGCTAAGCCTCAAACTTTGACCTGTCGCCACGCTACTCTTTTTTTCACAGCTCCCTACTGGACTCCTTTTACCCAATCACCAGGATTCTGTGGCAAACAGCAGTAGACAAGTTGAGGTTACTTGGTCTCCAGTACTGGCAGGTTTTGAAAAAAGGCGGGGCTTTGGGACCATGGCGAAAATCGCCATCACGCCATGGAAATACGTTTGTCTCATTTCTTCAGTTATCGTGATATTGCTACGAAACTTCTGGTGAGTGATCCTAGTCTGAGCTCCAAGAGAAATAGACAGCTGAAGTTTGTGGGCGTGGCCTATATTCTTAAATAGCGCCCCCTAGAGCCATTAAAACTTTCAGCCCCAAGCCATGCTTTGACTGAGGATTACGAAATTTGGTACACTAATGTGGGGTCTCAGGACCTACAAAAAAGTCTCTTGGAGCCAAGCGTAAAGTCGCACAGGAAGTCGGCCATTTTGGTGCAAGTACGTGATTTAGTGGTTTTCGCACACATTGTTTGGAGAGTGATGCTCCGTCGCCCTTTTCACCAATCACCTTCAAACTTCTGCAATACACTCTTAAGACATAGGGGAAAAAATTCAACCGTCGGATTTTTCAAAAGTTGAAAGGTGTGGGCGTGGCTAAGCCTCAAACGTTGACCTTTCGCCATTACTTTACTTGACTTAATAACTCCCATGTGCATGATCAGATCTTTTTCGAACTTTGTCTGTGTGATCATTGACCATATCTGTAAACAATGACAATGTGGACAGCTGACATCACCTAAGCCCCGCCCCCTGACTACAGGAATTTATTTTTTATGCTGAAATGCCCATATTTGTCCCCTCTAATTTAGTCAACATGACCCTAAGGTCATGCACTGTCTTCATGATGCTGTAATGACCATTCAGATCTGATAGCTTTCCAGAAAGGGAGGGGCTTTGATGCCATGGCGAATTCTGGCGTAACGCCGTAATCTTAATATTCAATTTAATGGTGAGCTCAGAGGGGATGCTGAGTCAGGGTGAGGTGCAGACTAGGAGGCCATTCGCGGTTTCTGGTGTCGGGGTGGTTGACGTTTCTGTTCTGTCAGACGTGCACTGGTGCCCCGGGCTGCCGTCCAGACCGGAGCGGCGCGGAGCTGCGAGGGCCGAACGACGCTGCTTGCAGCTTTAATTAGGCCCGAGCAGTGAAGCTGCGAAGGCCTATTGTATCTGCTCCGTTTCTTATTTTTTTTTTTTTTTTTTTCTTTCTTTCTTTTTCTTCCGCGTCTTTGGGTGGCCTTTAGGGGGTCTTAGCATATCCAAAAACTCACCAAATTCTGGCCCAATATAGAAAGTGCGTGAAATTTACGTATTTCAGTGGCAACGTGAAAGTTGGTAAAAAAATGTTTCGACAGCGCCCCCTAGAAAATTAAAAATACCCCTCTGCTTTGACCTTTTTTCATAGTAGAATGATGAAATTTGGTACACTTGTAGAACTCAACAATACGCACAGAAAAGCCTCTTGCACCCATGGTCAATATCAAACAGGAAGTCGGCCATTTTGGACTAAAGTGGCCATTTTGACCCCGTTTTGGCCATTTCTAGGGTCTACATTTGGTTGAACAGTTTGGTCATTTTTCGCACGATTGTCTCAAAAATAGTGTGCGATCGAACAGAAGCGATAGATGAATCAAATGAGCAAATAAAATTGACTTTTCGTAAATACTGAAGGGGCGGGGCCAGGCCTCAAAGTTCAAGCACTCGCCAAAAAAATTCAAATTGCTTTAATTTCATAAATGAAAGAATTACAGTTAAAGTAATTATCTATGGACAATCGGCATCGCCCCCCGAAGACAAATGAATGGTCGATTGATGATGTCACATAAGTCCCGCCCCCTCAGGCCTTAAAAGGTCAAGTTTTACTGGGAAATTTTCCAAAATTCGCCCTTTAAACTAATCACCCCAAATTTGTAGCAGTTAACTGAAGACAAGTTGGGGTTGCTTGGCGTCACTTTATGGGAGTTTTCTGCAGAAGGCGGGGCTGTGACGGCGCGGCGAAGTCAGGCGTACCGATGTGGCCTTACGTTTGCCTCCCATTTCGCCATTTCTAGAGATATCGCCACAAAACCTCTTGGGAGTGATCCTAGTTCAGCCCCCCACAAAATGTGATGTGAACATCCGGTGGGCGTGGCCTATTTTCTGAAATAGCGCCCCCTAGGACCATTAAAACTGTCAGCCCCAAGCCATGCTTTGACTGAGGAGTAGAAAATTTGGTACACTAATGTGGTGTCTCAGGACCTAGAAAAAAGTCTCTTGGAGCCAAGTGCAAAGTCGCGCAGGAAGTCGGCCATTTTGGTCCAAGTACTCGATTTAGTGGTATTCGCACACGTTGTTTGGAGAGTGTTGCACCATTGCCCTTTTCATCAATCGCCTTCAACCATCTGCTATATACTCTTAAGACATAGATGAAAAAATTCAACCGTCGGATTTTATATAAGTATAAAGATGTGGGCGTGGCTAAGCCTCAAACTTTGACCTGTCGCCACGCCACTCTTTTTTTCACAGCTCCCTATTGGACTCCTTTTAACCAATCACCAGCAATCACTGGCAAATGGCAGCAGACAAGTTGAGGTCACTTGTTCTAAAGTACTGGCAGGTTTCGAATAAAGGCGGGGCTTTGGGAGCATGGCGAAATTCGCCATCACGCCATGGAAATACGTTTGTCTCTAATTTCTTCAATCATTGTGACATCGCCACACAATTTCTGATGAGTGATCCAACTCTGACCCCTAATAGAACTGCACAGCTGAAGTTTGTGGGCGTGGCCTATGTAATGAAATAGCGCCCCCTAGGACCATTAAAACTGTCAGCCCCAAGCCATGCTTTGACTGAGGATTACGAAATTTGATACACTAATGTGGGGTCTCAGGACCTACAAAAAAGTCTCTTGGAGCCAAGTGCAAAGTCGCGCAGGAAGTCGGCCATTTTGGTCCAAGTACTCGATTTAGTGGTATTCGCACACGTTGTTTGGAGAGTGTTGCACCATTGCCCTTTTCACCAATCGCCTTCAAACATCTGCTATATACTCTTAAGACATAGATGAAAAAATTCAACCGTCGGATTTTATATAAGTATAAAGGTGTGGGCGTGGCTAAGCCTCAAACTTTGACCTGTCGCCACGCCACTCTTTTTTTCACAGCTCCCTATTGGACTCCTTTTAACCAATCACCAGCAATCAATGGCAAATGGCAGCAGACAAGTTGAGGTCACTTGATCTATAGTACTGGCAGGTTTCGAATTAAGGCGGGGCTTTGGGAGCATGGCGAAATTCGCCATCACGCCATGAAAATACGTTTGTCTCTCATTTCTTCAATCATTGTGACATCACAACAAAATGTCTGATGAGTGATCCTAGTCTGACCCCCAGTAGAAATGGACAGCTGAAGTTTGTGGGCGTGGCCTATTTTCTTAAATAGCGCCCCCTAGGACCATTAAAACTGTCAGCCCCAAGCCATGCTTTCACTGAGGATTACGAAATTTGATACACTAATGTGGGGTCTCAGGACCTACAAAAAAGTCTCTTGGAGCCATGTGCAAAGTCGCACAGGAAGTCAGCCATTTTGGTCCAAGTACTCGATTTAGTGGTTTTCGCACACGTTGTTTGGAGAGTGTTGCACCATCGCCCTTTTCACCAATCGCCTTCAAACTTCTGCTATATACTCTTAAGACAAAGGGAGAAAAATTCAACCATCGGATTTTATATAAGTATAAAAGTGTGGGCGTGGCTAAGCCTCAAACTTTGACCTTTCGCCATTACATTACTTGACTTAACTCCCATGTGCATGATCAGATCTATATCAAACTGTGTCTGTGTGATCATTGACCACATCTCAAGACAATGACAATGTGGACAGCTGACATCACCTAAGCCCCGCCCCCTGACTACAGGAAGTCTATTTTTTATGGTGAAATGCCCATATTTGTCCCCTCTAATTTAGTCAACATGACACTAAGGTCATGCACTGTATTCATGATGTTGTAATGACCATTCAGATCTGCTAGCTTTTCAGAAAGGGAGGGGCTTTGATGCCATGGCGATTTCTTACTCTGACCCCTAATAGAATTGGACAGCTGAAGTTTGTGGGCGTGGCCTATTTTCTGAAATAGCGCCCCCCTAGGACCATTAAAACTATTTGCCCCAAGCCATGCTTTGACTGAGGATCACAAAATTTGGCACACTAATGTAGTGTCTCAGGACCTACAAAAAAGTCTCTTGGAGCCAAGTACAATGTCGCACAGGAGGTCGGCCATTTTTGTCCAAGTACTCGATTTAGTGGTTTTCGCACACGTTATTAGGAGAATGATGTCTCGTCGTCCTTTCCACCGATCACCTTCAAACTCCTGCTATATACTCTTAAGACATAGAGGAAAAAATTCAACCGTTGGATTTTAAATAAGTATAAAGGTGTGGGCGTGGCTAAGCCTCAAACTTTGACCAGTCGCCATTATGTTACTTGACTTAATAACTCCGATGTGCATGATCAGATCAATTTCAAATTTTGTCTGTGTGATCACTGACCCCATCTGAAGACAGTGACAATGTGGACAGCTGACATCACCTAAGCCCGCCCCATGACTACAGGAAGTCTACTGTTTTATGGTGAAATGTCCATATTTGTCCCCTCTAATTTAGTCAAGATGACACTAAGGTCATGCACTGTCTTCATGATGTTGTAATGACCATTCAGATCTGATAGCTTTTCAGAAAGGGGGGGCTTTTATGCCATGGCGATTTCTGGCGTGACGCTGTGACCTTACGTTTGACTGTAACTTCCACAAACAGCCTTCGATATGCCCGAGACTGAACATCACATCACCAGTGTAGTAAAGATAGAGAATCTCCTAGTGGTGAGACGTGTAATGGTGGGCTCAGAGGGGATGCTGAGTCAGGGTGAGGTGTGGACGCGGAGGCCGTTCACGGTTTCTGGTGTCGGGGTGGTTGACTTTCTGTTCTGCCAGACGTGCCCTGGTGCCCCCGGCTGCCGGCCAGGATGGACAAGCGCGGAGCTGGGTTTGGAGAGCGTCAGGGATGGAGCGGAGGGAGTGCGGAAGGAGGGCGAGCAGCTTCGCTGCGAGGGCCGAACGACGCTGCTTGCAGCTTTAATTAGGCCCGAGCAGCGAAAGCGCTGCGAAGGCCTCTTGTTTTTGCTCTGATTATTATTATTTTTTGTTATTCCGTGCCCCCTTTGAACAGCTTTTTGGGGACCTTAACATACCCCAAAACTCACAATATTTTGCACACTTGTCAGGCCTGGTGAAAAATTTGATATTTTAAAGGTCCCAAAAAAATCGCAAAGAAAATGGCTGAACAGCGCCCCCTACAAAGTGAAAAAAAACCCTCTCCATAAAGCTTAGTTTATAGTACAGTTATGAAATTTGGTACACTTGTAGTACTCAACAGTCCGCACAGAAAAGTCTCTTGCAACCATGGTCAATATCAAACAGGAAGTCGGCCATTTTGGGTTGAAATGGCGATTTTTTGCCGTTTTTGCCGTTTTTAGGGTCCGTTTCTGATTGGATTGCTCGATCATTTTTCGCACGATCGTCTCAAAAATTGTGTAAAATTGCTCAGAAGGGATGGGCGAACAAAATGAGATAAGGATTCTGAGTTTTCGTATATGTTGAAGGGGCGGAGCCAGGCCTCGAAGTTTGACTACTCGCCAAAAATATTTAAATTGCTATAACTTCATAACTGAATGGAATAGAGTTACCAAACTTTCTGTGGTCATTCGTCATCCACCCACAAAGTAAATTGAATGGTCGGATGATGACATCACACAAGCCCCGCCCCCTCAGGACCAAAAAGATCAAGTTTTACTGTGAAAGGTCCCAAATTGCCCCATTTCACTTAATCACCACAAATTTGTAGCTGGTAACTCAAGACAAGTGGGGGTTGCTTGGCGTCACTTTATGGGAGTTTTCGGCAGAGGGCGGGGCTGTGGCGGCGCGGCGAATTCAGGCGTACCGCCTTGGCCTTACGTTTGCCTCCCATTTCGTCATTTCCAAAGATATCGTCACGAAACTTCTTGTGAGTGATCCTAGTCCGGCCCCCCAAAAGATCTGATGTGAACATCTGGTGGGCGTGGCCTATTTTCTGAAATAGCGCCCCCTAGGACCATTAAAACTGTCAGCCCCAAGCCATGCTTTGACTGAGGATTACGAAATTTGGTACACTAATGTGGTGTCTCAGGACCTACAAAAAAGTCTCTTGAAGCCAAGTGCAAAGTCGCACAGGAAGTCGGCCATTTTGGTCCAAGTGCGCGATTTAGTGGTTTTCACACACGTTGTTTGGAGAGTGATACTCCGTCGCCCTTTTCACCAATCACTTTCAAACTTCTGCTATATAGTCTTAAGACAGAGAGGAAAAAATTCAACCGTCGGATTTTAAATAAGTATAAAGGTGTGGGCGTGGCTAAGCCTCAAACTTTGACCTTTCGCCACGCCACTCTTTTTTTCACAGCTCCTTATTGGACTCCTTTTACCCAATCACCAGGAATCTCTGGTAAATAGCAGCAGGCAAGTTGAGGTCACTTGGTCTCCAGTACTGGAAGGTTTTGCAAAAAGGCGGGGCTTTGGGAGCATGGCGAAATTCGCCATCACGCCATGGAAATACGTTTGCCTCTCATTTCTTCATTTATCGTGATATCACCTCGACCATTGTTGTGAGTGATCCTAGTCTGACCCCCAATAGAAAAGGTCAGCTTAAGTTTGTGGGCGTGGCCTATTTTCTGTATTAGCGCCCCCTAGGACCATTAAAACTGTCAGCCCCAAGCCATGCTTTGACTGAGGATTACGAAATTTGGTACACTAATGTGGTGTCTCAGGACCTACAAAAAAGTCTCTTGGAGCCAAGTGCAAAGTCGCACAGGAAGTCGGCCATTTTGGTCCAAGTGCGCGATTTAGTGGTTTTCACACACGTTGTTTGGAGAGTGATGCTCCGTCGCCCTTTTCACCAATCGCCTTCGAGCTTCTGCTATATACTCTTAAGACATAGAGGAAAAAATTCAACCGTCGGATTTTAAATAAGTATAAAGGTGTGGGCGTGGCTAAGCCTCAAACTTTGACCTTTCGCCACGCCACTCTTTTTTTCACAGCTCCCTATTGGACTCCTTTTACCCAATCACCAGGAATCTCTGGTAAATAGCAGCAGGCAAGTTGAGGTCACTTGGTCTCCAGTACTGGAAGGTTTTGAAAAAAGGCGGGGCTTTGGGAGCATGGCGAAATTCGCCATCACGCCATGGAAATACGTTTGCCTCTCATTTCTTCATTTATCGTGATATCACCTCGACCATTGTTGTGAGTGATCCTAGTCTGACCCCCAATAGAAAAGGTCAGCTTAAGTTTGTGGGCGTGGCCTATTTTCTGTATTAGCGCCCCCTAGGACCATTAAAACTGTCAGCCCCAAGCCATGCTTTGACTGAGGATTACAAAATTTTGTACACTAATGTGGTGTCTCAGGACCTACAAAAAAGTCTCTTGGAGCCAAGTGCAAAGTCGCACAGGAAGTCGGCCATTTTGGTCCAAGTGCGCGATTTAGTGGTTTTCACACACGTTGTTTGGAGAGTGATTGTCCGTCGCCCTTTTCACCAATCACCTTCAAGCTTCTGCTATATACTCTTAAGACATAGAGGAAAAAATTCAACCGTCGGATTTTAAATAAGTATAAAGGTGTGGGCGTGGCTAAGCCTCAAACTTTGACCTTTCGCCACGCCACTCTTTTTTTCACAGCTCCCTATTGGACTCCTTTTACCCAATCACCTGGAATATCTTGTAAATAGCAGCTGACAAGTTGAGGTCACTTGGTCTACAGTACTGGCAGGTTTTGAAAAAAGGCGGGGCTTTGGGAGCATGGCAAAATTCTCCATCACGCCATGGCAATACGTTTGCCTCTCATTTCTTCAATTATCGTGACATCGCCACAAAATGTCTGGTGAGTGATCCTAGTCTGACCCCCAATAGAAATGGGCATCTGAGATTTGTGGGCGTGGCCTATATTCTGAAATAGCGCCCCCTAGGACCATTAAAACTGTCAGCCCCAAGACAAGGTTTGACTGAGGATTACGAAAATTGGTACACTCATGTAGGGTCTCCGGACCTACAAAAAAGTATCTTGGAGCCAAGCGCAATTTCGCACAGGAGGTCGGCCATTTTGGTCCAAGTTCTCGATTTAGTGGTTTTCGCACACGTTGTTTGGACATTGATGGCCCGTTGCCCTTTACATCGATCACCTTCAAACTTTTGCTATGTACTTTTAAGTCAAAGGGGAAAAAATTCAACCGTCGGATTTTAAATAAGTATAAAGGTGTGGGCGTGGCTAAGCCTCAAACTTTGACCTTTCGCCATGACATTACTTGAAATAATAACTCCCATGTGCATGATCAGATCTAATTCAAACTTTGTCTGTGTGATCACTGACCACATCTCAAGACAACGACAATGTGGACAGCTGACATCACCTAAGCCCCGCCCCCTGACAACAGGAAGTCTATTGTTTTATGGTGAAATGCCCATATTTGTCCCCTCTAATTTAGTGAAAATGACACTCAGGTCATACAGTGTCTTCATGATGTTTTAAAGACCATTCAGATCTGATAGCTTTCCAGAAAGGGAGGGGCTTTGATGCCATGGTGAATGCTGGCGTGACGCCATGACCTTACATTTGACTGTAACTTCCACAAACGGCCTCCGATTTGCCCGAAACTGAATATGGCAATGAACAATCATGCCCTTTAGCCAATGAGGCACAAACGGTTGGTGAATGTTATATAATGTCACCAAAGCTGACCTCAATGGGACTTTTCTGTAGTTGGTCACAGCGCCACCTAGATAACGTTATCCTTCGATAACTTTAAAAAGCATGGTCAGAATAGCATTAAAGTTGGTCACTGTCATCACACCACCAGTGTGGTAAAGATAGAGGATTCCCTAGTGGTGAGACATAAAATATAATGGTGGGCTCAAAGGGGATGCTGAGTCAGGGTGAGTTGCGGACAAGGTGGCCGTTAGCAGTTTCTGGTGTTGGGGTGGTCGACGTTTGTGTTCTGCGGACGTGCCCTGGTGCCCCGGGCTGCCGGCCAGGCAGGAGCGGTGCAGAGCTGCGAGGGCCGAACGACGCTGCTTGCAGCTTTAATTATTATTATTTTTTGTTATTCCGTGCCCCCTTTGAACAGCTTTTTGGGGACCTTAACATACCCCAAAACTCACAATATTTTGCACACTTGTCAGGCCTGGTGAAAAATTTGATATTTTAAAGGTCCCAAAAAAATCGCAAAGAAAATGGCTGAACAGCGCCCCCTACAAAGTGAAAAAAACCCCTCTCCATAAAGCTTAGTTTATCGTACAGTTATGAAATTTGGTACACTTGTAGTACTCAACAGTCCGCACAGAAAAGTCTCTTGCAACCATGGTCAATATCAAACAGGAAGTCGGCCATTTTGGGTTGAAATGGCGATTTTTTGCCGTTTTTGCCGTTTTTAGGGTCCGTTTCTGATTGGATTGCTCGATCAATTTTCGCACGATCGTCTCAAAAATTGTGTAAAATTGCTCAGAAGGGATGGGCGAACAAAATGAGATAAGGATTCTGAGTTTTCGTATATGTTGAAGGGGCGGAGCCAGGCCTCGAAGTTTGACTACTCGCCAAAAATATTTAAATTGCTATAACTTCATAACTGAATGGAATAGAGTTACCAAACTTTCTGTGGTCATTCGTCATCCACCCACAAAGTAAATTGAAAGGTCGGATGATGACATCACACAAGCCCCGCCCCCTCAGGACCAAAAAGATCAAGTTTTACTGTGAAAGGTCCCAAATTGCCCCATTTCACTTAATCACCACAAATTTGTAGCTGGTAACTCAAGACAAGTGGGGGTTGCTTGGCGTCACTTTATGGGAGTTTTCGGCAGAGGGCGGGGCTGTGGTGGCGCGGCGAATTCAGGCGTACCGCCTTGGCCTTACGTTTGCCTCCCATTTCGTCATTTCCAAAGATATCGTCACGAAACTTCTTGTGAGTGATCCTAGTCCGGCCCCCCAAAAGATCTGATGTGAACATCTGGTGGGCGTGGCCTATTTTCTGAAATAGCGCCCCCTAGGACCATTAAAACTATTAGCCCCAAGCCATGCTTTGACTGAGGATTACGAAATTTGGTACACTAATGTGGTGTCTCAGGACCTACAAAAAAGTCTCTTGGAGTCAAGTTCAAAGTCGCACAGGAAGTCGGCCATTTTGGATCAAGTACGCGATTTAGTGGTTTTCGCACACGTTGTTTGGAGAGTGATGCTCCGTCGCCCTTTTCACCAATCTCCTTCAAACTTCTGCTATATACCCTTAAGACATAGGGGAAAAAATTCAACCGTCGGATTTTTCAAAAGTTGAAAGGTGTGGGCGTGGCTAAGCCTCAAACTTTGACCTGTCGCCACGCTACTCTTTTTTTCACAGCTCCCTACTGGACTCCTTTTACCCAATCACCAGGATTCTGTGGCAAACAGCAGTAGACAAGTTGAGGTTACTTGGTCTCCAGTACTGGCAGGTTTTGAAAAAAGGCGGGGCTTTGGGACCATGGCGAAAATCGCCATCACGCCATGGAAATACGTTTGTCTCTCATTTCTTCAGTTATCGTGATATTGCTACGAAACTTCTGGTGAGTGATCCTAGTCTGAGCTCCAAGAGAAATAGACAGCTGAATTTTGTGGGCGTGGCCTATGTTTTGAAATAGCGCCCCCTAGGACCATTTAAACTATTAGCCCCAAGCCATGCTTTGACTGAGGATTACGAAATTTGGTACACTAATGTGGTGTCTCAGGACCTACAAAAAAGTCTCTTGGAGTCAAGTTCAAAGTCGCACAGGAAGTCGGCCATTTTGGATCAAGTACGCGATTTAGTGGTTTTCGCACACGTTGTTTGGAGAGTGATGCTCCGTCGCCCTTTTCACCAATCTCCTTCAAACTTCTGCTATATACCCTTAAGACATAGGGGAAAAATTTTAACCGTCGGATTTTTCAAAAGTTGAAAGGTGTGGGCGTGGCTAAGCCTCAAACTTTGACCTGTCGCCACGCTACTCTTTTTTTCACAGCTCCCTACTGGACTCCTTTTACCCAATCACCAGGATTCTGTGGCAAACAGCAGTAGACAAGTTGAGGTTACTTGGTCTCCAGTACTGGCAGGTTTTGAAAAAAGGCGGGGCTTTGGGACCATGGCGAAAATCGCCATCACGCCATGGAAATACGTTTGTCTCATTTCTTCAGTTATCGTGATATTGCTACGAAACTTCTGGTGAGTGATCCTAGTCTGAGCTCCAAGAGAAATAGACAGCTGAAGTTTGTGGGCGTGGCCTATATTCTTAAATAGCGCCCCCTAGAGCCATTAAAACTTTCAGCCCCAAGCCATGCTTTGACTGAGGATTACGAAATTTGGTACACTAATGTGGGGTCTCAGGACCTACAAAAAAGTCTCTTGGAGCCAAGCGTAAAGTCGCACAGGAAGTCGGCCATTTTGGTGCAAGTACGTGATTTAGTGGTTTTCGCACACATTGTTTGGAGAGTGATGCTCCGTCGCCCTTTTCACCAATCACCTTCAAACTTCTGCAATACACTCTTAAGACATAGGGGAAAAAATTCAACCGTCGGATTTTTCAAAAGTTGAAAGGTGTGGGCGTGGCTAAGCCTCAAACGTTGACCTTTCGCCATTACTTTACTTGACTTAATAACTCCCATGTGCATGATCAGATCTTTTTCGAACTTTGTCTGTGTGATCATTGACCATATCTGTAAACAATGACAATGTGGACAGCTGACATCACCTAAGCCCCGCCCCCTGACTACAGGAATTTATTTTTTATGCTGAAATGCCCATATTTGTCCCCTCTAATTTAGTCAACATGACCCTAAGGTCATGCACTGTCTTCATGATGCTGTAATGACCATTCAGATCTGATAGCTTTCCAGAAAGGGAGGGGCTTTGATGCCATGGCGAATTCTGGCGTAACGCCGTAATCTTAATATTCAATTTAATGGTGAGCTCAGAGGGGATGCTGAGTCAGGGTGAGGTGCAGACTAGGAGGCCATTCGCGGTTTCTGGTGTCGGGGTGGTTGACGTTTCTGTTCTGTCAGACGTGCACTGGTGCGACGGCAGACCGGAGCGGCGCGGAGCTGCGAGGGCCGAACGACGCTGCTTGCAGCTTTAATTAGGCCCGAGCAGTGAAGCTGCGAAGGCCTATTGTATCTGCTCCGTTTCTTCTTATTAGGCCCGAGCAGTGAAGCTGCGAAGGCCTATTGTATCTGCTCCGTTTCTTCTTATTATTATTCTTTTTTCTTCCGCGTCTTTGAATGGCCTTTAGGGGGTCTTAGCATATCCAAAAAGTCACCAAATTCTGGCCCAATATAGAAAGTGCGTGAAATTTACGTATTTCACTGGCGATGTGAAAGTTCGTCAAAAAGTGACTGAACAGCGCCCCCTAGAAAGTGAAAAATACCCCTCTCCATAAAGCTTAGTTTATCGTACAGTTATGAAATTTGGTATACTTGTAGTACTCAACAGTCCGCACAGAAAAGTCTCTTGCAACCATGGTCAATATCAAACAGGAAGTCGGCCATTTTGGAGTAAAGTGGCCATTTTGACCCCGTTTTGGCCATTTCTAGGGTCTATATTTGGTTGAACAGTTTGGTCATTTTTCGCACCATCGTCTCAAAAATTGTGCGAGATCGAACAGAATCGATGGACGATTCAAATGAGACAATAAAATTGACTTTTCGTAAATACTGAAGGGGCGGGGCCAGGCCTCAAAGTTCGAACACTCGCCAAAAAAATTCAAATTGCTATAATTTCATAAATGAAAGAATTACGGTTAAAGAAATGTTCTGTGGACAATTGTCATCGCCCTCCGAAGACAAATGAATGGTCGATTGATGATGTCACATAAGCCCCGCCCCCTCAGGACTTAAAAGGTCAAGTTTTACTGGGAAATTTTCCAAAATTCGCCCTTTCCAATAATCACCCCAAATTTGTAGCGGGTAACTGAAGACAAGTTGGGGTTGCTTGGCTTCACTTTATGGGAGTTTTCTGCAGAAGGCGGGGCTGTGGCGGCGCGGCGAATTCAGGCGTACCACTTAGGCCTTACGTTTGCCTCCCATTTCGTCATTTCTAGAGATATCGCCACGAAGCTTCTTGTGAGTGATCCTAGTCTGGCCCCCCAAAAGATCTGATGTGAAATTCCGGTGGGCGTGGTCTATTTTCTGAAATAGCGCCCCCTAGGACCATTAAAACTGACAGCCCCAAGCCATGCTTTGACTGAGGATTACGAAATTTGGTACACTAATGTGGTGTCTCAGGACCTACAAAAAAGTCTCTTGGAGCCAAGTGCATTGTCGCACAGGAAGTCGGCCATTTTGGTCCAAGTGCGCAATTTAGTGGTTTTCGCACACGTTGTTTGGAGAGTGATGCTCCGTCGCCCTTTTCACCAATTGCCTTCACACTTCGGCTACATACTCTTAACACATAGATGAAAAAATTCAACCGTCGGATTTTAAATAAGTATAAAGGTGTGGGCGTGGCTAAGCCTCAAACTTTGACCTGTCGCCACGCCACTCTTTTTTTTCACAGCTCCCTATTGGACTCCTTTTAACCAATCACCACCAAACAGTGGCGAATAGCAGCAGACAAGTTGAGGTCACTTGGTCTATAGTACTGGCAGGTTTCGAATAAAGGCGGGGCTTTGGAAGAATGGCGAAATTCGCCATCACGACATGGAAATACGTTTGTCTCTCATTTCTTCAGTCATTGTGACATCGCCATACAAGTTCTGATGAGTGATCCTACTCTGACCCCTAATAGAATTGGACAGCTGAAGTTTGTGGGCGTGGCCTATTTTCTGAAACAGCGCCCCCTAGGACCATTAAAACAGTCAGCCCCAAGCCATGCTTTGACTGAGGATCACAAAATTTGGCACACTAATGTAGTGTACCAGGACCTACAAAAAAGTCTCTTGGAGCCAAGCACAATGTCGCACAGGAGGTCGGCCATTTTGGTCCAAGTACTCAATTTAGTGGTTTTCGCACACGTTATTAGGAGAATGATATCTCCTCGCCCTTTCCACCGATCACCTTCAAACCTCTGCTATATACTCTTAAGACATAGAGGAAAAAATTCAACCGTCGGATTTTAAATAAGTATAAAGGTGTGGGCGTGGCTAAGCCTCAAACTTTGACCAGTCGCCATTACCTTATTTGACTTAACAACTCCCATGTGCATGATCAGATCAATTTCATACTTTGTCTGTGTGATCACTGACCACATCTGAAGACAGTGACAATGTGGACAGCTGACATCACCTAAGCCCCGCCCCCTGACTACAGGAAGTCAACTGTTTTATGGTGAAATGCCCATATTTGTTCCCTCTAATTTAGTCAAGATGACACTAAGGTCATGCACTGTCTTCATGATGTTGTAATGACCATTCAGATCTGATAGCTTTTCAGAAAGGCAGGGGCTTTGATGCCATGGCGATTTCTGACGTGACACTGTGACCTTACGTTTGACTGTAACTTCCACAAACAGCCTCCGACTTGCCCGAGACTGAACATCGCATCACCAGTGTGGTAAAGATAGAGTATCTCCTAGTGGTGAGACGTGTAATGGTGGGCTCAGAGGGGATGCTGAGTCAGGGTAAGGTGTGGACGAGGAGGCCGTTCACGGTTTCTGGTGTCGGGGTGGTTGACTTTCTGTTCCGCCAGACGTTCCCTGGTGCCCCCGGCTGCCGGCCAGGACGGAGAAGCGCGGAGCTGGGTTTGGAGAGCGTCGGGGATGGAGCGGAGGGGGTGCGGAAGGAGGGCGAGCAGCTTCGCTGCGAGGGCCGAACGACGCTGCTTGCAGCTTTAATTATTATTCTTTTTTCTTCCGCGTCTTTGAATGGCCTTTAGGGGGTCTTAGCATATCCAAAAAGTCACCAAATTCTGGCCCAATATAGAAAGTGCGTGAAATTTACGTATTTCACTGGCGATGTGAAAGTTCGTAAAAAATTGGCTGAACAGCGCCCCCTAGAAGGTGAAAAATACCCCTCTCCATAAAGCTTAGTTTATCGTACAGTTATGAAATTCGGTACACTTGTAGTACTCAACAGTCCGCACAGAAAAGTCTCTTGCAACCATGGTCTATATCACACAGGAAGTCGGCCATTTTAGGTTGAAATGGCGATTTTTAGCCATTTTGGCCATTTCTAGGGTCTATATTTGGTTGAACAGTTTGGTCATTTTTCGCACGATCGTCTCAAAAATTGTGTGCGATCGAACAGAAGCGATGGCCGATTCAAATGAGAAAATAAAATTGACTTTTCGTAAATACTGAAGGGGCGGGGCCAGGCCTCAAAGTTCGAGCACTCGCCAAGAAAATTCAAATTGCTATAATTTCATAAATGAAAGAATTACAGTTAAAGTAACATTCTATGGACAATCGTCGTCGCCCCCCGAAGACAAATGAATGGTTGATTGGTGATGTCACATAAGCCCCGCCCCCTAAGTACTTAAAAGGTCAAGTTTTACTGGGAAATTTTCCAAAATTCGCCCTTTCAAATAATCATCCCAAATTTGTAGCTGGTAACTGAAGACAAGTTGGGGTTTCTTGGCGTCACTTTATGGGAGTTTTCTGCAGAAGGCGGGGCAGTGGCGGCACGGCGAAATCAGGCGTACCGACGTGGCCTTACGTTTGCCTCCCATTTCGTCATTTCTAGAGATATCGCCACGACACTTCTTGGGAGTGATCCTAGTCTGAACCCCAAAAGAATCTGATGTGAACATCCGGTGGGCGTGGCCTATTTTCTGAAATAGCGCCCCCTAGGACCATTAAAACTGTCAGCCCCAAGCCATGCTTTGACTGAGGAGTACGAAATTTGGTACACTAATGTGGTGTCTCAGGACCTACAAAAAAGTCTCTTGGAGCCAAGTGCGAAGTCACACAGGAAGTCGGCCATTTTGGTCCAAGTACTGGATTTAGTGGTTTTCGCACACGTTGTTTGGAGAAGGATGCTCCATCACTCTTTTCACCAATCACCTTCAAACCTCTGTCATACACTCTTAAGACATAGATGAAAAAATTCAACCGTCAGATTTTAAATAAGTATAAAGGTGTGGGCGTGGCTAAGCCTCAAACTTTGACCTGTCGCCACGCCACTCTTTTTTTCACAGCTCCCTATTGGCCTCCTTTTAACCAATCACCAGCAATCACTGGCTAATAGCAGCAGACAAGTTGAGGTCAATTGGTCTATAATACTGGCAGGTTTCGAATAAAGGCGGGGCTTTGGGAGCATGGCGAAATTCGCCATCACGCCATGGAAATACGTTTGTCTCTCATTTCTTCTATCACTGTGACATCGCCACACAATTTCTGATGAGTGATCCTACTCTGACCCCTAATAGATTTGGACAGCTGAAGTTTGTGGGCGTGGCCTATTTTCTGAAATAGCACCCCCTAGGACCATTAAAACTGTCAGCCCCAAGCCTTGCTTTGACTGAGGATCACGAAATTTGGCACACTAATGTAGTGTCTCAGGACCTACAAAAAAGTCTCTTGGAGCCAAGCACAATGTCGCACAGGAGGTCGGCCATTTTGGTCCAAGTACGCGATTTAGTGGTTTTCGCACACGTTATTAGGAGAATGATGTCTCGTCGACCTTTCCACCGATCACCTTCAAACTCCTGCTATATACTCTTAAGACATAGAGGAAAAAATTCAACCGTCGGATTTCAAATAAGTATAAAGATGTGGGCGTGGCTAAGCCTCAAACTTTGACCAGTCGCCATTACGTTACTTGACTTAGTAACTCTCATGTGCATGATCAGATCAATTTCAAACTTTGTCTGTGTTATCACTGACCACATCTGAAGACAGTGACAATGTGGACAGCTGGCATCACCTAAGCCCCACCCCCTGACTACAGGAAGTTTACTGTTTTATGGTGAAATGCCCATATTTGTCCCCTCTAATTTAGTCAACATGACACAAAGGTCATGCACTGTCTTCATGATGTTGTAATGACCATTCAGATCTGATAGCTTTTCAGAAAGGGAGGGGCTTTGATGCCATGGTGAATTCTGTTCTGGTGGACGTTTCTGTTCTGCTGACGCGCCCTGTTGTCCCGGGCTGCTGGTCAGGAAGGAGCGGCGGGGTGCTGGGTTTTGAGAGCATTGGGGATGGAGCGGAGGGGGTAAGGACGGAGGGCGAGCAGCTTCGCTGCGAGGGCCGAACGACGCTGCTTGCAGCTTTAATTATTATTATTCTTTTTTCTTCCGCGTCTTTGGGTGGCCTTTAGGGGGTCTTAGCATATCCAAAAAGTCACCAAATTCTGGCTCAATATAGAAAGTGCGTGAAATTTACGTATTTCACTGGCGATGTGAAAGTTCATAAAAAAGTGGCTCGACAGTGCCCCCTAGAAAGTGAAAAATACCCCTCTCCATAAAGCTTAGTTTATCGTACAGTTATGAAATTTGGTATACTGATAATACTCAACAGTCCGCACAGAAAAGCCTCTTGCAACCATGGTCAATATAAAACAGGAAGTCGGCCATTTTGGGTTGAAATGAGGATTTTTAGCCGTTTTGGCCAATTCTAGGGTCTATATTTGGTTGAACAGTTTGGTCATTTTTCGCACCATCGTCTCAAAAATAGTGCGAGATCGAACAGAAGCGATGGACGATTCAAATGAGACAATAAAATTGACTTTTCGTAAATACTGAAGGGGCGGGGCCAGGCCTCAAAGTTCGAGCACTCGCCAAAAAAATTCAAATTGCTATAATTTCACAAATGAAAGAATTACAGTTAAAACAATTTCTAAGGACAATTGCCATCGCCCCCCGAAGACAAATGAATGGTCGATAGATGATGTCACACAAGCCCCGCCCCCTCAGGACTTAAAAGGTCAAGTTTTACTGGGAAATTTTCCAAAATTCGCCCTTTCAAATAATCACCCCAAATTTGTAGCAGGTAACTGAAGACAAGTTGGGGTTGCTTGGCGTCACTTTATGGGAGTTTTCTGCAGAAGGCGGGGCTGTGGCGGCGCGGCGAAGTCAGGCGTACCGCTTAGGCCTTACGTTTGCCTCCCATTTCGTCATTTCTAAAGATATCGCCACAAAACTTCTTGGGAGTGATCCTAGTCCTGCCCCCCAAAAAATGTGATGTGAAAATCCTGTGGGCGTGGCCTATTTTCTGAAATAGCGCCCTCTAGGACCATTAAAACTGTCAGCCCCAAGCCAGGCTTTGACTGAGGATTACGAAATTTGGTACACTAATGTGGTGTCTCAGGACCTACAAAAAAGTCTCTTGGAGCCAAGCACCAAGTCGCACAGGAAGTCGGCCATTTTGGTCCAAGTACTCGATTTAGTGGTTTTCGCACACGTTGTTTGGAGAGTGTTGCACCATCGCCCTTTTCACCAATCACCTTCAAACATCTGCTATACACTCTTAAGACATAGATGAAAAAATTCAACCGTCGGATTTTAAATAAGTATAAAGGTGTGGGCGTGGCTAAGCCTCAAACTTTGACCTGTCGCCACGCCACTCTTTTTTTCACAGCTCCCTATTGGACTCCTTTTAACCAATCACCAGCAATCACTGGCAAATAGCAGCAGACAAGTTGAGGTCACTTGGTTTATAGTACTGGCAGGTTTCGAATAAAGGCGGGGCTTTGGGAGCATGGCGAAATTCACCATCACGCCATGGAAATACGTTTGTCTCTCATTTCTTCAATCATTGTTACATCACCACACAATTTCTGATGAGTGATCTTACTCTGACCCCTAATAGAATTGGACAGCTGAAGTTTGTGGGCGTGGCCTATTTTCTGAAATAGCGCCCCCTAGGACCATTAAAACTATCAGCCCCAAGCCATGCTTTGACTGAGGATCACGAAATTTGGCACACTAATGTAGTGTCTCAGGACCTACAAAAAAGTCTCTTGGAGCCAAGTCCAATGTCGCACAGGAGGTCGGCCATTTTGGTCCAAGTACTCGATTTAGTGGTTTTCCCACACGTTTTTAGGAGAATGATGTCTCGTCGTCCTTTCCACCGATCACCTTCAAACTCCTGCTATATACTCTTAAGACATAGAGGAAAAAATTCAACCGTCGGATTTTAAATAAGTATAAAGGTGTGGGCGTGGCTAAGCCTCAAACTTTGACCAGTCGCCATTACGTTACTTGACTTAATAACTCCCATGTGCATGATCAGATCAATTTCAAACTTTGTCTGTGTGATCACTGACCACATCTGAAGACAGTGACAATGTGGACAGCTGACATCACCTAAGCCCCGCCCCCTGACTACAGGAAGTCTACTGTTTTATGGTGAAATGCCCATATTTGTCCCCTCTAATTTAGTCAACATGACACTAAGGTCATGCACTGTCTTCATGATGTTGTAATGACCATTCAGATCTGATAGCTTTTCAGAAAGGGAGGGGCTTTGATGCCATGGCGATTTCTGGCGTGAAGCTGTGACCTTACGTTTGACTGTAACTTCCACAAACAGCCTCCGATTTGCCCGAGACTGAACATCACATCACCAGTGTGGTAAAGATAGAGTATCTCCTAGTGGTGAGACGTGTAATGGTGGGCTCAGAGGGGATGCTGAGTCAGGGTGAGGTGTGGACGAGGAGGCCATTCACGGTTTCTGGTGTCGGGGTGGTTGACTGTCTGTTCTGCCAGACGTGCCCTGGTGCTCCCGGCTGCCGGCCAGGATGGAGAAGCGCAGAGCTGGGTTTGGAGAGCGTCGGGGATGGAGCGGAGGGGGTGCGGAAGGAGGGCGAGCTGCTTCGCTGCGAGGGCCGAACGACGCTGCTTGCAGCTTTAATTAGGCCCGAGCAGCGAAAGCGCTGCGAAGGCCTCTTGTTTTTGCTCTGATTATTATTATTTTTTGTTATTCCGTGCCCCCTTTGAACAGCTTTTTGGGGACCTTAACATACCCCAAAACTCACAATATTTTGCACACTTGTCAGGCCTGGTGAAAAATTTGATATTTTAAAGGTCCCAAAAAAATCGCAAAGAAAATGGCTGAACAGCGCCCCCTACAAAGTGAAAAAAACCCCTCTCCATAAAGCTTAGTTTATCGTACAGTTATGAAATTTGGTACACTTGTAGTACTCAACAGTCCGCACAGAAAAGTCTCTTGCAACCATGGTCAATATCAAACAGGAAGTCGGCCATTTTGGGTTGAAATGGCGATTTTTTGCCGTTTTTGCCGTTTTTAGGGTCCGTTTCTGATTGGATTGCTCGATCATTTTTCGCACGATCGTCTCAAAAATTGTGTAAAATTGCTCAGAAGGGATGGGCGAACAAAATGAGATAAGGATTCTGAGTTTTCGTATATGTTGAAGGGGCGGAGCCAGGCCTCGAAGTTTGACTACTCGCCAAAAATATTTAAATTGCTATAACTTCATAACTGAATGGAATAGAGTTACCAAACTTTCTGTGGTCATTCGTCATCCACCCACAAAGTAAATTGAAAGGTCGGATGATGACATCACACAAGTCCCGCCCCCTCAGGACCAAAAAGATCAAGTTTTACTGTGAAAGGTCCCAAATTGCCCCATTTCACTTAATCACCACAAATTTGTAGCTGGTAACTCAAGACAAGTGGGGGTTGCTTGGCGTCACTTTATGGGAGTTTTCGGCAGAGGGCGGGGCTGTGGTGGCGCGGCGAATTCAGGCGTACCGCCTTGGCCTTACGTTTGCCTCCCATTTCGTCATTTCCAAAGATATCGTCACGAAACTTCTTGTGAGTGATCCTAGTCCGGCCCCCCAAAAGATCTGATGTGAACATCTGGTGGGCGTGGCCTATTTTCTGAAATAGCGCCCCCTAGGACCATTAAAACTATTAGCCCCAAGCCATGCTTTGACTGAGGATTACGAAATTTGGTACACTAATGTGGTGTCTCAGGACCTACAAAAAAGTCTCTTGGAGTCAAGTTCAAAGTCGCACAGGAAGTCGGCCATTTTGGATCAAGTACGCGATTTAGTGGTTTTCGCACACGTTGTTTGGAGAGTGATGCTCCGTCGCCCTTTTCACCAATCTCCTTCAAACTTCTGCTATATACCCTTAAGACATAGGGGAAAAAATTCAACCGTCGGATTTTTCAAAAGTTGAAAGGTGTGGGCGTGGCTAAGCCTCAAACTTTGACCTGTCGCCACGCTACTCTTTTTTTCACAGCTCCCTACTGGACTCCTTTTACCCAATCACCAGGATTCTGTGGCAAACAGCAGTAGACAAGTTGAGGTTACTTGGTCTCCAGTACTGGCAGGTTTTGAAAAAAGGCGGGGCTTTGGGACCATGGCGAAAATCGCCATCACGCCATGGAAATACGTTTGTCTCTCATTTCTTCAGTTATCGTGATATTGCTACGAAACTTCTGGTGAGTGATCCTAGTCTGAGCTCCAAGAGAAATAGACAGCTGAATTTTGTGGGCGTGGCCTATGTTTTGAAATAGCGCCCCCTAGGACCATTTAAACTATTAGCCCCAAGCCATGCTTTGACTGAGGATTACGAAATTTGGTACACTAATGTGGTGTCTCAGGACCTACAAAAAAGTCTCTTGGAGTCAAGTTCAAAGTCGCACAGGAAGTCGGCCATTTTGGATCAAGTACGCGATTTAGTGGTTTTCGCACACGTTGTTTGGAGAGTGATGCTCCGTCGCCCTTTTCACCAATCTCCTTCAAACTTCTGCTATATACCCTTAAGACATAGGGGAAAAAATTTAACCGTCGGATTTTTCAAAAGTTGAAAGGTGTGGGCGTGGCTAAGCCTCAAACTTTGACCTGTCGCCACGCTACTCTTTTTTTCACAGCTCCCTACTGGACTCCTTTTACCCAATCACCAGGATTCTGTGGCAAACAGCAGTAGACAAGTTGAGGTTACTTGGTCTCCAGTACTGGCAGGTTTTGAAAAAAGGCGGGGCTTTGGGACCATGGCGAAAATCGCCATCACGCCATGGAAATACGTTTGTCTCATTTCTTCAGTTATCGTGATATTGCTACGAAACTTCTGGTGAGTGATCCTAGTCTGAGCTCCAAGAGAAATAGACAGCTGAAGTTTGTGGGCGTGGCCTATATTCTTAAATAGCGCCCCCTAGAGCCATTAAAACTTTCAGCCCCAAGCCATGCTTTGACTGAGGATTACGAAATTTGGTACACTAATGTGGGGTCTCAGGACCTACAAAAAAGTCTCTTGGAGCCAAGCGTAAAGTCGCACAGGAAGTCGGCCATTTTGGTGCAAGTACGTGATTTAGTGGTTTTCGCACACATTGTTTGGAGAGTGATGCTCCGTCGCCCTTTTCACCAATCACCTTCAAACTTCTGCAATACACTCTTAAGACATAGGGGAAAAAATTCAACCGTCGGATTTTTCAAAAGTTGAAAGGTGTGGGCGTGGCTAAGCCTCAAACGTTGACCTTTCGCCATTACTTTACTTGACTTAATAACTCCCATGTGCATGATCAGATCTTTTTCGAACTTTGTCTGTGTGATCATTGACCATATCTGTAAACAATGACAATGTGGACAGCTGACATCACCTAAGCCCCGCCCCCTGACTACAGGAATTTATTTTTTATGCTGAAATGCCCATATTTGTCCCCTCTAATTTAGTCAACATGACCCTAAGGTCATGCACTGTCTTCATGATGCTGTAATGACCATTCAGATCTGATAGCTTTCCAGAAAGGGAGGGGCTTTGATGCCATGGCGAATTCTGGCGTAACGCCGTAATCTTAATATTCAATTTAATGGTGAGCTCAGAGGGGATGCTGAGTCAGGGTGAGGTGCAGACTAGGAGGCCATTCGCGGTTTCTGGTGTCGGGGTGGTTGACGTTTCTGTTCTGTCAGACGTGCACTGGTGCCCCGGGCTGCCGTCCAGACCGGAGCGGCGCGGAGCTGCGAGGGCCGAACGACGCTGCTTGCAGCTTTAATTATTTTTTGTTATTCCGTGCCCCCTTTGAACAGCTTTTTGGGGACCTTAACATACCCCAAAACTCACAATATTTTGCACACTTGTCAGGCCTGGTGAAAAATTTGATATTTTAAAGGTCCCAAAAAAATCGCAAAGAAAATGGCTGAACAGCGCCCCCTACAAAGTGAAAAAAAACCCTCTCCATAAAGCTTAGTTTATCGTACAGTTATGAAATTTGGTACACTTGTAGTACTCAACAGTCCGCACAGAAAAGTCTCTTGCAACCATGGTCAATATCAAACAGGAAGTCGGCCATTTTGGGTTGAAATGGCGATTTTTTGCCGTTTTTGCCGTTTTTAGGGTCCGTTTCTGATTGGATTGCTCGATCATTTTTCGCACGATCGTCTCAAAAATTGTGTAAAATTGCTCAGAAGGGATGGGCGAACAAAATGAGATAAGGATTCTGAGTTTTCGTATATGTTGAAGGGGCGGAGCCAGGCCTCGAAGTTTGACTACTCGCCAAAAATATTTAAATTGCTATAACTTCATAACTGAATGGAATAGAGTTACCAAACTTTCTGTGGTCATTCGTGATCCACCCACAAAGTAAATTGAAAGGTCGGATGATGACATCACACAAGCCCCGCCCCCTCAGGACCAAAAAGATCAAGTTTTACTGTGAAAGGTCCCAAATTGCCCCATTTCACTTAATCACCACAAATTTGTAGCTGGTAACTCAAGACAAGTGGGGGTTGCTTGGCGTCACTTTATGGGAGTTTTCGGCAGAGGGCGGGGCTGTGGTGGCGCGGCGAATTCAGGCGTACCGCCTTGGCTTTACGTTTGCCTCCCATTTCGTCATTTCCAAAGATATCGTCACGAAACTTCTTGTGAGTGATCCTAGTCCGGCCCCCCAAAAGATCTGATGTGAACATCTGGTGGGCGTGGCCTATTTTCTGAAATAGCGCCCCCTAGGACCATTAAAACTATTAGCCCCAAGCCATGCTTTGACTGAGGATTACGAAATTTGGTACACTAATGTGGTGTCTCAGGACCTACAAAAAAGTCTCTTGGAGTCAAGTTCAAAGTCGCACAGGAAGTCGGCCATTTTGGATCAAGTACGCGATTTAGTGGTTTTCGCACACGTTGTTTGGAGAGTGATGCTCCGTCGCCCTTTTCACCAATCTCCTTCAAACTTCTGCTATATACCCTTAAGACATAGGGGAAAAAATTCAACCGTCGGATTTTTCAAAAGTTGAAAGGTGTGGGCGTGGCTAAGCCTCAAACTTTGACCTGTCGCCACGCTACTCTTTTTTTCACAGCTCCCTACTGGACTCCTTTTACCCAATCACCAGGATTCTGTGGCAAACAGCAGTAGACAAGTTGAGGTTACTTGGTCTCCAGTACTGGCAGGTTTTGAAAAAAGGCGGGGCTTTGGGACCATGGCGAAAATCGCCATCACGCCATGGAAATACGTTTGTCTCTCATTTCTTCAGTTATCGTGATATTGCTACGAAACTTCTGGTGAGTGATCCTAGTCTGAGCTCCAAGAGAAATAGACAGCTGAATTTTGTGGGCGTGGCCTATGTTTTGAAATAGCGCCCCCTAGGACCATTTAAACTATTAGCCCCAAGCCATGCTTTGACTGAGGATTACGAAATTTGGTACACTAATGTGGTGTCTCAGGACCTACAAAAAAGTCTCTTGGAGTCAAGTTCAAAGTCGCACAGGAAGTCGGCCATTTTGGATCAAGTACGCGATTTAGTGGTTTTCGCACACGTTGTTTGGAGAGTGATGCTCCGTCGCCCTTTTCACCAATCTCCTTCAAACTTCTGCTATATACCCTTAAGACATAGGGGAAAAAATTTAACCGTCGGATTTTTCAAAAGTTGAAAGGTGTGGGCGTGGCTAAGCCTCAAACTTTGACCTGTCGCCACGCTACTCTTTTTTTCACAGCTCCCTACTGGACTCCTTTTACCCAATCACCAGGATTCTGTGGCAAACAGCAGTAGACAAGTTGAGGTTACTTGGTCTCCAGTACTGGCAGGTTTTGAAAAAAGGCGGGGCTTTGGGACCATGGCGAAAATCGCCATCACGCCATGGAAATACGTTTGTCTCATTTCTTCAGTTATCGTGATATTGCTACGAAACTTCTGGTGAGTGATCCTAGTCTGAGCTCCAAGAGAAATAGACAGCTGAAGTTTGTGGGCGTGGCCTATATTCTTAAATAGCGCCCCCTAGAGCCATTAAAACTTTCAGCCCCAAGCCATGCTTTGACTGAGGATTACGAAATTTGGTACACTAATGTGGGGTCTCAGGACCTACAAAAAAGTCTCTTGGAGCCAAGCGTAAAGTCGCACAGGAAGTCGGCCATTTTGGTGCAAGTACGTGATTTAGTGGTTTTCGCACACATTGTTTGGAGAGTGATGCTCCGTCGCCCTTTTCACCAATCACCTTCAAACTTCTGCAATACACTCTTAAGACATAGGGGAAAAAATTCAACCGTCGGATTTTTCAAAAGTTGAAAGGTGTGGGCGTGGCTAAGCCTCAAACGTTGACCTTTCGCCATTACTTTACTTGACTTAATAACTCCCATGTGCATGATCAGATCTTTTTCGAACTTTGTCTGTGTGATCATTGACCATATCTGTAAACAATGACAATGTGGACAGCTGACATCACCTAAGCCCCGCCCCCTGACTACAGGAATTTATTTTTTATGCTGAAATGCCCATATTTGTCCCCTCTAATTTAGTCAACATGACCCTAAGGTCATGCACTGTCTTCATGATGCTGTAATGACCATTCAGATCTGATAGCTTTCCAGAAAGGGAGGGGCTTTGATGCCATGGCGAATTCTGGCGTAACGCCGTAATCTTAATATTCAATTTAATGGTGAGCTCAGAGGGGATGCTGAGTCAGGGTGAGGTGCAGACTAGGAGGCCATTCGCGGTTTCTGGTGTCGGGGTGGTTGACGTTTCTGTTCTGTCAGACGTGCACTGGTGCGACGGCAGACCGGAGCGGCGCGGAGCTGCGAGGGCCGAACGACGCTGCTTGCAGCTTTAATTATTATTATTATTATTATTATTATTTTATGTTTCTTCTGAACAGATTTTTTTAATTTCTCCTTATCTTAGCGTCCCACTAAATGAAATCTAAATGATGAAAAAGGACAAAATGGTTGGCATTGTCTGATTTCTGATAATTAGTTTAAAAGAGAAGTACTTTCAACTCAAGGCTCAGTTCCCTTTGGTTTAGCCTGCATAATGCCCAGAGTTTCAGTTTCACATCCAACTTTTCAAGCACAGGAAAAAAAAAACAAAAAAAAAAAAAAAAAAAAAAAAACGAAGGTATTTGTCCTTACAAATCATAAAAAAAATCTATCATTATGCTTTTCTTGTTAAAAGTTAATTATTTATATCTTAGTTCAGATATGTTATGTCATTTGTGAGAAAATATGTGAGCATCTTTTATGCAATCCATCACTGCCTCCGCGGGGTTTGATCTTCTGTTACCTGGGGAACAACTGGGTGAGAAATATGAGCTGAGGGTGATAATGTGAAGGGGAATACAGATTGAAAACATTACCACTAATAGTGCAATGGCTACTTGTTGTAGTCAGTAATGGCGTCCCATATTTCATTGGCTCAAGTAACTTGCCTGGTTGTCAAATCATCCATGCTAATGCAGAGAAAGATTGGTGCAAAGCCCAAATGACTGTGGGGCAAAGCCGGAGCTAAGAAATAGAAGTTCAAGGCCATACTTTCTAAGACTGGAGGGATTATGTATCGAATGGGTGTCAGAGTCCAAGCCCCCAGGCCGGGCTCTCCCACCTGACCGGCTTCCGTCTTGGACCACATTACCCAGCATGCCCCTCGCGGGGATTCCCTCCACGTTTCACCTGCGTCATCCATGTCTATATATGGAAGACGCTACACCGGCTCTTCACTCAGTCATCGTTCCACCGTGATCATGATCAGAGTATTTCCAAAGCTACTACAACTAAACCTCCACCTTTCCTCCTCAGACCTCATCCGTCAGCCGTTCCAGCACCGCTTTCAGCCCACCATCTGTATAATAAACGCTCTTACTCCCGAACCCAGTCTTCGAGTCTGACAGGATGACTGAGTCCTTTAATCCAGCGGAGTTCGAGCAGGTGAAGATAAAGATGGAGCAACTGGTGAACGAGAACGTTCAGCTCCACGCCCAGGTCGACCGGCTTAACACCAGACTGAACTCCCAGACCGATCTCTCCATGCAGTTGTCTACTGCCGTCACGGCACTCCAGCAGCAGGTTCATGCTCTCCACCTGCAAGCCCTCACTCCACCGACGGGAGAGCCACACTTCAGTCTCCCGGAGAAGTGGAATGGAGAGACGGGGAGTCCAGACGGTCTGCTCGCTACCCTCGAGATGCAGTTCGAGTGCCACCCAGGACGCTTTCCCACTGCGCGTTCTCGAGTGGCACAGCTCACCTCCCTGCTCACCGGACGCGCGGCAGAGTGGGCTGCTGCGCTCTATAATTCTAAATCACCGGACTGCAATGACTATGCTGCATTCGTGGCTGCCCTCAGAAAGACGTTTGTTCCACCCAGCAGCGAAATGGGGGCAGAGGCACGACTCCTAAAACTCCGCCAGAAGGAGCGCTCTGTGTGCGCTTATGCGTCGGAGTTCCGCACCATCTCCGCCAAGCTGCGGTGGGATGACTCTGCCCTTCGAGCCGTCTTCTTGGAGGGACTGGCAACCTACATCCGGGATGAGATGGCGGGAAAGGAGCTGCCCCAGAACCTGGATGAAGTGGTGGATCTGGCGTTGCGCATGGATCAGCGGGTTCTGGTTCGTCCCAAGCCCTTCACTCGCCCATCCAGGGCGCCTGGACCTCTTCCTCGTTCCCCCACGCCTGCTCCCGGACCCGCTTCTACTGATGAGTCCATGCAATTAGGCCACCTTCCTCCAGAGGAGAGACAGCGACGGTGGCGCGAGGGTCTCTGTGCCTATTGTGGCTCCTCCCACCACCGACGCCTGAACTGTCCATTACGTTTGGGAAACGAAGGAACCCACTGAGTATCGGGGTCGCTCAGCCTGGGTCACCTTCAGCCCCCACCTCTTCAAATCGACTCCTTCTTTATGTTACCCTCCTTCATGGTGAGGCCTCACTCCAGATGCACGCGCTGGTGGACTCGGGGGCCGCTGACAATTTCATGGACATGGATCTGGCTAAGCGCCTACGGATCCCCATGACCCCCTTGGAGAGAGTTGTGCCAGTGACCTCGGTGGACGGTAGGCCCCTCCAACCCTATCCGGTCCAAAACCGAACCCAGCCACTCCAGATGATTGTCCAAGGCCACAGAGAGACCATCCAGTTCCTGATCATATGTGCTCCCTCCTCTCCTCTAATCCTGGGATTTCCATGGCTCCGTCTCCATGACCCCCGGATTTCCTGGTCCCAGGGCCGCCTTTTGGAATGGGGGGCCCAGTGCCAGGCCCACCTCTCTCCTCCTCCATCCATGCCAGACTGCCCGGCCGGTGACCCTGGTCCTACACCACCCAATCTGCCACTGCCCTACCGGGACCTGGCTGCGGTGTTCGACAAGCGGCGCGCCACCACACTGCCGCCTCACCGCCCGTACGACATGGAGATTAAGCTGCAACCAGGAACCAGTCCACCCCGGGGGCGCCTTTTTTCTCTCTCTCCCGCCGAGTCCAGAGCCATGGAGGAATATATTGACCAGGCCCTCCGGCAGGGTTTCATCCGACCCTCGTCGTCCCCAGGTGCCGCAGGCTTCTTCTTTGTGAGGAAAAAGGAGGGTGATCTCCACCCCTGTATAGATTACAGAGGACTGAACAAGATCACAGTCAGAGATCGTCATCCTCTGCCGCTCCTCACGTCCGCCCTGGATGCCATCTCCCAGGCGCGGATTTTCACCAAGCTGGACCTCCGGAGCGCCTACAACCTGGTCCGTATCAAAGCTGGAGATGAGTGGAAGACGGCGTTCATCACCCCCACCGGTCACTGGGAGTACCAGGTCATGCCCTTTGGACTGTGCAATAGCCCCGCCGTTTTCCAACGCTTCATCAATGATGTCCTCCGTGACATGTTGGGACGGTGGGTGTTTGCCTACCTGGATGACATTCTGATCTACTCCAAGTCAGAGGCCGAACACTACCACCATGTTCGCGCTGTCCTGACCCGGCTCCTGGACAACAACCTGTTCTGTAAGCCCGAGAAGTGCTCCTTCCACCAGCGGTCCGTTTCATTCCTGGGCTACCTGATTTCGGATCAAGGTCTAACTATGGACCCTCAGAAAGTCCAGGCGGTGAAGGACTGGCCCCTACCAACCAGCCTGAAGCAACTGCAGAGTTTTCTGGGTTTCTGCAACTTTTACCGTCGATTTATCAAAGACTTTAGCACCATTGTGGCGCCTCTCACCGCTCTCACCCGACCGAGCCCTCCTGGTCAACCGTTCCGGCTCACCCCAGATGCCGTTCGGGCCTTCCACTACCTAGTCGCTCGTTTCACATCGGCTCCTATCCTGCGCCATCCGGATCCGGCAGTCCCTTTTGTGGTCGAGGTCGACGCTTCGGATGTCGGCGCCGGCGCCATCCTGTCCCAAGGCGGCCCAGATGACAGGCTACACCCCTGCGCCTACTTCTCCAGGAAGTTTTCCACCACCCAGCAGAAGTACGGCGTAGGGGATCGCGAGCTGCTGGCCATAAAATGGGCGTTGGAGGAATGGAGGCAGTGGCTTCTGGGCACCCCTCAGTCGTTCACCATCTGGACTGACCACCAGAACCTAACCCACATCCGGTCCGCCAAGCAGCTAAATCCTCGCCAGGCTCGCTGGGCCCTCTTCTTCGAACCCTACGAGTTCCATCTCGCCTATCGCCCCGGGACTAAAAATCAGAAGGCGGACGCCCTCTCCCGCCAGTTCACACATTCAGCGCCCACGTCCGAGCCGGCGCCCATCCTCCCGGAGCACCGTTTCGTGGCCCACCTTGGGTGGCCGTTGGAGGAGGCCATCCAAAACGCCCTCCGGGATGACCCAGCGCCGCCAGAGACCCCCGCCAGTCGGCTCTACGTCCCTGCGGCCTGTCGCAGTGAGGCGTTGGCCTGGGCCCACTCATCACGCCTGTCTGGTCACGCGGGCTTCTCTCGGACTCTCAAGTTCTTGAAACGGGCTCTCTGGTGGCCACGTATGGAGAGGGACGTTAAGGAATTCACGAGCGCCTGTGACGTCTGTGCCCGCTCTAAGGCATCCACCCAGGCTCCGGTTGGCACCCTCAGACCTCTTCCGGTGCCCAGCCGCCCCTGGTCCCATGTGGGGCTGGACTTTGTCACAGGTCTCCCGCCGGTCAACGACCTCGACACCATCCTAACGGTAACTGACCGGTTTTCCAAATCTGTTCACTTCATCGCCCTCCCGGGCCTTCCCTCGGCCCGACGCACTGCAGAACTGTTTCTGGAGAATGTGGTGCGTCTCCATGGGTTCCCGGTCGACGTGGTCTCAGATCGTGGTCCCCAGTTCACGGCCCGTTTCTGGAAAGCCTTCTGCCATCTAGTGGGAGCTTCTGTCAGCCTGTCTTCGGGCTACCACCCACAGACCAACGGTCAATCGGAGCGGGCGAACCAACAGTTGGGCCGGTACCTCCGCTGCTTTGTCTCGGCCCAGCCCTCGCAGTGGCCTAAGTACCTCCTCTGGGCGGAGCTGTCCCATAATCTTCACACCTCCTCGGCCACTCAGATGTCCCCTTTCGAGGTCTGCTATGGCTACCAGCCCCCAGTCTTCGCCCACCAGGAACCCGAAGTCGCGGTGCCAGCCGCTCAATCCCTGGTGAGGCATTGCAAGAACGCATGGATCAAGGCGCGGGCCTCCATTACCCGGGCCAACGCCCGTTATTCACACCAACACCTCCGCAGGCACCGCCCGGGTCCCTCCTATGCTCCAGGGGACAAGGTCTGGGTGTCCACAGCAGGCCTCCGGGTCCGCGCCGGTTCCAGGAAGCTCGCTCCCCGGTTCCTCGGGCCCTACCCCGTGCAGGAGGTCATCAACCCGGTCACGTACCGGCTGCGGCTGCCTACAAGCCTTCGCGTCCATCCTACCTTCCACACCTCCCGGCTCAAGCCTTACGTGGAATCTCCCCTCCTGCCACCTCAGGCTCCAGCACCTCCGCCGGCCCGCTTCCTCGACGGTGAGCCCATCTACACAGTCCGGCGCATTCTGGACGCTCGCCGCCGGGGTCGGGGCTGGCAGTACCTTGTAGATTGGGTGGACTACGGCCCCGAGGAACGTTCCTGGGAGCCGGCCCGCTCCATCTTGGACCCTGCCCTCATCTCGGACTTCTGGGCCCACCGAGGTGGCCCGGGGACTTCTGGAGCCGTCCCTGGACCGGGGGGTCCTGTCAGAGTCCAAGCCCCCAGGCCGGGCTCTCCCAGCTGACCGGCTTCCGTCTTGGACCACATTACCCAGCATGCCCCTCGCGGGGATTCCCTCCACGTTTCACCTGCGTCATCCATGTCTATATATGGAAGACGCTACACCGGCTCTTCACTCAGTCATCGTTCCACCGTGATCATGATCAGAGTATTTCCAAAGCTACTACAACTAAACCTCCACCTTTCCTCCTCAGACCTCATCCGTCAGCCGTTCCAGCACCGCTTTCAGCCCACCATCTGTATAATAAACGCTCTTACTCCCGAACCCAGTCTTCGAGTCTGACAATGGGTGTTAGCTTTAAATTTTTTATACTAAAATTCCACTTTATATTGTATTAATGTTTAAAGTGAATTTAACAAGCAGTAACATTGTCACGAACTCCCCCTCCTGACCACCCCCTAAGGACCTAACTGGCAGAGCACTACACTACCCAGCATCCCCATCACCGGCGTGGCTCGACAACGTCATCACGCCGACTATATACGGAAGTGCTGCCGCTGTGTGATCACTCAGTCATCATTCATGCCAGACATTGAACCGAGTTCTCAGGCTCACCAGCCCTCAAACCAGGAAAGAGATCTTTCCACGCTGCCTACCACCAGTAAGTCAGCTTCCTTGTTTATCCGGAACCGCAGCTCAGTCTCAGCTCTTTCCAAGCGCTGCGTTGCCGTTCCCAGATTAAGGCCATGTGCTCTGTTCAACCCAACGCCAGCCACTCCGCGCCTGGGTCACACAGCCACGCTACAAGCAAGCTCCACTTCATGTCAGCTCAACCAATCGAACCTGACAAGCATATTTCCATAAGATAATGTGTAAAAGTTGGCTAATGCCTACTTTTTTATTTAATAGTTTTTATGGAACAAAAGGTTTGTGAAGTATAATAAACAAAACTGAAATATCATTATCATTATCTCAGCTTGTTTTGATTTTTTGATTAAGTCTAACTTGTAAGGATCACACATCTATTGAATGAACTGCACAGCTAAATGTGTGGAAAGCACTTCAAAACAAATGTTGCAAAACCCTTTCTTCCGATTTTTTTTTGTTAAATCAGTGAAAAATACCAATGATTACACAGTTAATGAAGTTTTAAACTGTACGGTAGAACAAAGAAGGAGAAAAGCTGTCCAATCTTGTATTTTTTTATAAAGAAAATAAAGCCCAAGACATCTAAATACTCCACATGGTTAAGTGTCAATGAAGTAGTTTTATGTACATTTCTCACAGTAATACTGCATATTTTATTTTCTTTGTTCCTAGTAAATTTCAGCATTCTAAGTTTTGCTTTTGTCATGAATTTTATTTTGAATGTAACCTTTCTGTTGCATTTATTAGTTCCCATTGCCACTTGTCATATTTCCCTCAGCTCCTCAGTCACTCAGCACCTTGAACACCTGCTTTCCATCAGCCCAGCTGTTCTCTCTCTGCAATCAGTCTTAGCAGTTATATAGTCCTCTGTCTCTCAGTTCAGATTTCTAATCATCACATTCCTGATTGGTAGTGCCAGTTTTTATTTCTGTTGTTGATGTGTGGTATTAGACCACTTTTCATCATTGAATGTCATTAATTTCAAATTTTCTTCCTACAAATCTACATTCTAGGCTTATGTTACCCTGACAAGCATGTTAGGACTGTGCAGAAAGCTTTCTTGTCTCTATTCAGTTTTCTTGTATCCACACACCCAACCAACCAACCAACCAACCAACCAACCAATCAACCACTGAATCCCTAAGGTGACGTGTGGACCTTGGCTGCCACTAAACAGCACTGCTAGCCGGGGCTACCGGCTCTGATCCTGCTGGCTAGCTGCTCGTAGCTTGTAGAGTAACATGCCTGCCTATGAGCATGTTTCATTTTGCTTAAAGCCTTTCCCTGTGGTCACATAATTCCTCCTCTCAGGAGACTTACTACTTACCAGGAGCTCTATTAGTCAATAGTAAAGTAGCTAGCTGACATGCTAGTGCTGGAGTGTGCTTCCGTTTCCTGCATGTTTTAGATCGTGAACACAGCTGATTTAGTGATGGATCACTTCTGTAGAAACTAATGAAGGCTGGTGAGACATTTCAGCAATTAGATTAAAGTGTTAAATACACAAACACAGTAGAGGAAAGTTTCAGGTTTATGACAGTGAGTTAATAACAGACTCCAGAGGATGTTAAGAGCAAGCCAAAACAGCATAGTTTCCCTTTCAGTGCTCTTTTTCTTTTGCTGGCATGGGAATCCATTTATATTTAACCTTTCCTACTTCTGAGCGACTCAGTGGCATGTCAGAAGATGTGAATTGAAACTGAATGACCTTCAGCACGGCTGGGAATGTGTCAGTTTGAAGTTTAAATTAAACGTGTAAGCGTTCAAGCTCACAAGTTAAATTCCATCTTATAACTGCGTATTATTGAGGCAAAAATGGAAGATAAATAATTTTCCTCTGGCACCTTATCTTCATTGTGTGAGAACAAGTTTTACATCATGCTGTTGCTTCCGTTCATTACATTTAGCTCTCACATCGGCCCAGTCATGATCGAAATGAGCTCAGCCTGCATGCTATTTTTAGAAGAGACTGGGAAAGGCAGAACTGGGATGTTCAGTAGCGACTTCAGGCTTAACAAACGAGGTGAATCAAAATTATTAATCAAGCTCTCACCAGGACAGTTATCACCAATTAAATAATTTGTGCTCTTCATGCTTTGCCTCAAGAAGAGCTAATTCTAAACTACTTTTTCTTCTCATTCAATTAAAGTTGACCCACTTTCTAGAAAACCCACTTTCTAGAAAACCCTATCTTTGACATCTTTTCCACTTTTACACGCAACCATGGATGAAATAGAGTTTACAATTTGATTGCAAAAATATTTTTATTCCAAGACAATTAAATGTCAAAATCTGTGTAGAATCATTAGTAATGGACCAATTTCAGTGGTCCCTCCAAATATGTCCTCCTATTGACCATTAGTCACATTTATATAACACGTATCTGCTAATTCTCTTTACTTAAGAGGTCAAACAGTTCTTTAGTTCAGCTAATCAATCAGCAATGATAAGCTGCTTTAGAAAATATTAAAAACTGATGAAATTGGAGGCCAGTAGGCTGGCAACCTCTTCAATCACCATCATTCCTGCAGAATCAGTGTCTGATAATAGTTTTTGATTTGTTGCTGAGAGCATTCGATTCAGTCTTTGAATAGACCATAACTTTAGCCAACAGACATAAACATACCACACAGGAACTATGCCAGATGAGCCTTTCAAAAAGAAGCAAAAGACTAATTGACTTTTAATATAGGGACAGCTTGACTGAACCATTTTCTTGTTGCTGATTTTCAATCAATAACACATGAAGTTTATGTCAATTTAAAATTTCCCATTAATAAACACTCGGATAAGCCAGAAGCTCAATGAAGCAATAAAGCAATTCCCTACGTCATGTCTTCTGTGACTGTTTCGTAATCCTCCATCAGTGTCTTTATTCTGATGGTGAACGTATCGTCGTAGGAGCTATAGTAAACAGCTGAGTTTTGATGATTTTGACGTGTTTCTCACACGATGGAAAGCTGCTCTTATAGTTTCATTTCATATCTCAGCTTGTTGCTTGGCAACCACAGAGGTGCACATGTTTTTATTTAGCAGCCTGTTTTTCTTTTTTCAATTTTCCCTCAGATTTGTTATTTTAATGCTGAATTAATCGCACCATTGACACATCTGTAAATTTTATTTACCTTTTTAACAAATCCAAGGGATTTCCTGATCGATTTGATGGTGGTAAAGTAGGTCATCGTGTGTGTGTGTGTGTGTGTGTGTGTGTGTGTGTGTGTGTGTGTGTGTGTGTGTGTGTGTGTGTGTGAGAGAGTATTTACATGCAACTTGTCATTATATTTCAGTAAACCTAGATGCAACATGAGAAATGTGTTCATATTTTAAACAGAGTACATTTTAGTACAGTTCTCAGCTTATCCCTAAATGCATGCAAGTCATTAGACCAGTTTGTGGCCCAGTTTCTAGCACACTCACGTTTGTCAGTCATTTGTGCAGATTGTGAACCAGATATTCCTATTAGAATGAATAAAGCCAGCTGCATGGTGGCACAGCTGCCTTGCAGCAAGTGGTTTCAGGTTCAAATCCCTGCAGAAGTATTTCTGTGTGGAGTCTGCATGTTCTGAGCAGCTCCTCACGACCCTGGTGAGAAGCTGTTCATTGGATAAATGGATGGATGGAAAGGGTAAGTAAAGCCAGTATCTCACTGGTGGCCAAAACATCACAGATACCTGAAGCTTGTCTCGATTCTTCTCAATATTATCGTGAGTCAAGAAATTGGTGACCATATTGCTAAAAAGCAATGGGAAATTACTAATAAACTGCTACATAATTGATGCTTTGATTTTTTTTTTTGCTGCAAATAATTTGTCTCAACTGTTATGCAAATTTTACAATTTATCTGCAATTCTGTCAAATATCCCATGTGATTTAGTCATGGAAAAAATACTTTCAAAAGTACAAGTTTAGAATATTCCTCTGAATTTGGGCTCCAAATAAAGTTACCAACAATTGTAGCCCAGTACTAGCTTAACATATTCACTTGAGATTTATTGGTTCCGAAATGGTATTCATCCACATTAGTGGCATATTAATAGTACATAATCGTGTCAAGTGTGCTAATTAAGCTTCATGCCATCATGGATGCTGGCTTGTGAACTGTGACATGATGACAAACAATACCATCACCCTTCATGTTAGCCTGGAGGTGCCAACATTTCCCTAAAACAATTTCAGAATTAGATTTCATAGATCACAGGTCAATTTTCCACTTGATTTGAGTGCCTCTGAATTTAGTTCAGGCCTTGAGAAGCATTACTGTCTGCTAGTTGGATCTGCTGTGAACTGTTTTTGAATACAACTATTTGTTTATGCTTGCGAATGGTAAGGCTTTTATAAAACAAAACCTAATATTTATATATTTAGTGTTTCAAAAATAATGTAGTCATTTTTGTGTTGGCTTCTCTTTGAAAGAAGTAAATTCTTCCAAATGGATGTTCTATTTAGGCTTTTGTTTAAATACTGGACAGCTCCAATATGTAGATCCTGAACCAAGAGGTGTCATTTCTGCATTAACTGCTGGTTCTTTAATTGGATGAACATTTGGAATTTATAGACACAAGTTTTACTGTTCAGACTTGGGGACCAGACTCTAGTCATTTAGCTTGGGTTAGCTTACACTTGTTTTTTCATGACTCATTCTGATGTTTTTCACATGCTTGATTGTTTTCATCCCTGCTTGTGCTCTGCTATTTAAGGAGACCTTTTGTTTTTGTGGACTAAATGTTACTTTTATTAGACAGAACAACAGATCTCTCCCATTATAGCAACGTCACCTCTCATTTATCTGATCGATTGATGCCCTTTGTTGTTGAGGCAACTAGAATGCTAAGAGGATGATCAAAAGCAGAGAGAAGGAGCCACTTTTTAATATTTTTTTACAAAGGAAAGAACACGTCCAGATTATTTTTCACTATGCTGTTCAACACTGTCGAATCATTAAAAATTTTTCGTAATTTTATTTTTATACTTTCTTATTTGTAAGAATAATTTAGTAAGATGAGTTTGAAGCATAATAAATGATTTCATGATTTTAGAGTTAATTGATTTATATAAAAAAAGTTTTGCATCTCATATGATGAGATTATCAGGTTAAACAGAAAAACGACGGAGGGACGAGATGAGGGAAGAGCCTTCTACAAGATTCCCCAAGATCCGGAACGCCGCAAACGTTGGATCATCGCAATGAAACGCTCTAGCCTCCAGGCTAAAATGAAACTGTGAGATCCCGAGAGTAAAGGTTTTAGCTTATGCAGCGGCCACTTCATATCAGGTACTCAAACCAACGTTTCCTTAACTGTGTATGGTATTTATTTTAAATGCTTTTAATATGATTCTTAGTGGGCTTCCTAAACTAATTTTGGCGTGGCTTTTTCTGTCTTATTACTCATAGCAACAAGTAAACATCACGTAAAACGTTGCCACGTGATTTCTGCGTTCTGTCGTTTACGTCTCTTATGATTACAGCAATTAACCGGCTAAGCTGTATTTCACTTTTAAGCAATGGTTGATCAATTGTCAGATCACACAAAAAGCACACAACGTTTCACACAGACATAACCTCGCAACGGGCTGTTGCTAATAGTAACAAAAATCTCTACTTACCCTCCCGGTGACAACAGCGTTGTCCTTTGCAGGAAGAATCCAGATCTGGATACCGACAACAAACCCTGATTGAGTCCATTTGTATCCCTCCAGGCTTTTATATGCTCTTAGCGATGCTTCGGAATAGGACGAGGGAAAATTAAAAAGGAAATTATAAATGTCAGGGTATCTCAAATCCGGTAAGAGGTCTGCTCCGACAGCTTCTGGTGTTTTAAAAAGTATCCCAGGGGCATGGTAAGGGTCGGAGATGTTTAGTCTATTTCAACCCAAAACCCAAAACTCTGCTACCTCTTTCCTCCCTTCTCAGTTGTCTCTCTGAAGTTAAATCCCAGTTCTATTCCAACTTCCTTCAGCTTAACAGTGACAAGTCAGAAATCCTCCTCACTGGCACCTAGTCCTCCCTCTCCAAGATCAGTTCATTCTCACTTAGCTTCGATAACACCACACTTTCCCCTACCATTAAAGCCAAGAGCTTGGGCGTCATTTTGGATAACACCTCATCATTCATACCTCACATCAACAATATTACAAAAACTGCTTACTTCTATCTCCGCAATATAATCGACTCCGCCCCTCCCTCAGCCATTACTCTGCTGCTATTTTTATTCAAAGTCTTGTCACCAGCCGCATCGACTACTGTAATGCCCTCCTCTCCGGTCCCCCCTAAAGTCAATAAACTTCAGCTGGTCCAGAATTCCGCCGCCCGTAAAATCATCAAGACCTCCATCTACGATCAAATTTCTCCTGCTTTGCACCATCTTCACTGGCTCCCTGTTAAATACTGAATTGACTTTAAAATTCTTCTGTACACTTTCAAAGCCATCCACAGTCTCGCTCCTCCATATATTTCTAATCTCACCCATGTCGTCACTCCCACTCGCTTGCTTCATTCATCATCCTCCATTTCCTTATCTGTTCCCCGTATTCGCCTCAGTAACACTGGAGCCAGAGCTTTCAGTTACTCAGCCCCTAAACTCTGGAACACTCTCCCATCTGACATCCGCAATATCAACTCATTCTCAACTTTTAAGTCCCAACTCAAAACTCGTATGTTCCGCTTGGCTTATCCACCATAACTATACTCCTTCATCTATCCTTCTCTAGCCCAGCAACTGAAATCCTCCATTCTTACATTTTTATCTACTCTTAGCTCCTTTTTAAATCTCAATTATTTTATGTATTTATTTGTACTGGTGTATTTTTTTCTTGTATGTACCTGCACTTGTAAAGTGCCCTTGAGAGTCTTGAAAGGCGCTTGAAATAAAATGTATTATTATTATTATTTAATTTCTGACTATATAAAATGACTTCTTCAGTTTTAAAGTGTGAAGTAAACTTCGACGAAGTAAAATTCAAGCCGATCACGTTCATTTTGTTTACCTTTGTTGCCTGCCAGCTTGGCGTCTACTCTCTGAGAGTCACGTGACGTCCGGAACTCTATTGGACCTTTTTGTAAATTTTAAAGCTGCAAAATGTTATATTCATAACCTTAAAGGGGACATGTATGACCTTTTAAAAGTTTAATTTTAGATAATTTCTGTATCTTCTAGAATGCGCCGTTACAGAGCTCTGTCACTTTAAGAAAACAAGCTGGAGCTGGCCACGCCCACCCATCCTCCACTCAGGCTGCTGATATTTGTGATGAGCCACATCGTAGCCACAGCTTCCCTGGAGCTCACAGACAGGAAGGAAGGAAGGCTGCTGTGTACAGGTGACACCAGTCCCTCCAACCACCACCAGCAGGCAAGGATGGTGACGTGATTTGCCCAAGGACACAACGGCAGAATTCTAAGCTGAGAGCCAGAATCGGTCCTACAACCCTCTGATTACTAAACAACCTGCTTTTCCTTCTGAGTTACTGCTGCCCAGAATAAAAGAATAAGATATTTTCATTAACAAAATCAATCAAGTCATTCTCACATCTGAGCATATTATTGTAATTCATTCAATAGTTGTTTTTTTGTGAGCTTTCCCCCCTTCTCTATTATCACTGATCCCATAGTTTGACTTCTTACACTGTAAATAGGTAAAAATGCATTTCCTCTTTCTCCATATAAACACATTTCTTGGTCAATCCTTCACTGTTGAGTGTGCTTTTCACAGTAGCTGAATCGCCGAAGTGTCAGGAACCCAGGCAAACTTTGCCAGAGGCTCTCATCACAAACCCCTCGACTGCTTCAAGCTGATCGCTTAAAGTTATTTTGGCTATTTTCTGATTTGATTTATTCCAAACAAGTAATGCATCAGAGATGCCCTTCCAGAAGATTGTCATTGGATTGAAAGGGAAAATACATGAATATAAAAACAAGGACACACTCCAGAGGAGGTGCAAAGTGAATGGGGTGAAAATCCATTTAAGTTTAGAGGATGAAAGTAAAAAAAAAGTAGACTTTTTGTAACTTTGTCCTTTGAAACAACAAAAATCAGGGCTATAACAGCGAGCCATGGACATGATGGGCTTGGGTTCAACAGAGCAGAGTATATTTATCACAGGCATCTAACTGTTGGGGATCATTGATCACGATCATAAATCTTCTAGATAATAGTGTTTGAGGAGGGATTTTGCTGGAATTATCATACTGCAGGTGTGTGAAGGGTAAATGGCTCAAACCCACCAGTAAAAATACAAAAGCAGCCATCTCTGAAGCCCCAACTTACTACTGGGCAAAGCATTTTGTTTGTACTTTTTTGACACTCAACTGACACATTACACTAGGCATCAGTAAACAATGTTGTCTGTCAAAGTACAGTTTGATTTCTCAGTTCTTCCACACAGAGCTCCAACAGGATTTATGTATGAATTTTTAGAAATTTATAAAAGTGATAGTCTTACCCTGTTCTGTGATATAATATAGGCCATATGTCAAAATTATATTTTCCAATCCTGCCCCCATCCCATTGAGCCCCAAACGATTTAATCAGACCACTGCTCAGCATTTAGCCAATAGCATTTGACATCCTTGTACGTACTGATGTCGATCACAGAACAAGCCCCTTTGAGGAAGTATCTAGACTTAGCGGCGTTTTTGAGCTGTTTCTACTCAGACTGACAAAAGTAAAGAAGGTTTAAAAAAGTGTTATCAAAGATAATAAAAGTAAAGTAAGCCCATGGAGTAAACTTTCCTAAAGGAAACGCAATGACAGAATTTATCCTGGAACTACTTTTGAATGGGTAAAAGGAGCTCGGCGTTCCAACACGGATGTCTATCAGATGCAGAGTTGATGACATTTCTTATGGACAAGTAGGTCTTTAAAATGTGTATATGAATAAACAGCATAATGTGAGAATAAGAACTTGTTATATTAATGGTAGAGGTCCACGTTCACGAGTGAGAGGCGTTGTTTCAAGCTGCATCACGGAAGCACGGTGAGGAGCTTGAGGTGCAATATATTTTTCTGCCTCTAGGTGATGTCCTCTGAGGAAAAAAGGCTGGATTTCTGCTTTAATGAAAGCATGAAGCTTTGTATGGTGATAAATGCAACAATTCTACATGTTAAGGCTAGTTTATGCTTCTGCTTTGGTATGGAGACACTCAACGTCGTTATCTGTCACTGCAAGGACTCTCCAACTGGCTCACAAGGAAGGATGGAGTCGAGCTCTCTTCTCTATACATCCGTTGAACGAGATCGAGAACAAAAGCTCGTGAATGGTCAGGACGCCGCTTCCTTTAAATCTGTCAACAGCACTCTCAAAAAAATAAAGAGCCAAAAATATCTTGCGGCAGACACGGAACAGTTTGAAGAATGCCACACGTAAAAACTCTAAAAATATAAACACTTTATTCACCCATGACTGGAGGAGCATAACGATACGCAGCAAGCATTTTATTTGTGGATGGAAATGACGAGAAATGTGGGTTTAGAGGTGGTGAGCGCATGAAGAGGTGGAGAATGAGGGACAAATTTGTCAGTGTTACGCCTGGGACACACCGGTGACCGAAGCGCCCGGAGGTGAAGCGCTCACGAAATTCGGCCGCTGCTCGCTGCTCTTCAGTTCAGACCAGACTCTTGTTTCTCCGCTCCGGTCAAGGTGTGCCTCGGCTCAGCTGTAGTTTTTCTTTTAAACACTTGGTGTCCTCCATTTCCTCTCTGCCTTTTCTCTGCTCTAGAGCAGACGCCGAAACGATTGCTGCGTGGCGCGGGCTGGAGTGCCGGCACGTGGCCCATGTGGCCTATAGAATAGGATAACAAGGGAGCCGAATGAAGGCAGTCCCCGTTTCACGGTGCTTCTGCGGCCGGTGTGTCCCAGTCGTGAAAAAGTCTCTGAAATACAAAAAACACAATATAAACGCAATAGTAATTGCACTATCTTGGACCGGATAGATGACAGGAAACCACAGAAAAGCGTTGTCCCGGCAAGAAACTGGTTTCCAACACTCCCTAGCAAACGGAGAAGTCCAAATGCAAAACATCTCCATCAATGCGTGTGCGTCTCTCCCTCGTGGAACTGACACAGAAGCATAAACTAGGCTTAAGGCACTTCCTGTTTTGTTGTTTGAGCAAAGAGGTAAAGAAATTGATCTGACGTTTGATGCCAAAAGGGATTTAAAAAAAATGCTGTTTCCAATTAATTCTTTGAATACCATTTGTATTTGTCTCACTTTAGTCTTTAGAACATGTTCGGTCTGCAGATATCTGGCCCTGAATTAGTGTAAATTACACTGCATGAACCTCCAAAGCAGTCAGGATTTGCTAAAACATTATTTAATTTAGTGCAGTTTTTTTTTATTTAGACAATGTTGGAAGGTTTATCTTTTCTTTTGGTCTGAATGGGTATCTGTCTTGTACAATATTAAAGGAACATAACAGACATAGAAAAACATAGGAATTTTTATGCTTCCAGCTATGAGACAAATCTTTCTTTTTGACCAGAGATTTAAATTAAAGTGAACAAATATCTACAATGCTTGTATGAAATGAATTTAACTCCCTGTGATATTTTTCCTGACCTATAGCAGGCACAATTATGTCAGATCATAGAAAGTTTTGGGAATGTTTTTAAAATTTTAATCGTTCCTTTTGTCTTTCTCCACCTTAGTAGTTTTGTTTTCTTTTCCCTTACACCTTACATTGTAAATGCATCGACAATTGCAATAATCTTTCTCTTTCCACCATGTGGACAGGTGAACACCTCACCAGCTACATGGATGGGCAGAATCTCAGCTTTGACACTGACTTCCGCCAGAGAACTTCCTCAACGGCCATTTCATCTCGTGCACAGACCAGCTTGTCTCTCAGGGTGAGATAGTGGACACATCATGGGCCGTGAAACCATTGTGGCCCCCGGATGGCCCCATCTTAAAACCACCCGAAGGGTTTGTGCCTGTTCAGCTTGGCTTTTCTGTGAATGACTTTGCCAGTATTCAGGTCCAACATCCTGCTGTCAACAGGATCATCCTGAACTCTTTTGACCCAAAAGCCCTTCAACATCCTTCACAGGAGTTTGATTCCATTTCTTAGCTGAGTGCTCTTTCTCATGCCATTTCTCCTTCAGGTGTTGACCGCGACAGCACGGAACTGCCTGGGAAAACCAGTCCCTCTAAGATCAGTGATGACCATGAAGCCTCGGTGGTTGCTGCAGCACAACCACTTCTTTCTGTGTTGGGAGACCCACCTGACCCAGGAGAAGCAGGTGCTCGCAGCGATGCTCCGCCCGAAGCTCCACCTATCGAAAGGTGGGTGACGGGTGGCACAGAGACTTCAGTTAAAGCCCAGAACCTGTTTGTGGGAATTTCACCTACAAACAGAGGGGACAAGGCTGATAACACCACTGACCTTACTGCACTACAGCTGGCGCTGATGACCCCTGAACCTCAGGTGGGTGATTTACCTACCAAAGGGGGGGTCGCACAACAGCCTGTATCTTTGCTGGCTAACTCTGGTATTTCTGATCACTGTGTGTCAATCGGGGACCTTCCTGGGAGCACATCTGCTCCGGACCCTCGTAAGCCTGCACCTGTCTTTAACATAAAACATTCTTGGTTTCAAACCATTGGACAGATGATGTTGCTTTTACTGGTCACATGTCTCTGTCTGTCTCCTCAGCAACACTCTCTAACACGGCCTTTCATTTCTGGGTCCTCTTCAGAGGTCACACTTCCAGGACCACCAGATCTTTTGATATCCATCCATCACCTGCTGTTCCAGCCAGTTCAGTCTGGTGGCGCTGTGACTTTTTCTAGTGAGCGGGCTCTCAAGAGCCTCAACAATATTCCTGCTGCTTTTGCTGTTTCACAGATATGGCATAAGTTTGAAAATCCAGCAGGGGGCAGTAGGACTCCTCATGATCTGAGGGCCTCTCCTCCTGACCTACAGTTTACTCCTATTTGCATATGCATATCAATAATGTTGATTCAAGAAAGGAGTTCATTACTCATGGAGTCCCACAAGGGTCTATTTTGGGACCTAAATTATTCATAATGTATATTAATGATGCGTGTGCGGTTCTAGATAAAGTAAATTGTTTGTTGTATGCAGATGACACCAGCCTTTATTGTTCTGGTGACGACCTAAACAAGCTTGTTGATTCAGTTGAAAAAGAACTGGCTTTGTTAAACGGATGGTTTGATAGGAATAAACTTTCTATGAATGTGACCAAAATAAAGTACATTATATTTGGAAACAGGAAAATTACTAATGAAATTATTATAAAAATAAATGGTATTGTAATTGAACAAGTGCACACATATACATTTTTAGGAATTACTATAGATGAAAAACTGAATATAGATGATATAATGTTAAAAATATCAAAAAATATAGGACTTATGAGTAGAATGAGATTTGTTTTAAATATTAAATCCCTTCAGATACTCTATAACTCATTTATTTTACCATATCCGAGCTATGGTGTTGAAATATGGGGAAATAATTACAGAGCAAATATTTATCCTACATATTTACTTCAAAAAAAGGTAGTTCGAATAATTTCCCATGCTAACTATTTTGCTCCAACAAATCCTATCTTTATCCATTTAAAAATTCTAAAATTTTACGATATTATTGACTTGCATACACTGGTTGTAGTATATCAGGCATATTAGGCTCAACTTCCACCTTATCTCCAAAGGATGTTTGAACTAAGGGAAAGAGGATATAGTCTAAGAGGAACTGGGATTTTCAAAAAAAAAAAAAAAAAGAATATTAGAACCAATACAAAACAAAGATGTATCTCAGTAAGAGGAGTGAGTTTATGGAATAGCCTCGAGGATAGATTAAAAAATTCATGCTCGTTGAAAATATTCAAAAAGAGTTTTAAAAATAATGCCTTACGTAATTACCAAGTGCACCAAAATTAGTTTTGTCACACGTTTTATACCTCTTGATTGATTTCAATTGTTTTTGTTTTATTCATGTTTATATCTCTTGATTGATTTTGTTGAAATTAGGATGATGCATGTAATAACTGTATTGTTTATGTTTATTTACTTTTGATATTTATGACAATGTTGATTTTTTGTAATGAATTAATGGGTAGGCTTAAATAAGTTTAACTTCAGCCTATACCTTTTCGTTCATAAATTATATCTAAAGAAACGGTTTAATTTACCAGAGGAATTTGTACCTGTGATAATTATTATTATGTTCTTTATTAGATAATTATTTTCCTTTTCATGTGTTTTATATGTATTTGTTATGACGGAAATAAATGAATACGAATGAATGAATGAATTTCTGGGCACACAAAAGTCACCTCTGGTAAGCTGATTAACAACCTTTTGCAGGTAAAATCAGGTCCTGACCTAACAACTTAACCACTCGCTCCGGTCAAGTTTCAAATCATCTCCAAAGGTAACAAAGCACCCATTTATCTATGGGTCCACAAAACCACATTTAAACCGGACAAAAATCCAGTCGACTTAGAACTGCCGTCCACTCCCGCTGGCGTCTCTGGTCTCGGATCACGCGTGTTTTGTTGTGAGTATATGTATGCATGGAGGACTTCATGTGTAGAATTCTCGCACAGGCTTTGTGAATTCAGGCTGTGGTCTACTGTGGTTCCAATAATCAAGTGTTTTCAGAACATAACAGGTAAAAGTGGACGTCTTCACTACCTGATGGGTCGATCCAAATCCAATCAATTCTTTATTGGTTAATTTTTAATAGTTTTGATAACTTTTCGAGGTTTAATCCGGACAACTGCCTTCAGCCAGGTTGTCTTGGTACTAATACCCACATTTAGGAATACTAACTCAACTGATTTACATTTTTAGTGTTGACACTTACATTTCTATCTTTTTATAGTGCTTTCGTTAGGGTGATAAAGTGAGAACTTCAGGGATTAACTGGGTTAATTTCCCTTAAAGGGCTACAAGCCAATTTGCCCTTCATTCTTATAAAGCTTTAATCAGTGCAGGTGATTTTCCCATATCAGTTAGGGTGTGATTTCTTTTATTTGTCTTTGGTTTTTTTTATGCATCACTTTTTACATTACACGTAGAGAGGTTGCATTTCATTTCTTCATTTAGATAATTCACATAATCTGACACATAGTATCTCAAAGGTACTCACAGGGTCAGGTTTATTATTTATGTATTTGATTATCATCAAATCTTTAATATTAATTTCATTTGAATAAAAAATTAATTTTTTATTTAAATTTAAATTTTTATTTTTCCTCACATCTTTTGATCACAATTTTTGCTTTTCCCATTTGTTATGATATTGTTTAGTCATTTTTAAAAATACTTTTAATTTCTTTGTGAATTTTGTTCTTGAGTTATGTATTTATTTATTGCAAGCCATACCATCATCACAATATTAATCACTGTTATTGTGCATAATAACTTTTCTTAACATTGTGCAGCCCTATTTCATAAGATGCCATAAAAGCTGCTTCCTTGTGCCAGTAAGTTTTAACTTAACATTTCAAATTGAACTAATTTTTGATAATCTAAAAAAAATAAAAAATAAATAAAAACATTAAATTGACCAGGCTGAGTCCTTTATCATGTCCTTTGTTCTTTTTAGATGAGTGTCAAGCTGGTTTTGTTCATGATAGCAAAGATACAAGAATAACACGCCTGGCTTTATGCTCTACTGTAGCCAGTCACGTTGCTTTGCCTCAAGGTCATGTATTTCACTTTTAGATATTTCCTTAAGGATTTTGTCATGAGTGCTGCTCATGTGGATGGCCCTTTTAGTCTCTGAAGACTACAGATATAAATATTGGATTGAAGAGGAAAAATGGGGATTTTGTCCTGACTGGATGTCCGAAGTGATCTTGGATTGAACAGAGTTTTTGTACCTTGCTGGTGAGACCCAAATGTGAAAGCTGCTGCCATGCAGTTAATAGGAATGCTGGTACATAACTCAAAGGAAATGAGAACATACAGGCATTACGAAATGAAGAAAGACCTGACTTACTGGTGAGATGGTTGAAAGTTGGGTGAGCGATGAGGGTCTGAACTTCTGACATAGACTGAATAAGTCAATGACTGAGTGGTTGGACTTCGTTTATAGAGTTGTGAGATGATGTAGGAGATAAGTGGTGCTGAACAACACTGAATGTTTGCCCAACCAGTCCACAATATGACATTTTTGGTTTTCCATACATCCCACCTTCACTATTGAACTTACGTGCATGAATAAATTGGGCCGTATGTTTCCATGCTACTGATTTGAAAGAAACAGGCAGATCTTTATTCTCATGCCATCCATTCATACTTTACTTAGATGTAAAATTTTTTAAATATCTTGATACTTTTTCTTTCATAGCAGTTTGGCCAACAGCAATTTCAAAAAGTCTGCCTGCTTTTAGATAGGAGTGGTGATCGCCCGTGACTAACTTAATTTTTTGTGGTTGGTTGCACCTGTCTCTGATGTCTGCACCATAGTGGGTTAGTACAAATGCATGCACTGTGGCACCCCTCAACACATAATTTAAAAATAAATGTTGCCCGCCTGGCGCCTTGGCTCTATAGAGAATAAAGGCACTTGCTTTGAGAGATGGCTTACTTGACGACAAACTTCTAATTGTGGTTCTTGAGAGACTACATCCTAATTACTTTCTTGATTGTCTCAATTCACCTATAGTGTCATGAAAAGGTCAAATGTTTTGTTAGTTGAGGTTTGTAAGCAATAATGAATGGGTATAGGTGAAATTCTTTTTTTTAATGGTTTATAGATGCTTTTGTAATACGCTAATGCAAAAGTGGAAATTTGCAAGTTTGTTTGAGGTCTGTCGTTAAAATGTATTCACATGACATATTGTCAAAACAAAGTGCCAATATTAGTTTTTAATCCCTTGTTTTGTTTGCTGATACATAATACCAGTGTTTCAAGTTAAATCAGTTTGTTGATAGCAGTCAGTTAATTTAAAGGAGACCGTGTGCAAAAATCACCTTTACATCCTTTTGTGCTTCAATGTGGGTCTCTACCGCCTCTATAAACACTCCAGTTGTAAAAGACCCGTCCACTCATTTGGTTTTTAGGAACTATGGACCTAAACAACTGTTTGTGATGGGGACATTTGCATAGAACCCTTTCTAACTACCTCAAGCTAGCTCTACTCTGAGCCCTAACCCTTTAGACCAGTGGTTCCCAAACTTATTTAGCCGCGCACCCCCTTCTATGTCCCGACCATGTCGACGCACCCCCCAGCCCCCACATCAGGGCATGGCTAGCTATATATATATATATATATATATATATATATATATATGTTGAGGGTCTGACCTCATGAGGAAATTACTATGCAGTGATTTTCTCCAAAATGACTGTGCTTAAATTGCTCTGAAAAGCAAATAATCACATCAGCGCCAAGAAACTTCATTTCCCATGATGCTTTGCACACGGAAGCATTGTGATGACGTCACCGCCTAATACCAGAAACACGATCTGCGGGAGGCGGGAGCTTGGAGCTTTCCCGCGACTTCAAAGACTATAAATCATGAATGAGACAAAGAAACCTCGTTCTTTTGCCCAGGATACCTGGCGGTGAGGACACGCTTGTCGAACGCTCCGACTTCTTTGAGCACGCGGAAGCTCTAAGAGCCAAGTTGAGCCCACGGGACCGCTGATCTGCTCGTTTCTGCTCCCCTCCAGCTGATGTTTGAGGACACAGAACCAGCTGAGGGAAACAACAACTCCATCCAGCTCTCAGAAACGCTGTAAGTTATAACTCAGCACAGAAAGAAACTTTGCTGTCTCTGTCCAGCCCGTGGAGAAACACTCGTGAACGCCAAACAACGGAGAAAGCATCAAACCGACGGATGACGCCGGAAACTGCGGAGAAAAACGGAGAACCGTCAAGTCATAACAGCGGGGGACGCCTTGCTGCTTTGGTGATCAGGAAACTCATTTTTTTTCTCTCCTTTTCTTCTCCCGTTTCCTCTATAGTCTCAAATAAGCAATAAACCGCGTCTATTGCTTAAAAAGTAGCTTCGTGTTTTCCTCTTTCGTCCCAAACACGTCCGTCGGGTCATTTTGAAAGAATAAACTGCTTATTGATCATTGTTTGGTATCTTAAAATGGTTTCTGTCATGGCCAGGCTGAAACTAAAAGATATTAATTTGTGATTAATCTTTTGTGTTGTTTCATGATCTTTTGAAATGTTTTGAGTGATTTAAGGTTAAGTTACTACTGATTCTAAGTGCTTTGGAAGTTAAAGTGCAAGTTGCCACCCACACTTTAGCCAGACAAAGGGGTCAGCCATCTTGTATTCAAGACTCCATTTTGAATCCATACACACGCACACACACACACACACACACATACACACTACTCCTTTGTGAGAACAAAGGACCCCATTCATACATCCTCCATCACATGCAAACACATCCATCTTCAATCATATCACACGGTTATTATTCATCTATTCCACTGTTTATTCATTTGACAAATTGTTAATTAAATGTTATAAAATTCAGATTTTTGTGTCCAGTAGCTTTGTTGTGTCGAAGAGAAGTCTCTGCTCCAAGGATTCTACGAACTTCAAGAAAGACTGATAAGAGTTTTGGATTCAATTTTTCCCCGGAAAAAGGGGAATGGTGCCCCGTATATCTAAGAATATCTTAATTAATTAATAAATCAGTAAATATTCCCATATTTACAGAATTTATTGAAGAATCCAAAAGTAAGTTGAAGCTTACTAATTGTTCGCTCCTAATAACCCCAACATTTTATTGGTGCGGCCGTGTGAGGCTTGGATACACAGAGATTTCTATCCGGCACAAACAAATAAATCCAAAGAGCTTGAATTAAAAATAATCAGTTGTTCAGCCTTGAACCAGCAACAGAGTGGTGCTGATTTCGCTGAGCAGGAAGCTGCATCGAACTCTCACCAGTAACTCAGTGCTTCTTTAAAGGTGCAACGTGTAAATTAATTCTGGTTGACCTTTTAGGTTAAAAATTCAGTTTTTCCTTAAAGGTGCAACGTGTAATTAATTCTGGCTAACCTTTTAGGTTAAAATTCAGTTTTTCCTTAAAGGTGCAACGTGTAATTAATTCTGGCTAACCTTTTAGGTTAAAATTCAGTTTTTCCTTAAAGGTGCAACGTGTAATTAATTCTGGCTAACCTTTTAGGTTAAAATTCAGTTCCTCATTAAAGGTGCAGCGTGTAAGTAATTCTGACTAACCCTTTTAGGCTAAAATTAACTGCTAATTTAGCGACTTTAACTCACAGTGGCTATTGTAACTAACTGAAACCTTCACTCAAAGACTGATAACACCCTGTTTGCTAATATTCTGAAGGAATAACTAGCATATTTAACACCACAAGTGTTGTAAGACGTTGCTACGGCAACGCACCAGTTTTGCTAAAATACTGAAAGGAATAGTATTTTAGGCGTTAGTCACGGCATTCCGTGCAATCTTAAAACGCTAAAACCTGTGCGCACAAAGGTTAATTTAGTGTTTTTCTGCTACAAAGCTAGCAGTTACTGCCCAAAAGGTGCAGTTTGAGCTATCTGCAGAAGCTCTACTAGGCTATTTTTGGTTCGGTTGTTAAAAATGGAGGGACAGAGTAGTGAACTGACCAACTCCCAGCAACCAGGTGGCGCTGCGGCCCACGACTATGAACCTGGCCTACTTTCTGGACAAATATTGTCCAAACTGGTCGCGGTTGCTCGAGAACCCGACTACCCTTCTAGGGATTTCACTGAAGAACAGCGTAGCGTCGAGCTAGAAGCTGTAATTGATCAAATAGGAAACCCGGATGGTACAAAACCAATCCAGGTTCACTTAGCTAAGTTAGCCCTGATCCTCTATCAGAGAGGACTCCAACGTGGTCAGAAGATCATGAACCTCCAGAGTATGCTAGCTGAAAAACAGCGAAATGGAAGGCTGATCGAGGAAGACAACACCAGCACCGATTCTGGGGAAGATGGGGAGAAGACCCCGCCCCCTTCTGCTGATGACAACAGACAGTGGGAAGGGGGGAAACACCTTGACTCTCTGGACGGACGCATGCCGCAGGGGAGAGACGAAGCTTATCTGTCCCAACCTTCGGCCCCGTTCCCTACACACACTCTAGGGCATTCAGGACCATCTAGGGGCCGAGGGCAGTTCGCCCTCGAACCCCAGGTTGGACCACCACCCTCATCTTCACGGCCTTCTCAATCAGTGAGAAGTCGACCAGCTGAGCGGCACCTCTATTTAGACCGCTCCCCCAGTCCACGAAGGGTGCAAGGTGCCGATTGGGGTTATGCACCCCAAGCTGCACCTCCACCATCCACCCATCCTAGCTACTCCGGTATTCGGCATGCCGATAACCAGCTGCAGGACAAAGCATCATACGCCAGTCCGTACCCGGACAAAGCGTATTACGCAGATGCCCCAGTTGAAAGACGCAGGCTGCACTACGCAGACGTGCCCCGGGAGGAGGATCTCCCAGGACACCCACGTGACGTGCCAGCAGCCCGCCACAGCATGCCAAACCACGATTTGGGCCCCAGGAGTCAACATTGGGAGCCCAGATCACACCAGCGATATCCAGCGCCCTCTGAGACAGACCGTAGGTCAGAGTCAGAGGATGACGCGCCGTACCGTGAGTCAGGACTCCGTGTACGCCAAATTGAATCGCTAGCTAAAGATATAGAACGCTTTGATCCTAACACCAATGAATCCAATGTCGACGATTATCTCAGGGAGATAGAACGTTGTCTGCTTGATCTTCCAGCACCCTCTTCAAGGGAAAAGCTCAAGCTAATTTGGAAAACCACATCTAGAACGGTGCACGGTTTCATGGAAACTCTACCACCTGACATTCGTGATCGGTACTCCTCGCTCTGCCGAGCGTTGAGAGATGAATACGCCACGTATGCAGACTCTGCGTCAGCTACAATGGGGGCCTTCTCCATCAAACACGGGAGGAACGAACCCCCCAGAGAGTATTATCGCCGACTCAAAAGTGCTTATTTCCAAGGTCGAAACGGCCCTGGGCTCGAGGAAGACCCTGCCTTCAGATCCCTGTTCATTCACAACCTGCACGAGTGTGTTCGCTCCGAAGTCTCAATGTATTGTCGGATGAAAAAACTGACAACTCAGGAGATTAGGAGATACGCTCAACAGGCTTGGGAAGCCGGCGGAAAGCCCCAAAAGCCTGACGCACATCACCGCGTCATGCACCTAACTCCCGACACCGAGCCGCGTTTGGAGCTTGAAGGCACAGAAGCTCCACCCACTAAGCCAAAATCTGCTAAACCTAGACCTGCTAAACCGCGAGAGCAGTCCCAATCTCCTCAACAGGGGAAGGGGGGTGCTGATTGGCCACCTAGGTCTGGACAATCAGACAGGAAGTGGTCCAACCAAAACCAACGGCAGGCAGGTCGGAACAGTGGAAGGTTTAAGGAGCGCCGCCCACAGGTAGGTCCCGAACACAAGTCCGCAGGTGAGTACTTGACCAAAGCCGACCTCCAGGAGATGTTTCAGCAGTTCCTAGCTAAACAGAAGGAACAGCTGAGATCTGCAGATGAGACCCCTGCACCAAAGTCTGCTTCTAAGAAGCCAGACTCAGAGCCAACGTCCGCATGACTAGGCGTGGCTCAACCCCCCAGCGTGGCCAGGACTTACCTGATCAGTTGGGGAAACACTACTGGTAGACCACAGGAGTCTCCTGAAATCTACCCCCCAGAGAAACCAGATACTAAATTTCTGAAGTTCCTTGGTGACTTAACAAACCATGATCATGCTCGCCGTTTGTACTGTAGCACCAACGTAGGTGGGTGCATACAGGTTGATGCTCTGCTGGATACCGGCTCAGAAATCACCCTGATGTGCTCCACATTGTTCCATCGCGTGTCTGACACCATGCGGTCGCTCGGGAAACCAGTCCAGGTTGAACCTTGTGACCTGAAAATCACCAGCTACACCCAGACCCGGGAGTGTATCACTCACCGGGCGTGGCTGGATATCACCTTCCAAGACATGACTCTGGTTCACCCGTTTTATGTCTGCCAGCTAGACACTGAACCACTTCTCATTGGTCAGGACCTGCTTGAACGTCTAGCTCCCCTCATCGACTGCCAGAAGGGTCAACTGTGGGCCCAGGTGGACACACCTAAGCCCTGGAACCCAGATAGCAGCCGACCATCCTCCATTCTTGAAGTCAGCATAAGTGAGCCGCAAAACCCTTGTTCCAAGGTCATGCCCCTCCCTACAGCTCCCACAGACGATGTCCGCCTGCAAAGGCATGAAACCGCTCCTGGAACTCCGTTCCGCACACATTCATCTTTTCTCTGCTCGCTGAAGAACGTCAGCCTGCAGCCATATGCACCACACATAGTTGGTGGTCTTACCATCAACTGCACCCACATCTCAGATGCTCGCCTTGCTCTTTGGTCTGAAAAGTCAGCCATCAGCCAGCAGACGTTTGAACACCTGCGTCAGAAGGACCCCCTTCTGGTCAGTGTGACACGTAGCCATCGGCTCTTGTCACCTACTTGGCCGCAGAGGCTCCTGAAAGCGCCAGAGGTCTGCTCTCTGACTATCCAACTTGGAGCAAGACAGCTCACACATACATTCAGCATCATACCACAGCTTGATCCACCTGCACTCATTGGAGCAGATCTGCTGGTTCGACTAGGTGCCCAGCTGGACACTTGCAATCAAGTCCTTTGGGCCCGGGCCACACCATCCTCTGAGCCTTGCTCAGAAGGCCCTGAACACTTGCTGTCCGGTCAGGCCATTCCACAGGCCTGCCGTGCAGTGGTTGAAGCCAGCACGGTTCTGCCCCCATTGGTCAAAGGGGTGCCTGTTCGTCTGACTCTGATGAAGCATCAGAAGCTGCCAGGCACACAGGCCTTCTTCCAGCCATCACCACACTTCTTGGAGCTCAACTTAGCCGTCTGTGGCACGCCACTCTTGGAGCTGAACAATCGTTCTGCGTACTTGTTGGTCGAAAATCCGACCCAGAGTCCTATCCACCTGCCGGCAGGAAAGCCCTTGGGCATGCTGATAGATAGCTCATTCCATGACTTCGAACTTTCAGTCCCCGTGATCGGACAACTTCCGTTGTTCTTGAACGACAGACAGGTTGGTGTAGACACATTCAGTACTTTCCCTTCACAAATGATTACCATCAAGCGGCATGAAGCCCTTCCTGAGGAACCCATTTGCAGTGCAACCTTAGATACTGACGGCGGTCAGTGTCTAACGGTTTTTGCAATAAATACTCAACCCTCTGAGTCACCGGTTGAAAGCCCGGAACATCAGAGACCCTCCTCCTCTGAACCTTATGACGGCTTCGAGGCCGAAGTCAGCCAGCAGCTTGACAAAGCGGATGCGCTGGAGTCAGAGGAGCAGAGAGCAGAGCTTAGAAGCCTGTTCTATGAGTTTCAGTCCATCTTATCCAGGGACTCCCTGGACTGTGGACTCACAAACCTGCACACGGTTCGCATTCCAACGAACCCGAATGCCCCTCCTACTTTTGTACGTCAGTACAAGATTCCCCTCGCTGCTTATGAGTCGATCCAGGAGATCCTCGATCAGCTGAAGGAGAAAAACATCATCAGAGAGTGTAACTCCACTTACAACTCTCCCATCTGGCCGGTTCTGAAACCGACTGGGAAATGGCGTCTCACCATAGACTATCGGGCACTGAACAAACAAGTACCTCTCTCCAGGTGGCCTATGATCCATTTAGATCAGGAGCTAGCCAGAGTCAGAGATGCTCGTTTCTTCTCTACGGTTGACGTAGCCAACGGCTTCTGGACCATGAAGGTTGAGCCGGCGGACCAGTATAAACTGGCTTTCTCCTTTGGAAATCGCCAATATACTTGGAACCGCTGCCCCTTTGGCTACTCTAACTCACCTGCCGAGTTCAACATCTTCCTCCACAAAGCCATGTCAGATGCTGCTTCCAGAGGGAACCTCATATATGTCGATGACATCTTGATGAGGAGTCGAACCTTCGAGGAGCACCTGGCCGAACTCCATCACGTGCTGCAACAGCTCGCTGACGCCGGAGCTAAATTGGCGATTCTCAAGGGACAATGGTGTCGAACCAAAGTGGAGTATGTTGGACTGCTGGTTGGCCCTAATGGAGTCGAGCCCCAAGCGGGACGCATTAGAGCCATTCAGGACATCAAAGCCCCAGCTAATCTGACTGAACTCAGGAGCTTCCTCGGAGTCTGCAACTACTCCAGGCAGTTCATTGAGGAGTACGCTGAAACAGCGAGGCCCCTCACTGAGCTGCTTCGGAACGACACACCTTTCGTGTGGGACAGACCCCAAGAACTCTCCTTCCAGTTCCTAAAACAGAAGTTGGCGTCCGCACCCTGTCTGGCTTACCCAGACAAGGATAAAGAGTTCTACATAGAGGCTACTTTCTCCTCTCACTGCCTGAGCGCTGCTTTGAAGCAGAAACACGATCAGGACATGAGAGTTGTGGCATACGCCAGCAAGCCTCTGAGCAAGGTGGAACTCCAGTTCTCAGACTGTGAGAGAGCCCTCCTCTCTACAGTCTGGGCTGTCGAACACTTTCGTAGTTACATCGGTGGACAGAAAGTGATAATTGAAACGTGTCATCAGCCTGTCACCTTCCTAAACAGCCAGCGACTTCGCGAAGGAAGAGTGTCAAACAGCCGCATTGCGACGTGGATGATGGTGCTCCAAGGATACAACATTGAGGTCAAGTATGGTCAGAACACCAAGCTAGCGCTAGGACAAGGGCTAGCAGGCTGCCAGCACTGTGACTCTGACTCCGTCATGGGCCCCCTGGACACACCTGCCGCAGTCTACCCAACCGCATCCAATCATCGCTACTTTGATGAGAATGTTTGCCAAGGGCTTCCGAAAGTTTACACTGATGGATGCTCCTACCTTCACGAAGGCCAGCTCCGTGCTGGGGTTGGAGTCGTTTGGGTGGACTGTGACACTAAGCAACCAAATCACTACCGGTTGGGCCAAAAGTCTAGTCAGTACGCCGAAATTGCTGCAGTGTTGATAACCCTCCAGCAGGCGGCAGCCTTGGACATCACTCAAATCGTCCTTTGCTCAGATTCAAACTACGCTAGACACAGCTTCATATCTCACTTCCCCATGTGGAAGGAGAACAACATGAAAAATGCCAGGAACAGAGACGTGAAACACTCGGAGTTATTCCTAGCGTGTGATCTGCTCACCACTGAGAAAGGCATAATGGTCTACTGGAAAAAGGTCAAAGGTCACTCCAGGACCCTAGGTCCGGAGAAAGATGGTAATGACGAAGCTGACCGCCTTGCTAAGCTCGGTGCTGACCAGGGAACCTGTTGGGAATTCAAAGACGAGTGGCTTCCACCCAAGGCCGTTCACGAGGTCTGCGCGATTACTCGTCGCCATGCTAGCCAGGCAGACGAACCTCGGACCGTTGAGGTACCCGTGTTTCTAGGCAGAAAACCACAGGACGCGGACCTAGTCACCATGCAGGAACAAGATCCTGACCTGAAGCTCATCCGCGAGCTTCTCCAAAAGGGCCCGATGTCTAAACAACCATCACCACCTACGGGCGCAAGCCGAGATTTGGTAACCCTGCATCGTCAACTCGCGCATCTGAAACTACAAAACGATTTGTTAGTTTACATACGTGACGATCACAGCCCGCCGCGCTGGGTTGTTCCACTCGACCACAGAGGAGTGATGCTTGCCTACGCCCACGACACTCCGGTTGGAGGTCACCGCGGAAAAAAAGCTACCCTCGCGTCACTGACAGAAGTAGCATATTGGCCATCGATGTCCAAGGATGTACACAGCTATGTCCAAGGCTGCCTCATCTGTGCCCAGTTTCAACCCTCCCAGCCGCTTGCTAGAGCACCACTGCAACGCAGGGGAATAACCTTCCCTTGGTCCCACCTGCAGATCGACTGGGTTGGACCGGTTCCCAAATCGGCAAGAGGAAACAAATATATGCTAACTGTAACTTGCAGTTTCACAAAGTGGGTGGAATGCCTTCCAGCGCCAAACGATACAGCCGTCACAGCCGCTGTACTGCTGATTAACCACGTTTTCAGTCGATGGGGACTTCCACTCTGCATTGACTCTGACCGGGGAACTCATTTCACATCCAGTGTAATGACGTCCCTGTTTGAACTTCTGGGAGTGGAAGTGAGATTCCACCTCCCCTATCACCCACAGTCATCCGGACAGGTCGAACGGATGAACCGCACGGTCGTCTCTATGCTCAAAAAGTACGTCTGCTCCACTGGGAAGGACTGGGACGTCAAGCTCCCTCTGGTCCTGATGGCCATACGGTCCACTCCACAGCGATCCACGGGGGTTACGCCCTTTGAGATGATGACCGGCAGACTGATGACTCTACCACTGCACCTCCTGTATCACCCAGAGGATGTCAGTGTTGCCACTGCCTATACCGCTCATCAGTATGTGGCAGACTTGAAAACACACCTCAGAGCTACGTTCGCGCACGCTCAGAAGAAACTGGAGACCAACGTAGAAGGCGCTAAAGCCTACTACGACCAAAAGACAACCAGCCGCGAATACGAGGTGGGTGACAAAGTATTCTACTTTCGGTTCGCCCAACCGGCACGCAAAGCTAAGAAGTTCCTGCCCTGCTGGTCAGGACCATTTGAGATCGTGGCAAAACTCTCTCCAGTTGCATACAGGTTACGCATCACCAAAGCAAGACAGGAGCCTGTCTACAAATGGGTGCATGCAAACCAAATCAAACCCTACGTCAAACCGTCCCCGCGGGTACAGAGACCAGACTCCCCGCAGGAGGTAGACGTAGTCTCGACATAGTTCTATGCATGGAAATGGAAAGGGGGGGAAGTGCACGTTTAACCCACTAACATGTACTAACCGACAAAGAACCAGGCCCCCCCCCCCGCCGTCACTTTCACTAACCAAGAGAAACTCCTTCCTAGACCGCTAACAGGATGTACCTACTAAAACCTTACAGGGTGCTCTGGTACCTATTCTAGGCTCTGATTAATGAATCTCTACGTGCAATCAAGACTTTGTCTGAAACCATACCTCAGGATATTGTGTACACACGAGTGGTGAGAGATTTGATGTAGGACCTGCTCAGGGAAGTAAGTTCCACGCTGGACAGCTTGGTTGAAAGTCGTATTTCCCCGTACTTGGTACCACTGGACCTGCTCAAAGTTAGCTTGACAGCTGCTACCCCTCTACTGTGCACCTTTCACAAATCCACCTAGCGTACAGCCTAAGTAGTGCAATGCCCATTCACGTTGAAAAAAAAAAATTTTAGAACTCGGTTTCCTGTTAAACGTTCCCATAATTGTGACACCTCACATCTATAGGTTTAGGTCGATGCTGAACATTGGTATTTGAAAGGACGGGAGGCATTTCCACTTTGAACTAGAAACCTGACACTCCATCACCTCAACCTCGAACAGCATGACTCAGAGATTGAGATCATGGACGCTTTCCAGGGTTATAACTTTGCCTTCGATTTAGAAATTGACCAACAATTACTGATTGAAGGAACCAAATTTGTTAAGTTCACACAAACCCCGCGTGAACTTACTTTGACGCCCATGAATAGATACCCAAGACGCTACATTGACACAGATTATACCACCTTAATCTGCACATTGGTCGCCCTGGGGATGGGATGGCTCATCACGGCCGTGATAGCTTATTCCGCCTACAGGCGTGTTAAGAAACTCCAAGATAAGATGCACTTGCTCACCTACGGTGTGCCTCGTGACCGCGTTCTGGGAGACTCCAAGCGTGAATGTACCACACCTGTCTAAAGGGGGTGAGCAACGTTTTCTTTATTATTTTGTAACCCTAAGAGTAGTTCTCATTTTAGTCTACCTCACATATTTATCTGAGTGTTGCAGTATGTCACATTCTTTATAAGCTACACACTGAATGTATGACCTAAGAATGTATTTTATGAGACCTCAAGGTTGCTATGAATTTTCTTGGGTGTTATATGTTTTTTTTTTTTGGGTTTTCTGTATTTTTGTTTCGTACTTGGTCACATATTAACTAGTGGTTATGTGCCGGCCCAGCTCAGTCTGTCAATGACTCTGTCTGACGCACCAGCACATTGTAGTACCTCTTAGTTTTATGGTCCTTGTTTAGCCCAAAGACTGTCCTGATCCACCCTTTGGACCAAAAAGGGGGGAATCTTGGGACCACATAGGTCAATGCGCGTTTGCGAACTATGGACCTCGTACATCACCGCGTGCTCCATAAACTGAACTGTATGGCCGGCGGTGAGATGCCTTTGTGTCCACTCGTGGAGTTAACCGCCCACCGACCTTCCTCCTTCTACACTACTACCTCTCGCATGGACGACATCATCATTGCGTACCACCTGCGTGAGTGGCTTCTTCTCGTTATGCGCGTTGGGGACTATCCCGTTTCCTATCCTCTTTGTGCCTGACCAGGATCCAAGACAAAGACAAAGACCAAAGGCGTCCAAGGAGACCAACGTCCTAAGGGACAAACCCACCTGTGCTTCCGACAATCAAGTCGACCTACGTTCATGAGGAACAAACCCATCTGTGCTTCCGACGATCGAGCTTTGGGCGCGATCCCCGAAACCAAAAGGGGGAATGTTGAGGGTCTGACCTCATGAGGAAATTACTATGCAGTGATTTTCTCCAAAATGACTGTGCTTAAATTGCTCTGAAAAGCAAATAATCACATCAGCGCCAAGAAACTTCATTTCCCATGATGCTTTGCACACGGAAGCATTGTGATGACGTCACCGCCTAATACCAGAAACACGATCTGCGGGAGGCGGGAGCTTGGAGCTTTCCCGCGACTTCAAAGACTATAAATCATGAATGAGACAAAGAAACCTCGTTCTTTTGCCCAGGATACCTGGCGGTGAGGACACGCTTGTCGAACGCTCCGACTTCTTTGAGCACGCGGAAGCTCTAAGAGCCAAGTTGAGCCCACGGGACCGCTGATCTGCTCGTTTCTGCTCCCCTCCAGCTGATGTTTGAGGACACAGAACCAGCTGAGGGAAACAACAACTCCATCCAGCTCTCAGAAACGCTGTAAGTTATAACTCAGCACAGAAAGAAACTTTGCTGTCTCTGTCCAGCCCGTGGAGAAACACTCGTGAACGCCAAACAACGGAGAAAGCATCAAACCGACGGATGACGCCGGAAACTGCGGAGAAAAACGGAGAACCGTCAAGTCATAACAGCGGGGGACGCCTTGCTGCTTTGGTGATCAGGAAACTCATTTTTTTTCTCTCCTTTTCTTCTCCCGTTTCCTCTATAGTCTCAAATAAGCAATAAACCGCGTCTATTGCTTAAAAAGTAGCTTCGTGTTTTCCTCTTTCGTCCCAAACACGTCCGTCGGGTCATTTTGAAAGAATAAACTGCTTATTGATCATTGTTTGGTATCTTAAAATGGTTTCTGTCATGGCCAGGCTGAAACTAAAAGATATTAATTTGTGATTAATCTTTTGTGTTGTTTCATGATCTTTTGAAATGTTTTGAGTGATTTAAGGTTAAGTTACTACTGATTCTAAGTGCTTTGGAAGTTAAAGTGCAAGTTGCCACCCACACTTTAGCCAGACAAAGGGGTCAGCCATCTTGTATTCAAGACTCCATTTTGAATCCATACACACGCACACACACACACACACACACATACACACTACTCCTTTGTGAGAACAAAGGACCCCATTCATACATCCTCCATCACATGCAAACACATCCATCTTCAATCATATCACACGGTTATTATTCATCTATTCCACTGTTTATTCATTTGACAAATTGTTAATTAAATGTTATAAAATTCAGATTTTTGTGTCCAGTAGCTTTGTTGTGTCGAAGAGAAGTCTCTGCTCCAAGGATTCTACGAACTTCAAGAAAGACTGATAAGAGTTTTGGATTCAATTTTTCCCCGGAAAAAGGGGAATGGTGCCCCGTATATCTAAGAATATCTTAATTAATTAATAAATCAGTAAATATTCCCATATTTACAGAATTTATTGAAGAATCCAAAAGTAAGTTGAAGCTTACTAATTGTTCGCTCCTAATAACCCCAACATATATATATATATATATATATATATATATATATATATATATCAGACGTCAAGCTAAACAGACAGGGTTAAAAAAATATGATCGACCTTTTTCCCCATCACTTTCATTTTTTAAATAGTAATTAATAAACATTCGATACCATTACGATTTCCTTTGATTTAATTTTAAATAAATATTTAGAGTGCCCAGGTAGAACATAAACAATGCAATTTAACGGTTTTCTTAAAGTAGGAACGTTTAACCTGTGCGGCCAGAGCGCTCTCCTTCCTTCTGCTCTGCGTAAACCTGAACTGGTCACCTACTTGTGCGTAATCAAATGTCTATAGGGGAAAATATGGAAAAGCCATGAGGTTCACTTTTGCCTCAGACCGACTTATTGCCGTATTATGGTGTGGCTGAATCTGCGATCCGCTGCCACACGGACTGGAACAACAAATGCTGCAACAGGGGTTGTAGTCAGGTTCGGAGTCACTGCTGGAGCGGACCCGACTTTAATACGTCATCCCAAAATAGAAGCTAATATCTTAATTTGACCTGGAATGAAAAATGTTATATAACCTCTTAAAAGTTTTTATCACAGAGGAGGCAGCGCTCATTTCTGGGGCGCCAGAGTTTGCGCAGCGTGCGCTCTTATTGAATCTGCGTTTGTGTGTGTGTGTGCGCGCGCGCGCGCGTCACAGCTCCATGAGCCGCTCCAGTCACCGCGCCTCGTTATTGGCGCTATTTAAACCAATGTTGTAAAATGACTTCTGCCCAGCCCAGATGTGCTCACTTGTGCACCCGTGAGCCGTGGTTCCGCTGGCACGCGTCTTACCTCTGACAGACGCGCTCTGAACTTCAGATCTCCGGCACGCTGTTAATATCCTGAATGGGAATCATTTCTTATTTATTTTGTTACATCCACACGCGCACCACACTTTGGGAATTCCTGCTTTAGACAAAAAAAAAAAAGTCACAATATGTCTCCTTTAAAACTTGTTGTGCATGATAATTAAAAGTTGGTTTATGGCTTTAAAACTAGTCAGTCCACAAATAATAATTAAATAGAAAGTTTAAAAATAAATGATATGAAATAGTTTAATTTTCATGAAATCTTTAAAGACAATGGGCTTTTCACTGGTCCTCTGATTTGCATTGTTTATAATACAGAGATTTACTTAAAGAGGAATGGAACTACACTATACAGTAGTTGGGATGATAGTTATTACGTTCAAACTATTTTCTGTGTAGAAGAAGAAAAAATGTTTTTAAATGGCATCTCCTTGAGATAAACATTATAAAGCTCTTCAAAAGAACTAAAAATGAAAAAAAAAAAGATTAAAAATACTTTGTAAAGATTTAAAAATGTCAAGGAAGAAAAAAATAAATAGGATAAAGGAAATCACGGGATCCTGAGAACGTCAGAATTGGTAGAAACAGCAGCATGAATAGAAGGTAGTGAGGAATAATCAACAGAAGGTCACTCAGAGAAGGTAGTGAGGAATAATCAACAGAAGGTCACTCAAAGGTCACAAAAAGGCCAGCCTGAACAGATGAGTTTTCCACTGATCTCAGGCTCAGGGGGAGAGAGTTCTAGAGTCTGGGGGCCACAGCAGCAAATGATCTGTCACCTTTGGTCTTTAGCTTGGTGCGCTGCACAACCAGTAGACTTTGATCACTGGACCTCAGGGACCTGCTGGGGTGCAGGGACTTATAAGATCTCATGGCATGATGGTGCTTGTCCATTAAGGCCCTGAAAAATAAAACCAGAATCTTGAAATGAACCCTGTGGTCATCCGGCAGCCAGTGAAGCTGAAAGAGGAGCGGGTGGACGTGGGTGTACTTTGACAATTTAGTCAGAAGCTGAGCACAGGCATTCTGAACCACCTGTAAACGGTTCGGGGAGGTTTTGCTCAGCCAAGTGAAAGCGAGTTGCAGTAGTCTAAGAATGAGAAGACAAAGGTATGGATAATGGTCTCAAGCTCTGAGCGGGAATGAATGGGACTCAGCCTAGCAATATCCCTGAGATGGAAGAAGGAAGAGTGAACAAGCAAACTGACATGAGAATCCAGGGTGAGAGCTAGGTCGAAGGTCACCAAGATTCCTTACAAAAGGTTTGGTGTGAGAAGCAAGCTGACCAAGAGAGTCTCTGACTTTGGGAACCAACTTGTCTGGGGCACAGATGAGGATCTCAGTCTTATCTTCATTCAGCTGTAGAAAGCTCCAAGCCATCCAGGTTTTAATTGTCTAAGCAGATGTGTACCAGCTGCAACTTAGACATCTCATGGGGCTTAAAGGAGATGTATAGTTGGATGTCATCTGCATAAAGATGGTAGGAGATTCCTTTACAAGAGCTCAGCATGAACTGGAGAGGGAGCTAATAAAAAAAGGAACAGTAGAGGTCCCAGCACAGAACCTTGTGGGACACCATGGATGAGGAGGCAGAGGAGGACCGAAACTTGGAGAAGGCCACAGAGAAGGAACACTCAGACAGATAAGAGGACCACACCAGAGCAAATCCTGGTAGGCCTACCCAGTCTCTCAGCTTATCCAGTAGCAGATGATGGTCAACAGTGTCAAAGGCTGCAGTCAGGTCCAGCCCAGGACCAGAACAGAACAGTCCCCTGCATCACTGTGAGGCAGAAGGTATTTCGAGACCTTAAGAAGAACTGTTTCGGTGGAATGAGCTATACGAAAATCTGGCAGGAAACTATCATAGATGTTATGCTCATCAAGAGCAGCTGTGAGTTGTTTAACCACAACAGTTTCTAAGATCTTGGAGATGAACAGCAGTTTAGAGAGGAGTCTGAAGCTGCTATGGAGAAAGGGGTCAATACTCCACTGTTAAAGAAGCAGGTGGATGACAGCGTTCCTAAAATAAGCAGGGACCTGACCAGAAACCAGGGAACCATTAATTATAGACAGCACACTGAGGCAGATGAAGTGAAAAGAAAAGCATTTTTAAACAACGATGATAAGATGTTGAGGGGACATGCAGAGGTCTTCATAGAGTTTACTAGCTTGTTTAGCTCAGGTAAAGAAACAGGAGCAAAACTATGTAGGATGACAGGCCGGGTTGGAGTAGGAACAAGCAGAGATAAAGTTGAAGGAGCGATGCTAGTTCTAACCTTATTGACCTTTTCCACAAAGAAAGACAGAGCGTTTTTACAATCTCCATCAGAGTGAATGGAGACTGTGAAGCAGGAGAAGCAATACTGCTGATGGTGTTAAACAACACCTTAGGATTTCCTTTGCTCTGGGACACCAAGTTGAAGAAAAATGCAACCCCCCTGTTTCTGACTGCAGAGTTAAAGGAGGTCAGAAGATCCTTTAGATGCAGCAGATGGACAAGCTATCTTCCACAGTGTGTGTGTCTCATTAGACAGTGTTGCAGTGACATTGTTGAGGCAGAGGTCACTTTCTAATTCCCTCGGGATCATGCATTTCTGCAGAAAGAACAGATGACAGCGCACAAGTCCCTGTTTTTTATTTTTTTGGAGGGAGTTGGTAATTAGGGTTACTAACCATGTTTAACAGCTAAATGCTATGCCATTAGAGGATATGTGCAGTAATTATCTGGGAAAGAAGTGAAAGGAAAGTAGCTGCCTTTGTGATGGGAAAAAGTGAAAAATTGTCTTTACATTCACTACTGTGGCCCAATTCACTCAGGAGGTACAAGAAAGATCATTGCTGCAAATGTATGACATTTTTTTCTGCTTCATCATTTAGCCCATGTGCTGACATACAATTTTGCATTATGCATCTATTATCCTGGAATTCACAGCTTTCATGAGCAACATGCTCATCATAGTTGTTTTGTAGGATTTGATTTTGCAAATTCTGTCAGAGGTTAAGCAACTGCTTGGCCGAATACACAAACTAAAAAAGTGTAAAACTTCAGATGGTCTTGTGATTTACAAACAAGCATCAGCAGAAATGCAAACTGGTTGTTCACAGAACTTGAGCTGTGGTGTGTGATGGCCACTACAAGTGGAGCAATTCGTTTGGATTGACTAATTGGTAGGCCTACTCACTTTTATGTGATGCTCACAATGTTGCATATTTTTGATGAGTCGTTTGACATTCTTGTGATATTCTTGCTGCTGCTTTCGCCATCAGTCACAGCTATTAAACCTGTTAGAGACAAGTGAAAAGCATGTAAATGCCACAGTAATGAAGTGCAACAAATATCAAGAAACCACAGTGACATTCATCATATCTGTGAATCAAGGATGTAAATCGGTGTGTGACTATAAGGTGGATTAGAGAAATGTTGTGAAGTGTTTTAAATGGTCTTAAAACCTTAAAAACCTAAAAAAAGTGATGCACAAATTCAGTCCTTACACCATTAAACCACACTGTTGAACAGAATGTTAGGCCTGTTTCTGCTATTGGAACTTCTGGGTCATTTCACTGGACCTTTGCAGCATGCGTGTGAATCCATTTCACCAGCCCTCACCGAAAGGACCACTTTCCAGTCATTTCAGAAACCAACAGAGCACCATAACTGAGGTGTGTTCTCGGAAATAGCCCGGTAGGGTTGCTATGTCGGACTTGTGGTTAACTTATGCTGAGTGGTTGTAACTCAGTACAATTAAACCGGCAGATGCCGTAAAACTGGAAAAGTTGGTGATGAAGCAAAATTGAAGAAAAAGACAATGAGTCCCCCTTTGCAGTCCCCTGATTGGGTTGAATTACAGTGTACTTTGTAGAGTGTACAGAATAAAACTTTTAGTGTTAATAATGTCTGTGGATGACTTTTGGTGCTGATGTTCTGACGTTTTAAGTCCTGAAAGGGACGATTCTGAATGGAGACATAGCGGCTGAGAGAATTGAGCCATCGTTCTGTACCTGTCACCTTCCCTCCTCCCAGTTGTTTCCTGAAACAAGTGGAAACATGGCTAATGGTCTTAATCACAGTCAATTTAATATTAATACAATTAATTAGAAAAAAAGTGAAAGGTCCAGTCCTGAAATCTGGATCTTAGGACAGAATGTCTACAAATCCCAAAAAAAGTACTCAAAATTGTACTAGAATAATAAAGTAATCCTTAAAACCGAATTATTACAAGGTATAGCTGCTTAACCCTTACCCAACATTTAAATTTTCTAACGTTAAAGTCATTAGAGCACAAAAAAATGCTCTAATGTGAGGTAAGGGTTAAGGAAGGTCCAAACTAAAAAAATGTTTTTAGTTTTTATGTTGTCTTTGAATTAGTCAAACATTGACATGGTGGAGTTTGAGGTAAAACTTTAAACATTTTTAACCTACTTAAGACCAGATAAGGATCTTTCTTTTTCATTGTGACACTATGTGCTATAGACATTCCCTGTTACTCTTAAGAGCCTCTAAAAAATCCACTTTGAGTCCCTAAAATGACAACCCAAGTTAAAGACTCGACTTCAGGAGCTGTAGATGAAGTTTCTGCAGAACGTAACGACCGATCGTATTAACCAAACAGACCTGGGAGTGTAAAGTAACAGTGTAAAGACAGCCGGATGCTATTGGGAGTGAAGGAGATTGCTAACTCTGCATGCAGCTCAAGGCACCACCCTGAATACTGAATATCAATGACTTGTAGGTGGCCAGAGTTCACTGTAAAGTATACAGCAGTGCCTTCCACAGAGGGACATGATACTAATTTCCATGCAGCAGTAATGAATGGAAATGCTGATGTGTGTGAATCCACTGCAGTGCAACATAAAAAGAACGCATGCTAATAAATATAGTACCCTGGTGCTTTGATGAAATATCTCTGTGGCACTTCTAAAACATGTGTTCACTCTGAATGTCAACGACAGAGGTTTAACTTCCTTCACATCACAGAGAAGGACATAATTTTCTTCGCCTCCTCATCTGTGACACCCGGGTCTTGTCTCTTGTCAGCCTCCACTCCTGTTTCCTACACATGATTCGGCTCCCAGAGTGTTGTTTTAAAATCAAAACACTTTTAAGAATATTGATTTCCAGGATAACATTTGGCATTGATAAACTTCAAAAACTAAAAGCTGTGCTCGTGGTGAAGTCCAGATCCATGAGAGGTGATTTATCTGATTCACATGCAGGCTCATCCACATACTGACACAATAAATTACAAAATAAATAAATAAATAAATAAAACTTTTACTGTAAATTAATAAATGCAGCAGATCTGGATGTAAGGTTTTGTGTAAAATTGTTTTACCACACTGACCTTGATGCTCTTTTAGTTTTTAAATATTTATGGTAAAAAGAAAAACAATTTTCAGATTTCCTCTGAGAGGGATGTAAAATAGTTTATTTCAGAAAGACGAGTCCTTTTCATACCATTGCTTTCCCCTCATCTTACATTTCCCTGCTTTCTGTGATGTTTACAAACTGCTGCCATGTTACCCATTACTGGAAAGTCACTTGAAGACTGAGTACATTTTAACGAAAGCTTTATTTAAAAGGCAGAGCCATCTATCAGGAGTTCCCATTTATGAGGCTCACTGATTGAAATTATGATGGAGAATCAGCTCAGATTTCATTCAAAGGTAGATTTTAAGCTCGTCTACCAGTGAATCATAAAAGGCAACGGCAGCTCATTCTAAAAAGAACACATTCCTTCAAACAAAAGTGAAAACATTATATTGAATCTTCTTTCAGAAAATTCACCAATTATTTATTTATGCAGTCTAGAAATTCCTAAAATGCTCGGTGGTTGGAGGGAGAAATAAAAATCACTCATAAAATAATAACTCATAGCTATTTATACCAGTTTAGATACATTGAATATATTTTACTGTAGTGTAAAAAAACTTACAAGGAAATAATAAAAAATAAAAAAGGAACATGAACTCATTTTCTAGTACTTCTTTACTTTCCTTAGATCTTTCTGGCTGTAGGGGGCAGTGTTGCTTTACATCTCCTGTTGTACAGTGGAGCTGTAGAAAGTGCTTACATCCACTGTATGGAGGAGGGAAGGGGTGAGCGGAGTCTGAGGAGTGGAGGCAGGGAAGTGTGGGAGTTTGGAGAAAGAAGAAATGTTAGTAAAAAGAAAAAAAGAGGCAGATGCAAACAAAAAGGTAGGTGGAGAACAGAGGAGGAATGCTGAGTTAGAAAAGCTGCAAAATGATCACCATTAGGGTATAACAGTGATGAGCACAAGTGTGTTTCATTGGATGAGAAAGGTAATTATGAGGTGTTTAGTTGGCATGATCCCTCTTTATCTCCTATTATTAAACATGACAAACTTGTTTGTCATCCTTTTTTAATAATGAGAAAATCCAGATGGGTCCTGACTGAATTCCAAATGATTCCTCCTCTGGTTTTCAACAAAATGGCAACTTTTTGAGTGAAATATGAAAAGACGTATGACAGCCACACATCAAGATGAACACAATCCATCCACACCACTCAACCTTCTTCGCTCCCCAGTTCCTCCCATTTTCATTCTACATCTGTGAATTTTGTTCCTTTTCCTCCTTTGTACCCATCTATCTTGAAACAGTCTCTTCTCCTAAAGGTACATACGATCAAGAGAAGGCATTTATGTCAGTTTCAGTCTGTGGAGCTTGTGTTGAATCAAGTACAATCACTTTGCTTTAAGCAAATTAAGTAAAAAAGATGTGTTCTAAGACACAAGTGGTTTTACTGACTTGCTACATGAAAAATACTGGTGAAAGTCAAAAAATTATAATTTTGTGCAAAAGTTCATTTCTTTGGCGGAGGATGTTTCTGAATTTCAGGAAAGAGCCGCCCTCTCCATGTTTTGAAAAGAATGTGCATGAGAGCGAACGCAAGTGGCTGTCTGCCTTACAACACTTCCTCTAGCAGTGATCTGAAATTAATTTTTGTAAATAGCATGCCAAACTTTGGCTTACCTGTTGAGCAGAAAACCGGTAACAGAGGTGTCTGTGGGGAGCCCAACCTTCGCTTCGCACAGAAAGTGAAATCTACCCAGCAACAAGCACGTACGACAATGGTCTTGCGTGAGTGGTTCACCAGAATGATTGACAGTTGTGCTAACCAATTGTTCAGATGATCCACCCTGAAGAAAAAAATCCTCTGCTACTATATATCTTTAAGTAAATGCGAAAAAGGGCCCAAACCAAAAGCGTATTCTACAGTAGCTAAAAATAGATCATGACGCAATGCATTGTGGGATGTAGCTCTAGACAAGCATGTATTTTGCATGGGTGCCTATGGGTCTGTGTTCCTCTGCTCGTTTCAGAGTTGTAGTTTTGCCTAAATATGTTGAAACATGAATAAACTTAGCACTGCTGCTGGGTGAGGTGCTAATCAGACTCGAGATACCCAGATAGAACGTCGGATATTTTGTATAATTTTTCCAAAGCCTGCTAAGGTGCATGACCACGTGAAACAACTGGAAAGGGGAACGGGCGAAGCTAAGGACGATAATTATTGTATTAGTAGTATAATCTGCACCAGTGAATACACATTTAAATTTTCATACATCATGTTTTGCATGGTTTCCATCAAAGAGTTGCTTGTTGTTCTTGTTCTAAATAAAGACAAGAGACTCTGCTTACATTGAACACCACCAAATAAACTCTTACGCTGCTTTATTGCATCTTTTTTTAAATTTAGCCACAGCAGTACCATTTCACTAAGCGGGTTCTGACTGTTAGATCTCCAAGGAGCTGCATCTCGTCCTAAATTTCTCATGAAGTTTTACCTTTACTTAGAAAAACCCTCGTTTAAATCTTTATTACATAGACTCACGTTTAAGACTGTTCTTGGATGGGAATCGTCTTATACCTGTCACACCCTGTCCTGTCTTCTCCTAGGTTGTAGTCTGTGTCTCCGTTAAGTGCTCCCACCTGCCTCTTGTTTCCCAATCACCATAGCTCCCGTTCCTCATGTATTTAAACCCCTTCTGTTCTGTGTTCCTTGTGGTGTCATTGTTTCATTGTCCAGCGTGCGTCCCAATAAATCATTATCAGAAGTTCTACCTGTCTGCCTGTTTCCTCCCCGGTCTGGATCCACGCCTTTCCTCCGCTCCACTCCGCGCACGTCGTGACAATACCAACTTCCCAAAAAGGAAAGTAACTATTGACTGTCCAAAGCGCAAGAAGTTGGGAAATAAATTCATTTGATTTAACCCTCTGGAGGCAGGCTTTGCAGATTTGCAACGTTAAAACCTACCTAACTGGTTACTCCACATACGTATTTCATGAGCATTCTTTAACTCAGAAGTACCCCTGAAGGACTTAGTTGTTTGTCATTTTATCCAACACATTCTCACTCCCAGCGCGTCAAAAACAAACGCTTGGTCAGCCACCCTCCGCGTCAGACCTCTGACACCAAAAGTGCCCTTTCTCATCACTTATGTGCGAAAAGGGTTTTTCCCCTTTTCTGACTGCAGATCCCAATGCAGCGTAAAACCAGTTGCCACCCTCAGTTAGGCTGTCCCCTTCTCTGCCAGTCTTTAAGAATCACCTAAAAACACACCTCCTCCGCTTGGCGTTTCCAGAACATGTTTGATTATGGCCCTCTATTATGTTGAATCCATTCCACAGTTTTCATTGGTACACTCAATCCATCCACTCAATCCAATTGTGTTTCACACATTTGTATTTTACCGGAATGTTTCATCTATTTTGTTATTTCCATTTTGTATTTTGTAATTTGTATTTTGTAATTTGAATTTCTTTTATTGTTGATTTATTCAGAATAATTACTTACAACTGTACCATGTTCAGCGCTTTGGGCTTCCTGACAGGGTTGCGGAAGGCGCTTTATAAATAAAGCTTTGATTGATTGATTGAAAACGGACGCGAGGGGATGTCTGCAGCCAAGGCACCAAACAAGCTCATTGTACCTCACCCTAACCTTATCCTCTTGTTATTTAACCTTCCCTTCACCCCTATCCTAACCTTAACCATGTTGCTAGCTAACATGTTGGTGATGTGTCAGTCCCTCTAAAAGCCAGCTCTATGAAGTGAACGGCGGGAGCCTCCTCGTCATTGGTCGGGTTTTGACCGAGGCAACGCTTGGGTGAGGTTTCAACTACCAAGGTGGAGGTTAAAAGTAGAGGGTATTTGTAACCTCCCCCTCGCCAGATGGTATGTTCTAACGTTCCCCTTGGGCGGCAAATACGAAAATTCACCGTCCGAATGCATGGGAAAGAAACGCTTGATCACAGTGAGAGTAACGTTTTAGGTAGCAAGAGTGTTAAGGTTAGGATGAGGGAGAGGGGAAGGTTATAAATAGCAAAACGTTAAGGTTTAGGTGCGGTTAAATGAGCTGGTTCGGTGCTGCATCAGCGGACATCCCATCGCGTCAGTTTTACGCTGCATTGGGATCTGCAGTCAGAAAAGGGAAAAACCCCTTTTCGTACATAAGTAAAGAAAAAGGGCACTTTTGGCATCAGGGGTTTGACGCGGAGGGTGGCTGATCAAGCGTTTGTTTTTGACGCGCTGGGAGTGAGAATGTGTTGCTTTATCAAAACTTATTTTGAGCCTGAGAGGGTTAATGGACAAATAATGTATAATCCAAAAATAATTAGAATGCATTTTTTGTCAATTTCAGTATCACAGCTCCAAGTCTCCCTTTTTTGAGCTTGGGACTGACAAATGTAACCCAAAGGAGACTGATCATTCTTTCTTCTTTAACTGCTTAATCCTGAGTAGGTTTTCAGAGAACTGGTATCCCAGAATTCAAAGGGTGAAAGGGAGCTATCCGGGACAGGTTTTGGACTGGTTACATTCCAGTTATATATATATATATATATAGATACTCTATGGTCCACTCAGAAGCCCACAACTTGCCTGAACATCATACATGAATCATTTGTAGCATGGGTGAACAACATCTGCACGGATTACTGCTGGATAGAGGACTTCTGCACAAGGATAAGAGGTGCTTATGGGTGCTTTTAGGTTGGCCCATGGTAGCACCTGTTTCTTGTTGTGATGAGAAACAATACATGCTCTCACGTCAACCAGTCACGTCACCAGTTGCTTCTTTGAAAAACAGATGGTAAGTTGAGATTTCTGAATCCTCTCTAAATTCACAACAACAAAGTAATGGTGGTCAAGCTGTTTCAATACAGTCAGGTCTACATTTGGGGTCTTTGACAAAATCTGATCCCATGCTTTACAACTTTTGACAAGCACTCAGGTGCCGTACAGGTTATTTAAGTTTATTATTTACAAATGAACTGCCAACCAGGCTAGGATGTACCCTGCCTGATGGCCCTGACTGCTGAACTTAGGCACCAGCCCACCACAAGCCTGGGAGGGTGGGTGTCAGTGATGGATGGATGTTGAAGGTTTGTTTAATTTGAATGTGATCTACGACCTGAAAATCCTTTGAAATGTGAAACTTACAAAAATCACAATTATTGCACTTACAACAAAAGACGGTGTGCAGTGTGTACATTCTGAGGAAGTACATGACTACATTTGTTGAAGTAAAAAAAACAAACAAAAAAAAAACAAACAAGAACAAACAAAAATAATTTGCAACAAAAAGTATCTAAAATTAATAAATGGATGAGTCTTTGTGATTTTAGAAATTTATTAGTTCTATGTTACTAATAGGAATAGTAGAAGCATTGCAGACTTCTCTGCTCTACGTGCTCTTCCCTTAGAGAGAATAATGAATTGATCACAAGTTACACAAATGTAAAACAAGAGCGAAATGTATGCAGAAAATGACCTTTATGCTTCTGAACCTTCCAGGTTGTTATAATGCATCACAATTTTCAGTCTCTGTATTGCTGCATTCATCACTTTAACGACACAAACAAGGGAAGCAACGCAGCTGAGAGAAAAAATAAAAGGTCTGGTGTTCTCCAGGTGGTTTAAGTTGGTGTTTGTCCATCCTTGTGGAAAATGAGGCAAAAATATCCAACATATGTCCCGGATTTCTGAAGATGCAACATAACATCAAATATGTTTTCCACCAGGGGAAGTAACTTTAAATGGGGCCTCCTGACAGCACCCCGTGCAGCATTCAGGCGACTGTAATGAAGCCAATCACTTTTAATTTAGCTTCCGTGCGTCAGCTCTGTGATGGTATAATTGGGTTACATAATTAACACTAGCAGGAAAACAAACTGCAGCACTTCTATCTGTGTCTTGCAGGAGGATGAAGAGCTGAGAGCTGTTGCAAACACATGGGGATAAAGTGTGTCTGTGAACTGATAGCTATGCTGTGCCAAATCTAATGGGGAGATGGGAAAAGGTAGGAAAGGAAACAGAAGAGATGAGGAATAAAAGACCAGATGACATTAGATTAATGGGGAGAGAAAGAAAGAAGACTGAAGTAAAAAGAGAGGCTGACAGGTTGGATGAAAGGGTACAGAGAAGAGGAAATTACTCTGTCTTTGGTGTAATTGGCTTTAAATGTTACTTGCAAACATAAATGTTTTAGCTTGAAAGGTCACCATCAGGTTTTACTGGCAGCACAAAACCATGTTGTTTGACTACTAGCACGATCTGCCTACTTTTAATGCACATTTTTTAAGTTAAACCTTAAAGGAGCAATGTGCAAAAATTATACAGCGAAGTATTCACAAAAGAGCCTAATGTCTCAATAGTGTCTCAAACAGATTTCATTCTCAGCCGGCTGGGGTTTGTCAATTTTTCAAAAAATAAAAGAGGGAAGTTACTCTTTACAATCAGGGAGCTAACATTGCAGCGTCAGCATTTGTAATTTGACACCGGCCGGCAAAAAGCTCCAGAGTTGTTTAAAGAACCAAAGCCAGTAAACAGGAGCGACCCACCAGTTCTTTCTTGTACCTCCCAAAAACCATGGCCTCTTTTTGTTTTACTCTAATATCAGGCAAAGCAGGCCAGAGGCTAACATTGAGCTAATAATGCTAATGGTGAAATAGAAGAAAATAGTGGGTTCTAAAAATATCTCAAACTACTTTTTCAATTCCCAACAACTGGATATTACAGTAAATATGTAGGTGTGAAGATGCTCAGTGAGTGAGAGTTGGCAGCTCTGTACTCATCCAGTTACTGTGTATGACTCATCTTTATCTAAAATATTCTGTGCTGATCTGTAACAACAGTCATGAAACTCACTGAATAGTGAGGAGATAATGAATTTCTGCTTAGGAAAATGTGCTGCAGTAACAAATTCGACCACAGGATGTCTTCCTTAAACATTGCACCTTTAATGAAGACCTAAACCGTATTTTTAAGAACAACGGAAAAAATGTCTACCTTTTAGTTTCTGTATTACAAGAACGTGACCTCTTGAAAGACGTAACACTGGTCTGTGCTAAGTAATCAAATAGATGAGCACATATTAATAATGAAATTACCATATGCAATTTGCTGTTGACTGATGAATAAAGAAAGGGTTGATGAAATAGAATGCAAGGGTTTCATTAAGTGCAGTGACAGCAATCTGCCTTGGGTATGCAGGGAGTGGGTGCTCAGGGAGTGCTGGTATTCTGAAGTTGCAACATGAGCTCTAGGAGAAGAGAGTTTGCTTTGAAACTCGGGTGGATGTGCAACTGCAGCAGAGTTGGACAAACCTTCTGCAAAATGTCTTGTGGAAGACAGAAAGGAACAGAGGAGTGAGCAATCAGTCCTCAGACTCTGCAGCAGAAAGCAGCCAATCAGAGCCCAATCAAAATCTCCACTCTCTGTGACATCAAAAATAACTTGGAGTAATTCAGCAACAGAGGCTGCTGAGAGTAAATTCATGACCGTTTTATCAGGAGTAGCTTTGCTGGGAAGGCAAAAAAGTAACTTTTTAGAGTCATGACTCATGTTTTAATTGAAGTTACTGTGGACCTGCTAGCTTCTTTGTGCATGCTTTCTCAGTGTGCACGGCATATTATGTGAGTGTGTTTGCTTGCTTATCAGCACTGGTAATGAGAAAAAGCCATGCTATTAGATATTTTCTTTTGATATGAAACAATAAAAAACTGTAAAAAAGAAATAAATTTAATGTGATACAAAATACATTAAAGGTGTTGAGCAGTTGTTTAACCAATACACTTGCAGTGGTCTCTGGAAGGAATCAATGGCTTGCAAGTTAAGCTTGTAAGGTGAATATTTTCATGTTCAGCTTGCATATAAAACTCAAGAGTGACTGATTATAATCAGAAATGATATTAAAAATAGTTTTTTCACACCTTTAAATTATATAATGTTGGAACTCCAATTTGAAAAATGCTCGTATAGCTAATCAACTTAACTTTTTGTCCAAAGGGAATTTCACATACTGAATTTTGTATTTTCTAGTGGTTCATAGTGGGTTTATCATACATTTATGATAATTTTAATTGCAAGAATGGCTTCATTTTTGTTTTTTTTTAAGTTTTTTGTCTTTCACAAAAACTATTCCAAGGAAATAAATTTGATAAAACTTTATTCTTTTTTGCAAGAATATGATTGGCAGGCACAAATAACAACTTCTCCCAGTTTTTTTTTATTTTTATTTTGTATTCATTACCATTTTAGATCTTTGTAGCATTATTAGTCTTTGGGTTTTAAACAAAAACATTAACGCCCATATTTCCACTAATTTCCAGTCGTTTTTAATGATTCATAGCTGCCATCTCGGGATGTTCCACCGCATGTTGTCAACAGTTCCTGGTGAAAACTTCTGAGAGTGTTAAAAAGGAACAACAAAGCCTCATTCACATCATGTGAATATCTTATGATTTAAATGCGTTACTAAATATTAGATATTTCTTATAAACCATAAATCGCTCATGAATCAAAACATTGCTGGCTGGCTGTGGCAAATCAGAATCAGAATCAGACGTTTTTATTGCCATATGTGTGACAAGTCACAACATTAGGACATTGCTGCAGTATTTTGGTGCAGAAGGTAAGATAGAAAAAAATTAAGAAATAAGCAAATATAAGAACTAATAAACACTCATGATAAAATTATTAATGTAAAAAGTGGCAAGAATTAGAGAAGCAGCTATCTACTCCGTGTAGGTATTAATCTGAGTATTTGTTGAATGGTTCAAGCACAGCATCAGGTCACGTGACTGGGACCAATCAACTTGAGTGTGCTGCCCTAGGATTTTCATTCAAAAGTCCAACTGCAGAGGGGAAGAAACTGTTTTTGTGGAGAGAGGTTCTGGTCCGAATGGATCTGAGCCTTCTGCCAGATGGGAGCGAGTCGAAGAGACTGTGTCCAGGGTGAGACGAGTCAGCTATTATCCGACCTGCACGCCTCAATGTCCTAGAGGTGTACAGATCTTGAATGGAGGGTAGTTTGCAGCAAATGACCTTCTCTGCAGAGCGCACGACACGCTGCAGCCTCTTCTTGTCCCTGGTGGTAGCTCCAGCGTACCATACGGTGATGGAGGAGGTGAGGATGGACTCGATGATAGCGGTGTAGAACTGTCTCATTGACTGTGGTGATAGGTTGAATTTTTTCAACTGCCTCAGGAAGTACATCCTCTGCTGGGCTTTTTTTCTGATGGTGGTGATGGTGGGCTCCCATTTGAGGTCCTGGGTGATGGTGGCGCCCAGGAAGCGACATGAGTCCACCATCGTGATGGGAGTGTCAGACAGGTTTAAGGGGGGGATGGGGTGTGTGTGTTTCCTAAAGTCCAAAACAACCTCCGCTGTCTTCTGGGTGTTTAGCACCAGGTTGTTGTGGCTGCACCAGGACACCAGACGTTCAGCCTCCATTCTGTAAGCGGACTCATCCCCATTAGAGATGAGTCCGATGATGGTGGTGTCATCAGCAAACTTAATTAGTTTGACAGACTCATGCTTGGAGGTGCAGCTGTTGGTGTACAGGGAGAAGAGCAGAGGGGAAAGAACACAGCCCTGTGGTGAGCCGGTGCTGATGGTCCGTTGGTCCGAGACATTCTTCCCCAGCCTGACTTGTTGTTTCCTGTCTGTCAGGAAGTCAGTGATCCACCTGCAGATGGGGTCAGGCACGTTCATCTGGGACATTTTGTCTTGGAGGAGGTCTGGCAGGATTGTGTTGAATGCAGAGCTGAAGTCCACGAACAATAACCTGGCGTAGGTACCTGGGGAGTCCAGATGCTGCAGGATGAATTGTAGAGCCATGTTGATTGCATCATCTACAGACCGGTTTGCTCTGTATGCAAACTGCAGGGGGTCCAGGAGGGGGGCTGTGAGGGTCTTGAGGTGGGGGAGAACTAGGTGCTCAAATGACTTCATGACCACAGATGTCAGAGCCACAGGTCTGTAGTCATTTAGTCCAGTGATTCTTGGTTTCTTGGGGACAGGGACTATGGTGGAGATCTTGAAGCAGGCAGGTACATGAGATTCCTCCAGTGAGGAGTTGAAGATGCTCGTAAACACTGGGGCCAGCTCTTCAGCACAGTGCTTTAGAGTGGCAGGAGCCACGCCATCAGGGCCCAGGGCTTTTCGTGTGTTAAGAGACCTGAACTGCTTCTTTACATCTGCTTCATGAATGTGTAGATTTGTGGTGGAGGTGTGTGATGTGAAAACTTCATGAGTGGGGAGTGAGGGGGAGGGTGATGAAGGTAAATTCCACAGTGATGGTGATGGCTCTGTAGTGAGGAGTGGCTGACCAATGTCTATTGTTGGGGCTGGACGAGGAGTGAGGCCTGCCTGATGGCTCATCAAACCGACAATAGAAATTGTTGAGGTTGTTTGCCAAGAGCAGATTATCAGTGGAGGCGGGGGTTCTGGGTTTGTAGTTGGTGATGTCCCTGAAACTTTTCCACACAGAGGTTGGGTCGTTTTCAGAGATTTGCTGCTGCATTTTGTCATGATGCTGGTGTTTTGCTTTGACCAATTCTTTGCTGAACCTGTATTTAGTGTCTCTGTAGGAGTCCTTGTCCCCCCTTTTAAATGCATCTCTCTTTTCTAATCACAGCTGTTTGAGTTTAGGGGTAAACCAGGCTTTGTCATTGTTATAACTCACCCTGGTGTGTGATGGTACGATGCTGTCCTGACAGAAGTGGATGTAGGAGGTGACGGTATCTGTGAACTCATCTAAACTGTCTGAGGTGGCCTTCATTACCTCCCAGTCTGTGGTCTCAAAGCATGCGCGAAGCTCATCTGCGGCATCTGTGTTCCACTGTCTTGTTGACTTCACAACAGGCTTGGAGAGTTTTAGCCTTTGTTGGTAAGCTGGGATCAGATGAATGGTCACGTGGTCAGAGAGTCCAAGCGCAGCACGCGCTACTGCATGATAGGCTCCTGTTACTGTGCTGTAACAGTGGTCCAGGGTTTTCCCCTCTCTGGTTGGACATTTGATATACTGTTTATATTTGGGAAGCTCCTGGCTCAGATTAGCTTTGTTAATCAATCAATCATCAATCAATCAATCAATCAATCAATCAATCAATCAATCAATCAATCAATCAATCAATCAATCAAAGCTTTATTTATAAAGCGCCTTCCGCAACCCTGTCAGGAAGCCCAAAGCGCTGAAGTTAAAGTCTCCAAGTACAATGATGAGTGAAACCGGGTATGTCCGCTCCATGCACAGTATCTCTTCCGCAAGCGCACGCTGAGCCTCGTGCACATCCGCGTCAGGTGGGATGTAAACAGCACCTAGAATGAATGAGGCGAACTCCCGTGGAGAGTAAAATGGTTTACAGTTTGTGAAAAGATATTCTAGAGATGGAGAACAATGCTGCACAGTCACTGTGACATCTGTGCACCAACCATTATTGATGTAAAAACACACACCTCCACCTATGGTCTTGCCAGAGAGAGTCGCTTCCCGATCTGCACGGATGAGGTGGAACCAAGCCCCCACAATGCCGCTCAGAAAATGGTCCCATCCCGGAAGTAAGAAAAATTGCAGTTCCACCCTCATCCGCTGGGGGCTGGTGCCAGAAGCGAGCAAATCCTCATTGACTCCCATGTTAAAAATGCCGATTTCACAGCAGAAATAAACATGTTTACAGCCTGGTGCCAAAACATGTTTTTTGTCTAAATTATCTAGTTTATACTCATGACAACTCTGAGGGGGGTGAATTTTTTTCTCACTCTTCTGTTTAAGTGTATTGAAAGCCTAAAATTCTGTATAATTAATGAGCATCCGACACACGTGACCGCCGCCTCAGACCCACGTGACCACAGAGCTAGCTCCGTGGAAAGGCCTCAGTACAGCCTCGGTCTGGCTTGGAAACTGCTCCAGCATTTTGAGTCTCTGTGTTTGTGTATTCTTCTTTGGATATTATTGGTGCAATTGTTGGACAAAATGACTTGCAGTGGTATTAATTGCACTAATAGAGCGTCCAAGGAGTCTCCACTTCATTTTTTTCGGTAAGTTAAAATCTATATTCGTATTTTATGTCACTGCCACCTTTAAACTAGCTGAGTTTACCGAAGTAGCTAGCTAACTATCAGTTTAACATGTAGCATGTACTGTTTAACCATGAAATTTAAATGTAAAATACGGTAAAATAATTAATAGGGCATATTTAGATGGGTAATAGGGTAAAATCCAGTGCATTTAAGATAAAAATGGGTTGAAATATGACGGAGCGCTAAGAGGGAGACTTCTGTGTCCATTCTTCCATCCGGTAATCCTCAGCGGTCAGGCCGGGCAGCCTGACCGATCCGGCGCCTACTTGCTGCGCCTAGCTGCTGCGCGGTCTGACCGCTCGTGGAGTTTTTCATGTCTGACTTTAACCGCATCTAATACTGTATTACGGCGTGAGCGCAACAGCGACAACTTAATATCGATGTGTAAGCAGCCTGAGTGGTAGGGTGTTTTCATCTGAACCCTTAAAACCTCCAGCAGGCTATGCTGCACTATTGACGTGTTAGCGCGCGGCGCTAACAACTTAGCAACGTGACATGTCTCTGAGAAAGCGTAAAACACGGACGCTTCTTCTGAAGTGGAAAATAACACCTCTTCTTAAGCAGAGCAGGATGTCGCCTCGGCTCGTTCACGGCCGAGCCGGACTGAGCTCGATAACATTGACCAAGCACAGCCACTGGGTCGTTGTAGCTGCCACCAGGCCTGCTGAAGGAACTCCAGCGGGTTTCATCAGACTCGTAAAGTTTCTTGTTTTTGCTGGGGATTTCTGTATTTTACCGCTCCCTCCTGCAGTCTTCCCCTATTAAAATTTAAAATGTGTAACTTTATGTATTGTGATGAATGACTAATATTCATGTTAAACTGAAACGTTAGGCATTTGGGTGGAAAAAACAAAATAATAAACATTATACAGATGTCAAATAAATCAAACTGTAATTAAACTATATATTTTCAAAGTCATATAGACAGCATGATGGTTTGTGTGATCCGCGCGGTTTCACTTACACCCCTTTAATGATCAGGCTGTTTTTTATTATTTTTATCAGCTGATAGCAGTTAAAATTATGGTAAAAAATAATTTTATCTGTTTTTGATAACTTAATGCCCAGGAAGAGCATCTTCCTGGGCATTAAATATAACCCAAATGTTTTATTATAAGCAGATCTGATGAAGGTTTAGACAAGCAGTCTGCAAAGTAAAACTTGTTTAGAGTCCAAACTCTTACTAAAGCTTTTGAAAAGAAAAAATGGTTGAATTTTGAGAAATATCCACAACAGGGGAGCGAGACCTCTGAAAAATGTATATTTTCTCTGAATTCATAGAATAATGTGAAGATTCTGGGAAAAGTTGGGATTCTGAGATTAAAACGTAAATCTTTCTAATCATAATTCTGGCAGTTTTTGTGTCCTTCTGCTGTGGAAAGTCGTGCAACATGAAGATACTGAGAAGATGCTTACAACCTGTATTTTTATTCCATCCATAAATAAAATCATGAGCTATTTTTTTAATCCAAATTTGATCCAAAGGGCCATCGTTGGTTCCAGACCCGTTCTAGAACATTCCTCTAATCTTAAAGTCATCATCAGTTTCTTCCTTTTAACAAATATTTATTTGTTCAAATATTTAATATTTATAACTGGAATATTTGTTCCTCCCTCTCCCACTGCAGTTAGTCCTGTCCTGCAACCCTGTTTTTGCAGCTTAGTGAAGCCAACCATCACTAACCGGGGGGTGGTTTTGGACCCAGAGATGCGGATGGACTCCCACATTAGCCAGGTGGTTAGATCCTGCTTTTCCCGGCTTCGCCAGCTACCAAAGATGAAGTCCATCCTGAAAGACGTGTCATATTTTCTCCCCAAGCTGGACCTGACCGTCATGTATCGGTCCAAAATAGTGTGATGATATTGTGTTTTTGTACATAACAGACTTTTTAACAGACAAATTTGTCGCATTCTCCTACACCTCTTCACGGGCTCGCCACAGTAAATATTCTATTTGGCAAGAGATAAACTTTATTGTATTTATCCTAGTGAATCTATAATTAAACGGGTAAACTAGTAGTAGCACATCCAACATCAAAGAAAGTAAAATGTTACTATCAGGAGAGGGAGAATGTTTAAGTGGTTAGCAGCAGTGTGCTAGCCGATGGCCCCCTCCATGAGGCCACCACAGCTCAACAGAACATCGTTGTAGCTTCTTCTGGGGAGAAAAACACTTAGAGAGAAAATAAAGTTAACAGCTGAAATAGCAGGAAATAATACAGTTAAAGAGCAGATTGTAGAAGAAAGAAACCCCTGGGTTAAACTGGTCTGTCTACTGCATAATGCTGAACTCTAACATGTGTCCTAAGGGAAGGACCTGATTGGTGTCCAGAACCTGCTGAAGAAGCACCAGGCTCTGCAGGCTGAGATCACAGGTCATGAACCTCGCATCAAGGCTGTCACCCAGAAAGGAGAGACCATGGTGGAAGAAGGTAGAGCATGTCTGGTCCTGACATGTTTCTGAGGTGTCTGCAGGTTCTGGCTCACTTTTTTTGGGTCCAGGTCACTTCGCTGGTGAGGAAGTGAAGACTAAACTGTGGGAGCTTCATGGACGTTGGGACACGCTGAAGGCCAAGGCGTCCCAGAGGAGGCAGGACCTGGAGGACTCTCTGCAGGCCCAGCAGTACTTTGCGGATGCTAATGAGGCCGAGTCCTGGATGAGGGAGAAGGAGCCCATCGTTGGAAGTCCAGACTAAGGGAAAGACGAGGACTTGGCCGAGGTATGGAAGTCCCTTCCTGAGAAACTCCAATCGCTTTTCTTTGCTCTCTTTCCAGTCCTTCATAATTAGTGTTTCTGTATTTGGCATTTCCTTCGGTTGTCTACCAGACGTCGTTGCTCGTTTAAGCGTCTCATGGGTTAGGGGTAGAAGTGCTGGCCTCGCACAGGAAGTGATGACAAACGTGTTCCCGTCGCTCTTATTTCAAACGGTTTACAAGCTGTGATGTGTGTTCCCGCTGCAGAGCAGCCATGACACGTGGCTGCCGGCAGAAGGCTCACGCTTTTCCACTAAACACCCGCAGAGCTACGTCTACGGTGAACTGAGCAGGGTTTGTTTTACGGTGGCGGATCCGATTGGACCATCGCTGCGAGAAAGCTCCACTTGTGTCAGACGAGCTGAAGGTTCTGATGTTCTGCTCCACAGGCTCTCCTGAAGAAGCACGAGGCCCTGATGTCGGACCTGTCGGCTTACGGCAGCAGCATCCAGGCCCTGAAGGAGCAGGCCCAGTCCTGCAGGGTGAGTTCAGAACCCTCGGCCCATCAGAACATTCTTATCCACCACGTTCTAACACCAGACCTGTTAACCCGACAGCAACAAGGTGATCAGCAGGTGCTTTTGTCCTGCAGGACCTGAAGGCCAACGAGTCCCGCCTGAGGGACATCAACAAGGTGGCATCTGAACTGGAGTCAGAAGGTCTGATGGCTGAGGAGGCTCCTATGGTTCAGGCTCAGGTGAGCGTCACCTGTCTGCAGCAGCTGGTCCCTCTCACTTCCTGATTTAACTCTGCTCGTCTCTGTTTGTAGCAACAAGAACATCTGGGTTCTGCTCCTGGAAAGGTGCGTGTTGTCCTCCGCCTCCACCAGAACCAGACGTGGTGTTTATGTTACCACTCATTTGTTTGTTTACAGGATGAAGCCGACTCTAACACGGCGTCACCCTGGAAGGTGAGTTCATTCAGCTGATCAGAGGTCACCTCTGATGGCAGCAGTCACGGCCGACCGTGCTGACATCACACAGGAATTCAGGTGACCGGGCAGGCACCAGGTTTTGGTGAAAGTGGGGACATGTCAGCTGGTTGCCATGGCTAGTTATCTTTATGCATCTGTATGACTGCTGACTGGTGTGTGTTTCCTGTGACCTTTGACCTCAGACCGTACGGTTGGGCGTTCAGACGACGGCTAACTTTAATTCCATCAAGGTAAGAGGAAGCTCTTCCCTTCCTGTCTGAGCGATCCGTCTCCAGGTTTCTTCGTCCGGCGTCCAGCCCGCTGGCGTCCACCTTCATCTCACCTTCATCTCATCTCACTTCATTTATAGTGCAATACTTTCACATTATCATTTTCCCACACTTCTGTATACCTGTATTTTGTTGTTTTTCAATAAAGAATGACAAATTATTTAAGTTTGGTTTTTGTTGCACACAAATATATATCTGTAAAAAATATCTACAAAGCTAATGTTTACATAACAAGTATGATTGGGTTTTGCAATACGGCACTCAAGTTTATTTTAGTAAGATTTTCAAACCAAGTAAAGTTAGTAAAGAACACATTTCTATTGTCTGCTAAGAAACTGTTGGGATTTAAAATGGGCCTGTTGTACAAATAACTTGTAAATGATTATTCCTCACTTTTGTCTTAACCAAAGAAATTCCAGTAATTGAGCAAAAACATTTATTTTTAACACTACAGTTTATAAAACAGGGCGCAAAGTGTCGGCACATGTATGTATGTCGATGGTCCGCCCCAACCAAACCAAGAGACACAGACGTCAGGGAGGCCAAGGTTGTCTCTGCAGCTCTCTGGGCACCACGCCTCACTCAGCTGTCTCCAATGATCCAAATGGCTATGGAGGAAAAAATAACAGGTTTGGCCTAGCTGTTTAAAGTACAAAACCATTCATGAAGTGGTCAAGACAAGTACTTGGAACTTACACGCTGCGTTGTGTAGCTGACGTTGGAGACACACAGGCTGCCATGGTGACCTTTTAATAGATCTAAGAAAAAAATGTAATAAAAGAATGAAACTTAAAAACTCCCAGACCTCATGTCATATTTACTCATCAGCTATGGCTGATTTGTTTGGATCACAGTGAGTTACACTAATTCTAATATATTTTTATTTCTATTATACATACATACTTTTTAACTGTTATTTTCACATGACTGTTATCAGGCTCTCTTGTTCTGGTTCTGATGATAACTCTGTCTTCCAGTAAGTTATCTTGTGCTTACTTCATCTGTATAATGTCTCTTTACTTTTGGTAAATTGTACTGAGTCCAGAATAAAGGCTAGTTGGCTGTACAAGATACAAACAAGTATTACGTTTTGGAAATATATGAAACACCGCCAGCATCTGTTAGAGCCTGTGGCGGGGTGCTGAGGGCCGGCTCCAGCCCAGGAATGAGCTCTACACGCCGGCCGGGAGGGTTTGAAACACCGCCATCCTCTCCTCTGCTGGCTGTAAATTCTGTTATGGTTACCGGTGCTTGTGTTGCAATGTGAAACGCTTGGTCTCAGATTTTGTAAGAAAGATAATAAAATGTCCCCCCAAAATACGACTTAAAAATATATTTTCTCTTCTTCATGATACATTTAATGGCTGGTGCGACTCAGGAGTGATAGCGCCAAAAAAAACTACTGAAAACTTGCTCAAAGCAAAATGTTTTCATTACGGAAATAAATTATAAACTTACCGATTTAAAACTTTTTAAATACAGGTACTTCTCACGAACAGGCGCAGAAAACCTCCACCTAAACTCCGTGTAAGGTTCAGGTCGATGGGTGTTCCAGTTAGCTCCGGTTGGGTTGAAGCTAGGTGGCTACATCCGTTAGCTCGGCTCCCACCTCCGCTTTAGCTTTGGGTTAGCCAGGGTTAGCTTCAGGTTAGCTCGTAGCTAGTTCGCCTGGGTGTCGTCACTCGAGCCCAGCCTTACAGCCACACCCTCAGCGCCTCCTCTCTTCCCTTTTATGGAATTGTCTGGGCTGGACGGAACCTGTGACACGGTCAAAATGGCGGTGGTGGACACCTCCCATTATGGACAGATAACGTGTTATTGAAGCCTATGGAATCGAATTGTCCAGTATATGTACAGTCTATGGGTGGAACCCCTCCAGCTGGAGCGCGCAGTCGGGGGTGTCCTCACTGAGCCATGTTTCAATGAAGCATAGAACCCCAGATGAGGAGAAGTCTCTGTTTATGTTCCTCATCAGGGTAAGCTCGTCCATTTTATTGCGGAGTGAGCGCACATTAGAAAGGAAGATCCCCGGTAGAGCCGTGCGCAGTCCCTGTCTCCTCAGACGCAAGAGCGCGCCCGCTCGTTTACCTCTCCTCCTGCGTCTCACTTTCCTGATCAAAGTTGATATTGAATCGGCCACGGATGCAACAAAAAACAAGGTTAAGTCCACCGAATCATAGTGTTGTAACTTATGAGTTCTTCTCTTGAGTAGGAGAACCCAGATACGCAATTTACACACAAAAACAGAACAATCACAGCGCACCAAAGTACCAAGGCAGCCGTCTGCGGCGCCATCTTGGAAAAGAAAATCGAGCCTATTAAAGTTTGCGTTTTGCTTACACCTGTTGAAAAGGACCTCAGACTGGCAATCTGCTTAGAGGCAGCTGCATGGGAAGAGATGGTGGGCATTTGGAGAGAAACAACTATAGATGTTAGACCGATAAGAGAGGGAAAGAAAATGGGAGGTGTGTGTGTGTGTGTGTGTGTGTGTGTGGAGACTGACTGGAATACAAACAAGTGGAAGACATGTTGATAGAAAAAAATCTGTGATACCCAGTTTTTAGTCCTCAAAAGAATTATTATTATTATTAATATGACTATTATTATAAAATTTAATTGTTATAATTTGTTAATAACCAATTGCAGCTTTATTGGAAATTAAATGAAAAATATTTCAAGCAAAAACATAAAAATGTTGAAATACATGAGACATGTTGGTGCTTTTTTATTTTTTAATCCAGCTCAACAATAAACTAAAAATCCTACCACACAGATGCCTAGCTTGGTGTGTATTTGTGTCTCACTCTCAGCCTCTGTCAGGCCTTGTTATTGAAAGACAAGCAAAGAGCGTTAGTTACTGATTCGGTGCCTGCTGTTGTCTCAGCCTGTATGTTGTGGACTGGAGCAGCACGCCATTAAGTTAGCCCTGAAGGAAATGAGAGAGAGAGGTAGACTTTTATATTCTCATTAGCTTTGCAATGTAGTTTGTGCTGCATGTCAGCTGGTCAGAACGCATCTAGCCTGTGTGTGGGTGTCTCTGAGTGCTTGTGTTGCTCTAGTCTGAGAGCTCGAAATGTTCACTTAGCAAAATTCATCTTGATGAGAATCCCCAGCGGGACTTTGATGGTTCTATAGTCCATGTATTTCATTTTGACCAGGCTATAGTTGTTCATCTTGTACTCAGAAAAAAACGGACCTTTACACTCAGAACTGTTATGGGGAAATGATTTAACTTGCATAAGCATCGGTATGGCAAGCCAAATGATCATTTATTCTGATATCCGGATATCAGGCAGAATTGTCACGGACATGTAAGCCATTTCTGACCACTAGTTAACTAGTGAGCCATGTTTGTGTCAACTAGTTACCTAGTGAGGGTCAAAATGTGCACACTAGTTAACTAGTGACAGCAGAAATGTGCACTAGTTAACTAGTGAACACATTTAGGCTTCACTAGTTAACTAGTTGACACAAAAACATCTTACAATTTAACTAGTAAAGGCCAAAATGCATACCAGTCAGCTAGCTGAAGGTATTTGTGTCTCACTAGTTAACTAGTGAGGGTCAAAATGTGCACACTAGTTAACTAGTGGGAGACAGAAATGTGCACTAGTTAACTAGTGAACACATTTTGGCTTCACTAGTTAACTAGTAAGCCATTTTTGTGTTAACTAAAAAAGGCCAAAATGCATACCAGTCAGCTAGTTGAAGGTTTTTGTGTCTCACTAGTTAACTAGTGACAGCCAAGTGTGTCCACACGTTCACCAGTGAAGGCATAACTCCTAACTAGTTAACTAGTTGGAGTAGGTCAATGCCACTAGTTAAATAGAGAACCCTAAATTGCTCACTAGCTAGCTAATTGATGGCAGCAGGCTCACTAGTTACCTAGTTGATGCATCCTTTGTCCAAACTAATTAACTAGTGAGGACATAAATGTATACTAGTAAACTAGTTCAAGCCTACATTCACACTAGTTAGCTAGTTCCACAGAATTCTAATTAGGAGGTGGATAATTTCTCAAATTGAGGCTTTCTATTGACTCCTTATGTCCAAATAAAATATGACAACCATTCACAGCGCAGAATTTTAAAAAATCACACCCCAAACATTTGCATGTGGCACACAAGTTAACATGCTGACCAAAGGAACCTCAGCTAGTGAACTAGTGGCTTTAGTGGGACACTTACATGTAAACTTGTGAAGGCGGAACTGCTCACTAGTTAACTAGTGAGGGTACGAATGCCCACTAGTGAATTAGTGAGGTGCAAAAGAAGTGTCACTAGTTCACTAGTGGGCCCCAAAATGCCCACTAGTTAACTAGGGAGGTGCAAAAAAGTGTCACTAGTTAACTAGTGAGGTGCAGATATGCTCACTAGTTAACTAGTGGGCCCCAAAACACCAACTAGTTAACTAGTGAGGTGCGGATTTGACTGAATTGATATCAGTCTGTAAACTTGAAGCTAACTGTGGAAGAGGAGGAAATAAAATGTAAAGGAATTTATCTTTTGTGTATTGGAGCAAAAAGATTAGTGTAGCTACATCAAACTATTGTTTTAGTCAGTTGTGATATTTGCTTGGTTGTGATAAATGATAAATGACCCGCACTTGTATAGCGCCTCTCAGAGTAAGGACTCCAAAGCGCTTTACACTACAGTATCATTCATCCATTCACACACTGATGGTGATGAGCTACGATGTAGCCACAGCTGCCCTGAGGCGCACTGACAGAGGCGAGGCTGCCGAGCACAGGCGCCACCGGTCCCTCCGACCACCACCAGCAGGCAACGTGGGTTAAGTGTCTTGCCCAAGGACACAACAGCAGAATTATCTGTCCGGAACCGGGTTCAAACCTTCAACCTTCCGATTACTGGACAACCCGCTCTACCTGTTGAGCAACTGCCGCCCCTTGTGCCATCATTGCAACTGCTGGATTTCTGCCTGTTTTATATGTTTCCCCTGCAGAGTTAATGAAGGTTAGATGAAGGTTGAGGAGAACATTCCTTAGTTAGAATAAGATGTCTGAGCAGGAACATACTAAAAACATTACCCATCTGTCAGAGCTACAAGGCTATTAGTGTGTGTGTGTGTACAGTACGAGGCATGGCTTTCCAAATTCTGATTTAACTCCTTTAAAATTTTCCCTGCTCAGCTATTTCTTCGAAGCTTCATTTTAGCTATTTGCAAAAATAGGATCATTGTGATGGTATTTTGTTTTGCCTTTTTGTTTCATGTCATTGGGTCACAAAACAGACATACCTATTAGCGTCCAACATCCCACCAACCATGTGCCAGTACCACAGGCTGCCATTATGTCAAACCTCTCATAAAAATATGAGATCTTTCAGATTATATCTCCCACCCCAACCCATTTCATTGCCCCCTTCTCTACAACAGGGGTGTAGAAGTAGCTCCGGCATTATGTTTGAAGGAAAGATTTTCTTCAAACTTTTCAGAGTTTCCACAGAAAATAAAGTTTTCCAAGTTGAATTTAGTGTGAGAACTTCTATCAGAGAGCCAGTGACACTTTGTAGAGGATGACATTGACAGCAGGACAAAGAGTTCTCTGAAAAAGCATCACGGCGATGTTCAAGACAAGATTGAGTGTTTTTTGGATAAATGGGATGAAATCAGACTAGTCTACAGCAGCACGCTCTATTTTAAAATGACTTTTTGATTAACAATCCCAAGTCCCCTGGTACAGTTTTGGAAGGTTAAAATGTCAATTAGTTGGAATAATAAGGAAGAAGCCGTGAAGGGAAAACATGCAAAGCCAAAGTCTAAAGCCATCTAATATGTTGTGCTGTTGCACTTAGGCCATAGGTTTGTTTCTTCTATCATTCTCATGTTCAGAACAACTGCTGGAGGCCAGCTTCATTCCCAAACCACCTCACTTAACTTTGTGCAGCTGTGTGTGCAGCTGTGTGTGAATGTGGGCTTTTATGGCTGCACAAGGACGCTGTTGATTCATGCAGGGTTAAGTGTGGGCACGTCTACTAAATTTGGGTCTGGAACATCAGAGCAGTGAATTTGCCTGCACCAGTGCTTGTGTGTGTGGATAATGTGCATAATTTTGTATTTTAATTTGTTCCCATTTCACTAAATGTTTTTGACAGCCAGTTTAGTTTTGGAGTTTGTTACTCTCTAATAAATCTCCAGATTTTGTTTTACTCTAATCAACACTACATCTACATGAAAAGTAAAGAAAAGGGGCGTCTGTAGCCGAAGCTTGCAGGTTTAGCTAGTTTTTTACTCATGGATTTTACTACTGTCAAAAACACATGTGGAAGATGCATTTCTTTCCAGTCAGTTTCATTGTTTTCTGTTTTGTTTTTCGGGCAGTTTCCCACTGGAACTGTAAAATACAAATACAAAAAATGGCATGTTGATCTGACAATATTTTGCATGTTTTAAGGGGATATGGAATACAAAACTCACTTTTTGCATCAAACACTCCAAATGTAAAACAAACCCCGTCCATCCGTTTCCATTCAGTGTTTGGTTTCAGGAAATGTAAGCCTTAAATGAGCCATTTAAAATTTGTGATGTCACAATCAGAGAATTTTGCACATAACCTCTTCTCACCTTCCCAAGCTGGTGGAACAATGAAGCTACTCCGAGCCCGTCCCTTATATATCTGAGCTTCTTAGCTCATAGCAGCCTGAGCAGGTGATGGGTATGATTGGTAGGCTCCAGCTTGTTTTCTTAAAGTGACAGATCTCTGAAATGGCTCATTCTGGAAGGTACTGAAACTGTCGAGAGTAAAACCAATAAAATGGCTTCATGTGAGAGGCATTTAGTACAAGAACTTCATGAACATGGTTTGTATAGAACTATTAACTTTCAAAAAGTCATATGTCTCCTTTAAGAATAACAATAAGGATTTCAGTTTATTGTTTTATTCAGGCCTTTCTGTCTACATTGGTGGTTCCCAGGAGTTGGGAGTTAGGGTTGGGGGGGTTGTGTCTTGGACACGGGCAAGGGGATCCTCAAGGAAAAAAAGTTTGGGAACCATTGATTTACACTGACACAGGACTACACACACTCAGCCATGTGCTTTGTCATTTTCGATTTACTCAACTGTGTGCAAAGGTTTTCCTAGATGAATGATTTTCAGACATTATAACAATTTGCATAAATAACCAAAGTTCCTTACTTCTAACTGAGTTAGTAATGGAAATACAATATCCTACAAGTAACTAATTACCAGGAAAAGTAACTATAGTGATACTTTTTATTGAAAATATGCATGAGAATTTAGAATGATGAACACGTGAGCGGCTCTTCCTTATATGGGAGGTCCTGCTGTCAGGTCGTCCTCATTGCTTACTGGGAGTGATGCATTTGAATGCAACATCTACCCCTTTACCTTCTGATCAGATGAAGACAGTTTCAACACACCTGGCTGATGGATTATAGTTGCACACCAGTATTCATTAGTATTTTTCTAACCCACACCGTTCTTTTGATACAGTTAATTAAGACACAGAAAAAATGGATTTTAATTCTTGAAACAAAGTGTCACATTGACATTTTTATTTATAAAAAGATATGTTGAACAAATCTGCAAAGGCAACAGGTCGAATTTCCCCTGCATGAACATTTTATAAGCAGCTGTATCATGTGAAGCCCATTTTCTTTTGTGTTGTAATACTTTAACACAAAATATTTAAAAAAGTGCAAATATGTACTTTAAATAAACCTGATTGGTGTGTTCGATACTTTTGCAATTAAGTAGTTTCACATTTCTTTTGCTTTCTGCCTCCCATAAACGGACTTTAAGGTCTTTTGAATATTTTGAGAAGAAATTCTTTAGTTTAAAAAATCCACTGATGCAGGAGGCGCCACTCACACAAGCGGATTAAACACCCTCACAAATGTTTCAAGACATTATGAAAACTCCTTCACAAATGCATTTCAGCAGCATTATAATAGAATATGTATAGGTTAGTGAGGTGTAAATAAAACTTGTGGTCTCATGGCATGAGATGAAAAATGGTGAAATATTTTTCTGTTTCTAAAAGTTTATCAGCAGAGGAAAAGCCTCAAAGGTTTTCTGTTATCAGATCGGTGTTGAGTCTCTGACATATTTGAGTCCCACTACTCCTCACTGCTTGGCTTACCTGGTCATGCTTTGAAAGCTCTGAGAAAGAAGCCGTGGCTTATCATGGCTATGGATTCTCACCTCAGCAAATGCATCATCTTGATGGGTATTTTCAGCTGTGGGAGACTGACTGAATGCACTGGTAGGCACACTTTGGCTCCGAGTTGCACATGGGTAGACTGTCCTGCCGTGCAAGATGAATCATGTAAAAACCTTTACCCGTGCAGTGTTGATGACCCCAATAACGGATGGCTACATGTGCTACTTTTATGAGTTTATGTGCAGATAAACATCTGTGAACTTTCAATGTGATGACTTACCTTTGTGCTGTGATCTTGTTCCTGAGCAGAAATCAAATCCTAATAGAAAAAAAAACACCCATAGAAATGCATTTAAGAGACTTTTATAATTTACAATAACTACAAAATCAAGGACAAATCATAACACGAAACACCTAAAGACCTTGGCATGGCTGAAATATTCTCTGCAAACAATAAATTAACATGTTATATTCACAATTATTGAAAATGTGTTTGTTTAGATTTTGCCAACACATGATTGTTTGTCTACCCTTTATCATTTTTTTTATCTTCAACTGTTATCTGCTGAAACAGAAGTATTCTACTTTTAAAGTGATAGTGTGTATTTTTCCTGGCGATAGGAGGCAGTAGATACCTAATGTATTGCAAGCAAACATTATTTTTGTGTTGGGGTAGGACCTTGCCAACGGGGGCCCATTAGGGTCAAAAAGCCCTAACGTCAGCAAAATGGCAAACACATTACACTTCTTTTCATCATTAGTGATGAGCGAGAAGGTAAATGTGTAAACAACAATGTTTATGAATGGAGAAACTTTTGTAACTGTCACAATTCAGTAAATGCATTTTGTCCTCATGGGCTCCCGTAGAAGTAATCTAATATGGCATCTAATATGGCTTCGCCCAGAGACTTAGACCCTCTCCCTTGTATTTTAGACCTGATTTATTTGGTTATATGTTACGAAGCCGCCAATATTTTTCAATAACTGGGCAACTAACCTTTAACAACATTTTGATAGATATTTCCAGAGATTAACGGTAAAAACCATACATTGTCACTTTAATTCTAACAAAGAAACAAGTTCAGCATTCACTTTTGTTTATTTACATGCAATAAAAAAACATGTTTTTGTCTGTGGCCAGTTGTTGCTGGAAATCAAAATCAACCTGAAAGTCAGCAGAGTTAGTTTTCCTCATACGGAGGAGGAGATGTACAATGAACTGCTGAGAATGCAGCCAGCTGGGAGACGACACGTAGAAATGGGTGTGCAAGGAGACAGAAACGGGGCGAAAAAGCACAGATCACAACACGGCAAGACCTGAGCTGCAAGGACAGGTTGCACCCTCACATTTTCTCACATTTGAAAGGGATTTACAGCTGTGATTATACACGCAAGTGATTTGCACCTTTTTTTTGGTTTAGGTGATAGCGGTGATGTCACTGGTGCGAAGGGAAAGCAACTGGAAATGTTGTGCGCCTCTGATTTTACGAGGGAAGTTTGGAAGAATAACTTGAGACTCCAACAGTGAAAAACTGGCAGTGCTAATATCTAGAGAACTGGTTGTTTTGCCTGCAGTGGGGAGCTGTCAGAACTCAATTTGGAAAAATCAGGTGGAATTTCTCAAGAAGATTCAGATTCAAGCCTAAATCATAACAAATTCAGTCATCTAAAACAACTCAAACCACAGATTAAACTCCCAGCAGTACAATAATGAACTTTTCCACTGCATGTGAAATTATCAATACAGCTACGTTCCTGCTGGCTGTGCAGTGACATTTGTATTACTCATAATTCACTCTGACTTCATGTAAAACCAAGAGTAACGAGTCACTTTGACCACCCTGTCTCTGCCATGCAAAATTTATGAATGGTTCACGTCATTCACACACCAGAGCAGAGTGCGATTCCTTGTAAAGCTACACATAAATTCAGAAACGGGTCAGATTTACTTCAGGATTTCTCCTTTTTTGATTACGTTTTAAAGCGAAGGTCCATCATGATAATAATAGAAAGGCTACAACAACGGTAAAATCCCACAGACATGAAGAAAGTTGCTTCTTTTTAAAGAGGAATCTGGCTCGGCTGGCTTGGGGGTAGGAGGCTGCGGGCGGGCCTGAGGGCTTGCCGCTGATATCCCCCAGGACTCTGCCGGCTGCTGGTTGTGGCCCCCTGGGGTGATCCTCTGCTCCCCTCGAGGGGGGCAGGGGCTTTTCTGGTCGCAGTCTCCATGGGGTCCCTGCACTCTGGGGCAGCTCCTGAATCTCTGAGACTTGGAGCTCCCTCTATCTCCTACACATCTTTAGGGGCAGATCTGTGGCCCCTCACACTCTCTATTGGACGCTCCTATAGAGAAACCTTACATAAACAAGCGCGGGTACGCACACAGGTGCTCACATGGTGCTCTCATAAGTATGGACTTGGGCACGTTCAACACATGTTGGCTGTGGTTGGCACTTAATACACTGTGATTTTTTTATCGTGATTTTTCAGTAAAACAATGTTGATTTTATATTTCCTCATCAGGTTGACACAGTGATAGCTTGCTCCTGTTGCATCGCTGTGTCCATTTTCTTTTTTTTTCTCTCCATCTGCAGGTCCACAAGCAGACTCTTGTTCATCATCTACAACATCTACACCCCTGTTGTTCATCATTGAACTTTGTCTCTACCTTTCTCTTTCACCTCTGTCTCCGTGTCTGGTCGTAATTACAAGCATTCAAAAAACAATAACAATAAAGTTTTAAGTATCAGGCGTGACATTAACAGCAGAAGCTTTGATGCTCCACCTGAGAGTAAATCTGTAAGGCTTGTTACCAGCATTCAGACATTAATTCTGTTTGCTTCACAGCCAGACAGGACACGAAAAAAAAAAAGAAAATAAAAAAAGAAAAAGAAGAATCAGGCATAATTTGGCTCCAAAGACACATGCAGTGTTTGGCAATTTAAACAAGAAATTATAAGAAAGAACTTGCATATATGTCAAATAAGATTCGGGTTTAAAACAGACTAGTTCATTCCTGTTCATTTGTCTCTTTTTATGAGCGGGAAAATAAAACAACGCTAAAGACCTCAAGTTCTGATTAGCATATTTATAGCATCATCATGTCACATTTGCGATCTGCTGTCTGATGGCATTTTGCACCTGTTTGCTTTTCTCCTACAGTTGAAAAATATGTAACCTCAGTTCAAAAGTCACTTTTTTCAGCCATAGTCTACCAGTTCCAGATTTATACTCACAGTGCTGCAGCTCTGGGCACTGGGTTGGTTGCACTGTCTTATTGTTTTGGGAGCTGGGGAAAGAAACCCATTCACCCATGCACTCCTTTAAAAGACCACATTCATTTCGGGTGGCATTAAATGCTAGGGTGCCTGCGAAAAACGTTATAAGCTGGTAACACATTTAGCTGGACTAGATCAAGCACATTATTGGAAAATAATTTAACAATTTTTATTGTTGATGATTTTGTAAAGGAACAACCTTCACATTGAGATTGTAAAAGTGTAACATATATGACAGAATGAAAATCTGTGTTTACTGAAGAGCTGCTGACAGTTCTTTTTGTAATGGGCTGAAAAGCAGGATACTCTTGAGAGCATTAATATACACTGATTCCGGCTCATCATTACCAAGCTTGAAGTGTCGTAATTTAGGAAGGACAACACACCAGATGTTTACGCTACCCTATCTGGAATAGAATGACAAGAATAAATACTATTTGTGTAAATACCTATGCATATGGCAATGTAAGAAAATGTAATTAAAGTCAGATGGTGCAAGTAGGAGTGGTTGTAAAAAAATTGAAAGAGAAAGAAAACAATTACTTAAATTAATACGAACTGTGTGATTAAGAATATTCCAAAGATCTACTCAAGGGCATAATACGGAGTTTAACATTGAGGGGGACACGCCCCTCCCCTGAAGAAGAAGAAATTATTTTTTATTTAGCTCCTCTCAAGATTAAAAACCACAAGGTGCTTCACATGAAGAAACATTTTTTTAAAATTCATTGTAATAAAAGATGGGGGTGGAGGGCATTTAGATAAAAAATGTGAAGAAAAAAATGAATAAGAAAAAGGTAACCACAGGATTCTGAGAAAGACATAAATGGTAAAAACAGGTGCATGAAGAGAATATGGTGAGGATGAATCAACAGAAAGTCACACCAAAACCAGCTTGGACAGGTGAGTTTTCAGCTGCTTTTTAAAGGAGACCACTAAGTCCACTGATCTCAGGCACAGGGAAGAGAGAGTTCCAGAGTCTGGTTGGCCACAGCAGCTAATGATCTTCAGCCTGGTGCGCTGCACAACCCAGGCCTGACTCATTTTTTCACCTGGATTTTACAGTCTTCAGAGTAATACACTCTACAACTGGAATTTCCTTCCTTTCCTTGAAGACATTACGCCTTCTATCCAAGAAGATTCTTCATTTCTTAAACTTGGGTTGAGAGTAGGTGGCTTATAAGATGTGGTCTAAAACTAGCATGCAGATAGGACAATAGGAGTCACTGGTGAGGCCATTATTAGAAATGAGGCCATCAAGGTCACATGAGTCCTTGACCTCTTCCTCTATTCAGCTGCCTTTTGGCGTCATTGGTGCTGATGATCCTAAAGCATTTACTTTTCCATTAGCTCAGGTTTAGAGTTGCGCACACATTTTGACAGAGATGTTTCCTGTTGCCTGGGGAGTACTGCACAGCAGTTTCTTGTCAGGACAACAAAGAGCATAACGCTTTCTGGGGGTATCCTGCCACTATTGCAGTCATGTCTCTGGTCCACGATAGTGTATTTACTAGGGATGCAATGATACCACTTTTTTCCAAACAGACACAAAACCGATACTTGTATCTGAGTACTCGCCTATACCGATACTTCTACCACACAAAAGAGTGCTATAATTTAGAATACAGGTTTTGTTTTCTTCTCTGCTTTCAACAGGAAAATACTGTGAGGTAGATAAAAAGTAAAATATGTTACTAGAAATTATGACAAAACAAAAATATTGGGTAAACAGAAATGACAAGTGACAGTGACGCCACTTTCAAGCAACTGCACCGGTATCGGTAACAGGTATCGGTTTACTTTTACAGATACTGGTATTGGTATCTGTATCGGCACCGATATCAATACCAGTATCGGTATCGGTGCATTCCTAGTATTTACTATTAATTTACTATTATACTATATAAACAACATAACATTCAATTCAAACTTCAATCATTGAGTACAGATTAATGAAACATTTCATTATATCATAATTATTATAATTAGCAATAAAAAAAACGTTTATTTAATGATTATCTAGCTTATAAGTTGTAGAAGAAGTTCATATTGATTTAGGAAATCATTCTTGATTTAGCAACTGATCCGAGCTGGAATGTTCCTTATATGGAGGCGTGAAGACCTGAAAGATTGGACCTTGAGGAGAAAATGTTTTTGTTGACTGTAGCGACATGAATGGCCTCATTTGTGACCCATAGGTCACACTTCCCCAGCTAGGTCAAGCTGTCCTGGCTGAACTGTTGTCCACAGATTATACATCACAGGAGACATACAGTCTACTGAAAACCATCTTTAATCTAACTGCCTTTTATCTGTCTGCTGTTCTGTCCCAAGATGAAGGACACTTCAAGATTTAAAATAATCATCTTTAATAAACTCTTTTTACTGTTTATTACAAGGTTTATAAATAATCATAATAAATAATCATCATGGTTCATTATAAATATATTTAATTACTGAAATGACTTATTATTATTTGGTTAATAATAATTATTATTTATGGTAATCAGTAATGCTTAACAGTGTGAAGAAGGTCATTTGCACGTGTACACACCATGCAGAGGGGACAGACCAGGGTAAAGGTAACTTGCTCTCACATGTCTTTGCTCCATAACAACAAGCTTTCTGTCTCTGACAGGGCATGTCCTGAGGTTTTAGTAAAAACCAAAAACTCCTCAGCTCAAGTCCAGTTCTTGAACCAACCAAAAGCTCTCGGTGGCACGAGAGTCCATGAGGATAAGGGTCGGCCGCCCAGAAGCCTCCACCTGCTGTTCTGTCACGCCGATAGAATCGCTCCGAGTAAATGCCACCTGCACCTGCTGATGCAAAACTCCTTCAGAGTTATAGATTTTGAGACGCAACTAGTTTCATCAGTCGTTGTGACCCAGAGACATCTCGCGACCGATTTGGTCGCACCAAGGTCCTTCTACCAACCTCGTGCTTGGGGGTTCACCATCTCCACCTGACATCTCGGATCCAGAAGAGGGTGTCCTGACTGGGAGAGGTAGGCACCTCCGACAGATGGCGTCTGTATGCTGTTCTCTCTAAGAAACAACTTAGTTAGCTGCAAAACAACTTTTCCACCCAGAATGCGTTTCTCTCTCTGTAAGAAATCTTCTGAGATTCATCCACGCATCCAAACCCACGCATTCCACTTTAGTTTCCATTCAGACACAGGTTTGCTTTTAATACCAGGTTTTAATATCAAAGTCATTTTTTAATTGTAATTTTTAAATCGTCATCTTTAAATTGTTAGTAATAAATTCTTAACTTTTTAAACCTGACTCTTCTTTGAAATGAAACACAGAATGGTGTATATTTGGTTATTGAATAAGCAAAGATTCCATTAAGTCTTCTATTTAATAAATAAACTTTTGCTATTAATTACATTTCTTAAATTAAATATTAATCTTCGGATTAAATATAGACCAAGCCCGCTGGTGTATGAACTTCTATCGATTATATAAATATCCTGGATATTTATATATGATATAAGCTTCATTTGCTAAACTTGTTTGATCTTCTTCAGAATCTAACAAAGCTGATAGAAAACAGCGTTAATTCTAGTATGTAGATTATCTACACTACAAGACATTTCGTTATCTGTTCAGAGCTGCAGGCTCTGAGCTCCAGCTGGTGGGATGAAGGCAGGCTGATTTAAAAGGGAACACATGCAGTCTCGTGTCTCCTTTTTGACCAGATGGTGAATGGTCAAACAGTACCTAAAACTGACCATGGCTGGACATTACACATGTCAAGGCTGAACTGTGTTGGAAAGCTGAAACCTTGTCTTTACGGCCTACAAAAAGATGAAAAAATAGTACCAAGTGTACAAAAGTGCCAAATGTTTTATAGAAAGATCTTTTCCAATTTATCACTATGTCCTGAAATGGGGAAAAAAAAAATTCTTAAGCCAAAAGAAGCTATCGTTTTGAGCGTACTAAGGCGATAAATTACTTAGGACTCAAAATACATCAGCATAAAAAAGCTTTTGTCTCCCACCCAGAAAAGCTTTTTTTTTTCTATCAGACTGTAAGAAGCAAGGACAAGAAAGACACTTGGTCAGGCTTTGCGTAAAATAAAACATTTACCGAATCAAGAATCATTGTATATTCTGTTTTCATCACTGGTAATGCTATTCTTGAATTACTGTGTGGAAGTTTGGGGAAACACATACTTGAGTAATCTACAATCACTATCCATACTGGAAAAACGAGCAATAAGGATAGTAAATAATGTGGGATATAGGGAACACACAACAACACTGTTTGTAAAATTACAAGTGTTAAAATTTATTAATCTGATAGTTTAAAACCACAGTAATCATGTTTAAGGCAAGAAATAAATTACTTTAATGTAATATACAGAAAATGTTTAATGACAAAGACGATGGGTACAATTTAAGAGGGGCATAAAACTTAAAAAAACAGAGAGTTCGGACAACAAAGAGGAGTGTGTGTACAACAATATGTGGGGTTGAATTATGGAACGATTTGAGTGAAGATTTGAAAAAATGTGTAAAGGTAAATCAATTTTAGAAGAGCTACAAAAAACAACTATTGGATAATACTGCTGATGAGTTGGGTTAAATAGAATTATACAAGAAGTCTATTGTTGAGTATGTTTAATCTATTTGTTCTCTGTATTATTGTTATTTTTATATAGATATGTTTCTTAAGTTTAAAATTTTGTTTTTGAGATAAGTTGAATAAGAATAAGTGAGAAGGGGGTAGGAATGTACAAGTTTTACTTCTAACTACTCCTTTTCGGACTTTATTATTTGATTGCTTTTGTGTCAATTTGTGTTGTATAAAAAATGTTTTCTTTTTACGTTAGTTCGAAATAAAGTCAAGTCAAGCTTTAAAAAATGCTTTTGTTTTTAGTGCTTCCATAAAAACTTTTCAAAAGTTTTATTTATGTTCTAGGTTTAAAGTTGGTCAGTACTCAGTGGCTGTGTTACACCTTATGTTTGTGGCTTTGTCAGTCAAGCACAGGAAGAAAATCATATTTGGAACAAGCGTCATTCAGATGTTTAATTTAATAATTCACAACTTGGAGAAACTTCAGGAAGTTTATTTTCACAATCATCTTTTGTGATGCACATCAGTAATAGTTTATCTAGCGTCAGTAATCAGATTATAAAAATAAGTGATTGCATCTGTTATACCTTTTATACTTGTGAAAAATATAATTTCGAATGCCAGAGAATATTTTAAAATCACTGAGCTTCTGTTCCTTTAGCAGGTGAAGTTGCATTTTTACATTCATTTACACGCATCAAGTAAAACTGTATTTCTCGGAGGTCATCAAATCTAAATTAGCTACAGAAACACAGATCAAAACTGATCTTCTCAAATGGCTCAAGTTCAAGCTGAACTTTATGGATATTTTTTTCTAGCTAATGATAGGGAGACCGAGGCCCAGTGTGCCACCATAATCCTCAGCTGTAATGACCGGACCTATTTAGCGATTTAGAACTCATCAAAGGGACACAGCTCCGAGCATAAAGAGCCCACTTCATTGATGGAGCTACAGCTGCATTATCAGCTCCTGCAGAAGGCAGGGGAGTGTGAGAAAGAGAGATACAGAGCGCAAAAGAGTCAGCTTCATTGTGAGCGTGTGAAGTCAGAATTTGACCTTGGGAATTTGATAACAGCAGTTTAATTGCGTAAAATGTAAACACTTTGAGAAACCAGAACTATATTGGGTTTTCCCATTAAAACATCTGTTGTAATAATGCAATTGAAGTTATAAAGGGTGTCTTAGTTTAGGGGCCAAAGCCCTGGGCCCTCTTATGACCACTGGCACCACTGAGGTCTTAACGTTCCACAACTTTATTTCCCGACTTAGCTCTTGGTACTTCTTGAGCTAATTATATTCCATCTTCTTGATATCAATGCCATTGTATAATGTTAATAATAAACCACCACACCTGTACTGGCTGCATGGTGGCGCAGCACAAAGGTTGCAGGTTCGAAACTCGGCTCGGCTGCAGCCTTTCTGCGTGGAGTTGCGTGTTCTCCCCATGCATGTGTGGGTTTCCTCCAGGTACTCCGGTTTCCCCCACAGATCACAACATGCCCTATATGTTATAAATTGTAAGTCGCTTTGGATAAAAGCGTCTGATAAATGAATAAACATAAACATAAACATTGACGTTACTGGCATTTCCATTGTACTTGTTACTTGTTACGCCCAGAACACAACTGACGCTGAAGTGCGACGATGTGCCACAAATGATGAGCGCTTCTAATTAGCGCCTTTTTGAACTCATTTGCTGCCAGCCCATTTCCTGTTCGGTAAAGCCCTTCGCTGCCAGCGTTTCTCACCATTTTTACTGTTTTTTTAAGAGTCACAGAACGTTGCACGCTAGGATGATGTCGAAGCCAAAACAACAAAAAAAAAGTGAAGACTCACCTCTTACATCAGGAAGAATCCGTGCGTTTTGAGCGTTAGCCATTCTTTCATAATCCGTTGTTGAATTGTGATCAGCAGAAGCTTTTCCGGTTCATGCCTCACTTTTTTCACAGCAGCGGCCCAAAGCGATCTCCTAACACATGTATTTTCTGCTTCCTGATCAAGTGGCGTGTGACGTATGCGGATGAATATCAGCTTTAGAGCTGAGATGTTTGTTCTCACGGTGCGAAGGCTCGTTCCGATGCTGCCTTAATACTTAATAACAACATCACCTATCATAACTATGCTGATGACACCCAGATCTAACTAGCCATATCACCTAGTGACTGTCGTCCACTGCACTCACTCTGTCAGTGTCTGGAACAAGTAAATGACTCGATGCAGTAAAACTTCAACTAAAAGACAAGACTGAAGTTATTGTCTTTGGCAACAAGAAGGATAGAATGGATGTTATTGCTCAGCTAGACTCCAGGGGAATAAAGACAAAGACCCAGGTTAGAAATCTTGGTGTTATCATTGACTCCGACCTGAACTTCTCTGGACACATTAAGACTATAACAAAATCAGCGTTTTATCACCTTCATCAAATATCAAGAGTCAGAGGTCTCATGTCAGAGGTCTCATGTCCAGACCAGACTTAGAGACAATCATTCATGCTTTTATTTCTAGTCGGCTGGACTATTGCAATGGTCTCCTAACTGGTCTTTCCAAAAAAGCTGTGAAGCAACTGCAGCTTGTTCAGAATGCTGCTGCTAGAGTCTTAACAAGAGCTAAGAGAATGGAGCACATCACTTCTGTTCTTAGATCTCTACACTGGTTACCAGTAAACTACAGAATAGATTTCAAAGTGCTCCCACTACTTTATAAATCACTCAATGGCATTGTACCAAAATACATGTCTGATCTCATTCCTGTATATACACCCAATAGGACTCTGAGATCCCTTGGAAAAAATCAGCTGGTAGAACCACGGGTCAAAACAAAACATGGTGGAGATGCATTTAGTTAATATGCTGCACACATATACCATACCATACCATACCATACTTATTTATAAAGCACCATTTCAAAATAGCATGGCAGCTAACCAAAGTGCTGTACATAAAAAAACCAAATGCTTGATCAAGAAACACAATAAGAACAGGCAAAATACATGAGAACAAAGCATAAATAGTCGGAGATAAAAATTCCTACTAAAAACAATAAAATAGGAGAATAGTTAACAGCACTATAAAAATAAAATAATGTAACAAATGATAAAAACATTTGAAATGGCACAAATAAAACGAGATAAAATACCAGATAGTGCGAGTTTCCAAAAGTGAGCAACTGAATCATTAAAACGGAATTAAAAATTGAAATCCGGTGCTAGATTGTCATGAAAAGTGTCACAGAGGGAAGGCAATGCTAAAGTGCGTTTTCAGGGCCGACTTGAAACTGCTAACAGAGGGAGCCAGACGCACACGGAGGGGCAGAGAGTTCCAGAGTTTTGGGGCTGCATAAGAGAAGGCACGCTCCCCCCGTAATTTGTACCGAACCTTCAGAACAACAAGCAGCAGATGATCTGCTGACCGAAGGGCACGGGTGGGAACATATGGGGTCAGCAGGTCCGTCAGATAGGATGAGGATGGGCAGTACAAAGCCTTGTAAACATATAACAAGACCTTGAAGTTAATCCTAAATTTGACTAGGAGCCAGTGTAAATCTGCGAGGATGGGTGTGATGTGCATGCGTCTGTCGGTGTTGGTTAAAAATATGTCTGCGGCATTTTGAACCTTCTGCAGTTTGCTTAAGGCTGAAGCATTAATCCCAATCAGGACAGAATTTGCGTATTCCAGACGTGAAGTAATAAAAGCATGAATGACTGACTCAAGATCCGGGCGTTTGAGGATTGACTTAAGACGAGTGATGTGGCAGAGTTGGAAAAAGCAGGACTTGACAGTAGCGTTGACTTGTGAAGACATTGAAAGGTCAGAGTCCAGTTTCACACCTAGGTTAGTGGCATATGATTTTAGACTGAGTGGGAGAGTTGAGACATCTAAAGCACCATTCATGTTAGTGGGGCTAAAAAGTATGGCATCTGATTTGCTGTCATTTAACTGTAGGCAGTTTTGAGAAAGCCAGGATCTGACCTGGGAGAGGCATTCTGACATTGTAGAAAATGAGTGCTGTTGGTTGATTTGAAGGTAGATCTGGCAATCATCTGCATAAAAGTGGTAGTTAACCCAGAGACTTGCTAAAATCTTACCAAGTGGTAGCATGTAAATTGAAAAGAGGAGAGGACCCAGGATGGAGCCCTGTGGTACTCCCCATGGAAGTGGAACATTGGGAGAAGAGCAGTCTCCAACATGAACACTAAAACACCGTCCATTAAGGTACAACTTAAACCATTCGAGGGCAGTACCGGTCACACCCACCCAAAATTCAAGTCTGTGAAGTAGGATGGTGTGGTCTACAGTGTCGAATGCTGCAGTCAGGTCGAGTAGGAGTAACAGCACATGGGAGCCAGTCAGTCAGAATCAAGATGTCATTGAGTACCCTAATGTGTGCAGATTATGTGCTGTAATTACGTCTAAACCCTGATTGGAATGGGTCAAGAAGCCCATTGTTATCCAAGTGAGAAGTAAGCTGCGTGAGAGCCAGTTTCTCAACTACTTTTGAGATGAATGGAAGTTTTGAGATTGGGCAATAATTGGCACAGTCAGACTGGTCAAGGCCTGGTTTCTTCAATAGCGGCTGAACAACTGCATTTTTAAAAGCAGCTGGAAACACACCAGAGGAGAAGCTGGAATTGACAGTATCCAAAACAGCAGGGGCTACCGCTGGAAGGACATCACGCAGCAGTCTTGGAGGAAGGCTGTCCTCTGGAGAGCCTGAGGGCTTCATAGCCAAGATTAGATCAACCAGGGAAGAGAGTGTCACATGAGCAAAGCAAGAAAATGAGAGTGGACAGTGAGGTTCCACACAGGTAACCCAGCCTGAGTAAGAGAAACTGGTTCTAATTTCCTGGATTTTATGCAGGAAAAAGTTTTGAAACTCATTGCAAAGAGCCCCTGTAGTGGGAGAAGAGTTGGAAGATTCTCTAAGGGATAGTACAGAGGTGAGGACACTGTACAGTTTCATCTGGTCGTTTTTATGCCTAGTGATTATATTTGCAAAAAATCAGTTTCCAACTGTGCGGATAGCTTTCTGATAGCGGGTCAAAGAATCCTTGAATAATTGGTAGGAGATTTGCAGCTTGTCCTTCCGCCACCGGCGTTCGCAGACCCTACATTGGCGTCTCATTGAGCCAAGGGTCTGCCACAGTTTTTTTATGTCTGGATTTTAGAGGAGCAACTGCATTTAAAACAGTTGAGCAGGTAGAGTTGAAAGAGGTCAGCAGCTCCTCAACTCCTACACAGGTGGAATCAGGTTGGGAAGTGGATAGAGTTGCAGCTAGGCTAGATGCTAATAGATTGGTGGTGGAGGGAGAAATTATTCTTGTAAGGTGTTGATTATGTTGCCTAGTGGATGGAGGCGTCAAACCACAGATATTAAAAATAATAGGAGAATGATCAGAGATGCATGCAGAGTCAACAATCAGATCAGAGATACAGATCCCAAATGACAAAACCAAGTCTAAAATGTGCGATCCTGAATGGGTGGGTGACTGGACCTGTTGCTGGAGACCAAAACAATCTAAAATGTCTAAAAACCCACCAACAAGAGGTTTGTCAGGGCAGCAAACATGTATATTAAAATCACCAAGAATAATCCCACAGTTTTGGAAGAAAGTCTTTTAAAAGCTCAGAAAATTCCGATAAAAAGTTTAGATTGTACTTAGGTGGGCGATAGGAGAGAATAAACAGTAGTGGAGAACTAAAGTCCACCTCAAAAGCCATAAACTCAAAGCTGGTTGGAGTCACCGGTATAGTAATTTTTTTAGGATGGAAAGAGGATCTGAACATGGTTAGTATCCACCACCACGACCATTGAGCCTGGGCTCGTTCAGAACCTGACAGTCTGAAGAACAGAGCTCTGACAGTGCAGCTGACTCACCAGGAAGAACCCAGGTCTCGCTCATGCAGAATAATGTCACCTCATGCTGGAAAAATAATCTCTTAAAATGAGGGTTTAATTCCCAATTGACCAGGCGTTTAGGAGAGCTATCCTGAAGATCGGTGGAAGACCGGAATCAGCTGACCGGGGTGACTGGGCCGCCTGGGCCACTGTAGGATAGCAAAGGTTAGCTTGGTTGACCCCCGATCCATCCACGGGCTGGTGGTTGAGGCATCCCGGCGACCGGATTCCCCAGAGAATGTTCGACAGAGCGATGGAATGCAGAAGGTCCGATGATCTCCATGTATCAACTCTGGTGACAGGTGAAGTTTACATCCCATGAACGAACGGCCGGAGGAGGCTCTGAGCCGCACTTTGGAACCCCCGCGTTTGCCACGTCTGCGGCGTTTCCTTGGTAGCCACGGGACTGCGGGTAGAGCTGGGACTGCCGTAAACAGCAGGGCGAAGGACTTTCTTGGATCCGAACAGCGGTGATAGGCAAATCCAAGTTTATGCCGAAGTTCAAGAAGGGTGAGGCGATCATAGCAAAAATTTGAGCAACTATCCACCAAAGAGCAACACAGGAAAATAAAAAGCAAAAACAACAATCGGGAGAGCAGACGGCAAGCCGTGGACGGTGCCATCTCTGTTGTTTTCATATCATGTCCTGATAATTGTAAAGCACAATGAATTACCTCCATGTTTGAAGTAGGCTCTATAAATAAAGCTGCCTTGCCAGTGTTCAGCTTCTGCCCCAGGGCAGGTGTGTCTACATTGTTGCTCATCATCGCCAGTGTGTGAATGTGCATGTCGATGAGTGAATGACTGTGTTGTGAAGCACCTTGGGGGGGGGGGGGGGGGGGGGACTCTAGAAGTCACTATATAAAGGACATTTATCATTTACCATCTAATTCCTGGTATCATTGTTAGCTCAGTGTTAGCCTCTAGTCTACTTCACCCGATATCAGAGTAAAACAAAGAATTGCCGGGGCTTAGTAGTACAGGGAATAACTTCAGGGTCACTCCTGTTCATTGGCTTTGGTTCTCTAAACAACTCTGAAGCTTTTTGCCTGCTGGTGTCGAATTACAAATGTCAGCGCTCTAGCGTTAGCTTGGCACTGACTGGGCAACCACACAGACTCACAGACTGTAAAAAGGGACAATGTTCCTCTTTAGTTTTGTGAAAGGAGGAAATCTGAGAAACCCTCTGCAGGCTGAGAATAAAATCTCCTTCAATTCAACCTTAATTCCAACATGATTAAGATATTGGGCTGTTTTGTGATAATTTCACAGTACAATTCCTACATTTTGCTCCTTTAATCATGTTTCCTCTTGTTATTCTGCTTCCACACACCTAGGAGTGTGTATTAGAGATCCACCAACCTGATAAATTCTTGGATTTTGTTTTTATCCCTTATGTAGCGGCCCTCACTCTGTAATCTCCAGCTTTTCTTCCTTCTGTCCTCCTTGATAATAGAGTTTCTAACTACCATATTTAGCTATTCAATACTCTGCATTCCTTAATTGTTGGGGAAATAGTTTTTTTCCCTGGAAATGTGTTTTTCCCATCCTGGAGTGTCAAACATTTAACATGCCATCCAGAACTAATCTCCTGTAATAGGTTTTGCTTCTGATTCTACATATCTGTGAATTTGGGGCATTTGACTCACAAAACACAGCTGCTCATCTGAAAGAGCAAACCTCACCATGCTCCATTTATTATTCATCTGCGAGGAAGGAGGAAAAAAACTAGGAGGATGAGACGGAGGGGAAAAACAAGTTCTGAAAGTTTTCAAGATAAAGCAAAGTGCTGACTTGTGAACAGTGAAATTAAGATGAGCATAGATTTAAATACAGACAGGTGGGAGGCTTATATGGAGGAGTGTACCAGAGCACTTTGTAAGCATTAATCAGAAACTGTGGCATACAGTTTAATTAGCTCAAGAGCCAAGAAATTAGTTTAAATTAGGGTAAAACTTGTAGAGAATTAGAACTTCTTAAAAAGAGGCAACAAAAAGTGAATAGTAAAATGTTGACTAGTTTGGGTTGGCTAAAATTTCACTTATTGTTTCAGATTAGGGTAGCAGCAGGGCGTGATGTTTCCCAGCAGTCATTAGCGATGTTCCCACTACCAGAACTTCAGGGTAGATTTACAGGAACCTCCAGAAATACACGTGTCTCCACCTGCTGCCGTTTTCCGGGCTGTTTTAAGGAGTACCTGCTCAGGGGTAGGTACTCCAAATGACCCAGTGGAGTAGCTGAGCGGAACCTTTGGTTAACTTGCACTCATTGGTTGTAACTCAGTAGGAAATGATATCAGCAGACGTCTAAAACAACCAGCATTAATAAAATTAGATGAGTTGCTGGTGAAGCAGACTGGAAGCAACGGAAAATAAGTACCGTAAATCCTCTAATACAGGCCCGGACCTGTATTTTACTAAAGCTCATCAAGCTCCAGGCCTTTATTGGAAGGAGGGCCAGAAATAGAGGCAGGCCTAAATTTCTATTTGAGCAAAATGAACTAATGTTTCGCTGGAGTTTTTGACAATTAAAATTGCGCCCACATTTTCAAAGTTAAACACATTTCTTTTAACAACGGTAGTTTCTGCTTCAGCCCCCTCCCCCCTCCCCCTGCGCAGCGGACGCAAACTCACTGATGCGCCTGCAGCCTCTCGGAGTTCCTGCTGTTCTAAACATTAAAATAATTATTTCATTTTCTGTTCCTCACTTCTGATTACCTTCAATGGTGTCTGTTTGTTGCAACCACCAGGTACAAAAACTAACTTGTTTTTATTTGACTATTTTTCTGTCCTGCCTGTTTATTATCTTCCTGCATCTCCTCTCAATCCTAAAGGAAAAACTGCTACCTGGGTTCATATATATTCACCTTATGAGTTACCTTTGAACTGCAGTTCTAAAAGATCTACCGACCGCAAAAACAGCGGAGTGTGCACTGCTCGCCGGCCACATCAGTTAGGTGCGTCACCAAGGACAAAACAGGTGATGCGCCCCAATCCACAGCAGTGAAAATCATCAGGCACAAATAAAAGAATAAAAGACAGAAAACATAAAAGGAAATGAGCCGACATGAACGACCGCGTGTTAAATTAGTTTTTGAGGTGGCGACACCTGATTTGATAATGTTACTGTGGCCGTGCTCAGGACGCAGATGTCTGGAGCGCGTCAACAATCAGAGCTTTGCATGCGCAAAGTGTCCAATCCGCTTTACTAAAACTTATCAACAATTCAGAGACATAAAACCAGGCAACACCATTTTAAGCTCAGTTCCATTTTAAAGAAGAAAACACATCTGGCCAGGCTGTGCTTCTCTTTGGGATGACGGTGAATAGAACTGAAGTCAAAATGGAACTGAGCTTAAAATGGCGTTGCCTTGTTTTATATCTATGAATTGTTGATAAGTTTTAGTAAAGCGGATTGGACACTTTAAGTCAACAAGCCAGATTCTCTTGCGGCAGCCTAAAGCTCTGATTGGTTGGAACAATGTGTCATGCGTTTCTATGGAGATGAGGGTCAGTCTGTCTGTGCAGTAGTCCTGTTTTCATTAAACACATAAATCATGACATCTTTATTCCACAGATCATTCACTTGATTATTATTGATCATCATCTGTTTCGACTAGCTTTAATCACAAATTAAGTACTTTGATTATTGAAAAGCGTTCTTCTTCTCCTTCTGGCTCTTCTCCTGGAATGTAAACAGTCTGAGGAACACCCGACCTTGGCGTTTTCTACACGGGTGTTACTGTGTACAGGGGCAGCTGTGTGGAGCTGAAAATAATGAACTTCATAACGTTACAAGGGTAAACGTCACAATTTGGTTAAATGTCCGTTTTACGGCGGGTGTCAGTACCGAAGCTCTGGCACAGCGCGTTGTCTCCCGACGCGCAGGAGCTTGTCACCTGCTGACAGCAGGCTGCTGTCTTTTCCAAGGGCTGCATCTTGCCGGTCATTATCATGTGACAGCGACTAGTCGATGACAGGCATAAAAAGTCACTATAGAGCGGTGAAGCCGAATAGTGACTAGTTCATACAACCCCTGCTACTGCTCCCCAGAGTGTTCTGCAGCATAATCAGCACGTTCTCTTTGAACTTGATATCAAATTTTCACCTCCTCTTCGTCTCCGCACGTTTAAAGTAACTTACCCTCATGGTCTATCACTGGCAAATCAAAAGTGAGACGGATGACACAACCACCTCCCATACTTGCTTGTTACCACATTCCACCCGGCCACAATAAAAAAACGGCCATTATTCACCTCCACCGACTCCGACACCGGCCAAAATGTGATATCTGTGAAGCGCAATATGCAGCAATTAGCTGCTGTTATATTCCACCGGTCATGACGCTGTGTAAACTGAACGCATCCTAGAAGCATAATGCTGCATCACGTCGCCAAATTTTCACTTTGTGTCTATTTTATTTGAGCTATGCTTCCAACATGCGTCAAGCTCAGCAGTTCAGATTGTGCCAGACAGGAAGTCAAACACAGAAGCTGTGTAAAACATGGTGACTTTCAAAATAAAGACAAGTGCCAATTTCCAGTTGGCCAACTAGTAAAAAGAAAAATGCCGTTACCTATGAAAATTTAGGGTAAAAATAAAATCTACCACAAACCTTTTGGATTGCAGCAGCTGTCTTTCTCCTTGTTTGTTGAAGTTAGGGTTAGCGTGAACTGCTGAAATGACTTGTGATCTTGTAATTCTCGAGTGATTTTGTGGAACATATTCACTTCTGAAATGCATCTGAAATGATTCTGGCGGGAAGAGATGCAGGGAAACCACATCAAATACATAACAGAACATTACGCATCTGGTGGAAAGCCTAGGTTAGTCTTTGCCATGGCACCAACCAGCTGTCATACCAGCCAACCAGAGGTGATCAGATTTATTTTTGCTGCACAATGTTACCATCTATAAGAAGCAAATAAAAACAACCCAGGAAAAGAATTGTAATTGGTTACCAAAGTCTTTTTCCAATCTTGGTATCTCAATCTTGTCTCTGCAGCCTGCATGAACGGCCAAGTTTGAACAATGTGTTTAGAAATTGTTACAAACTTGCCCAAACCTTTTTAAAAGACCACATTGTTGAGAAAATATTTGAAAAATTATAAAAAAAAAATCATAGTTCCATGTAGTCACAATGAAATAAATCATAGGAAGCAATGTAAATCATTAAATCATTTACTACACGGCATCTATCACTCTGTGCAGGAATGCTTTTTCCCTTCCGGAGAGTTTTATGGCAGACCAATTTCGCTTTAGACTTGTGTTTTCAGACAGAATAACATTCACACACCTTGATCTGTCTGCAAGAATGATTGCTGACTTTTATCAATTCAGTCATCTGTGCTTTCACTCCATATCAGGGAAACTGCTTTCAGATTGAGTTTGTCACCTGGATAATGGTGGAAATGCTCGAGAAGACAAGAAATCACCAAAAAAAAAACATGGATTTTTTTTCAGTGGAACATGTGTAAAATACACAAACTGGTACCAAAAATAAAGACGGGTTTATGAGGCGTCTCGCGGAAACATCGAGAGACAATAGAAATAGACTGCTTAACTCGTAATCCTACAATGCTGGCCTTTTTTCATAGCTGCTGCCCAATTGTTCATGCAAGATTGATGCACTTCACACAAAATAGTATATATCTTATGTCAAAGTAAAGATAAAGCATATCTTAATCAGTAGTAAGAAGTCATATCTGTTGAAGAGATATTAAACTATAGATGTCTATGAGCTAATTATGTGCACACCCTAAAGCCTGCGCCCGTTAGGACAGATAAGTCCAGTCTCACTACAGACCTCGTCAGATATCGCTGCTGTGACACTGCAAATGAGCTTTCCAAGGAAAATGATACAATAGGAATTCCAGTGAGGTCACTGTTGAATGTCAGTCATTTCAGAGGTCTTTTGGAGGAAACAAAATGGATTGAGGAATGATTTAGAGAATGGAGATATAAAAAGCACAGCATTGGCAAATTCTGCTGTCTTTGATGGTGCTAAAAAGGAAATGTTCTGGATAGACAATCCATGCCTCTGGTGACATTCTTTCATTGTGTTTCCTGCTTTAAACTAGTCCTTCTTTTCCCCCTTCCTTACTCTTTCTTCTTTTTCTGCTGCCTCATTCAGATTCTCTTACTTTGCCTCCATGCCTCATTCCACTTTTTCCCTTTCAGGCCCTCTCCCTGTTCTGCCTGTCTCTTGGTTTCATTTTAAGCCACCCCATTCTCCCTGCTTTCTTCTCATTTCTCTCCAGTCATCTCTCTTCTATTTTTCATGCCTCCATCTCGCGAATAGTCGCCCTACAACTATTTGTTGTTTTTCAGTTTTTTCCTCCCTTCTTCTGGCAGCAATGGTTGGCTGTTGTCATGCATGCAAACCACATTAAAATCTTTTCCAATATCTGACCAAGCACCTGGCAAGTGCTGAGCAGCAGAGGCCAATCCGTTACCTTAGCTGGTCTTCATGCTGAAGCCCTGTTCAGAGGATCAGTATAGTCCAGGCAGTTCCACTGACAGCCATCCTCCAAACATGAATGTGCATCACGATGGGGATGTTGTGTTTTAGGAAGAAAAGAAAAAAAGTGTACAGTATACACAAAGTGTCGGGTTGTATAATCGAGTGTACTCAAGAACCGGTCAAGCTTGCATGGGGCCTCTGTCATGAGCTGGGGTGAGTACTCTTCACTTCATTCACAACCTCTGAGCTCTGATTGCAGGAGAGGGAACAACAGCTGTTCCTCATCAGCGGGACGGCTTTATAAGGAGGAGGGTGACCATGCTACGACGCCGGATGATTGCTACTGATGGGTAGTCACTTGCCCTTCGAGATTCGCTAAGACTTTGATTACGATTTTTTTTGCTTGGAATTTTTGATGACTCGTTCATGTGAATTTTGGTACTTACCTCAGGTTTCTGCGTCCTTGGAATTCCCGCATTCTCTGGAAGTTCTCCGGTTCGTTTCCTGCTTCACCTCTCTTCCAGCCGACCCGCTCTCCACTACGCTCACGCTGCCGACCCGCTCTCCACCACGCTCACGCTCCCTCTCCGTATCAGCCTCCTCAACCAAATCCTCCATGCACTCATCCACTTGGACCGCAACCGCACTTGGATATCGCCCCGGCTCACTCCCCCTCCTTTTTCCTGCTCCGCTTTCGCAATTCCCCAAGAACTACAACTCCCATACTCACCTCTGTTTTGTCTTTAGACGCCACTTCCTGATTCTCTACCGCTGGACATCAGTGCGCCCTTAGTTTCTCCTGTCTTAAAATAAACATTTTTATTTTTTTACCCTCATACTTGCCTTGGTCTCTGATTCTGCATGTCTTGGGTTAAGCACATACCTCAGAACATGACAGCCTCGTGCGGTTCTCATTGAGCGTTACCCTTGAAAAGTAAGACAATGACCTGATTGAGATGCAGCAGCATCTTCTACCGTGAAAATTTCAGAGCTAGAATAGAGAATAAGCAGATCTTGGATGGATTATGTCAAGATAATGAAATCATTCAGATCGAAAGTGGAGGAGGACAGTTTAGCCATCATCACGTCTCCGTTTTTTTCTCCCTCTGTCTCCATCTATCCCTTTCACTTGTTCTTTCACAAGCATGCAACCACTGATGCCCATCTCACTTACTGTTCTGTTCCTAAAACAAATTCCTATTCCTGACGAGACAGCAGACAGAACTTGCATAGAAAGCAGCCTCCAGTTAAAATTTCTCATGACTGCACTGCATTTAGGAAAGGATAGGAATGCATGAATGCTCTGGCCATACTGGCAGCATGCAAATTCTCATGCTTCTAAGCACTGCAGAGACGACACACATGAACACGCTTCAACACAAATGCACACACATCTGTAAAAGCTCAGCCTCTGTTGCCACTTTTCGTTAACCTCCAAGGCTATTTGCATATGAAACCTCTGTATCATTTGCTCTGCAGAATGAATAAAACATTAAAGGAGCTTTTTCAGATACATTTCTTGTGCTCGCACAAGAGCGCAAATTAAAAAGTTTATCTAGGGGAGTAGAGCCTGAGGTAAAATGGAATAATTTCTCTCTCAGGTGTGCTAGTATCAATGCATTTTTGCAGAGATTTTATTATAAGGCCTGGTGCAGCTTCCTTTTCCCCTAATGACATTTTATGGAAGCAGTACTAAACCTTAATTTAGAAAATCAGAGAGTCTGAAAATGCTGCAGTTAAATCATATTTTTTTCTGCTGATTTGTCTGTTCTTCTATTTGTATTATTATACATTTTTCTTGCTTAGGAAGTAATCCCTTCAAACGTTTCCTGGGAACAGAAACAAGCAGGTGCCAGGATTGATGCTTACTTCTTGGCATAATTATCAGTGTTATTACAGTCACATCTTCCATTCTTGCCCCAAGCCATATGCTTAAGTTTGTCTGAGTCAGACGAAGCCATCCGTTAAACCTCTATGGGGCTTTTCTACATGGTTGAAATATATCAGCTAGCAAAGCAAAGCAAGTGGGATTTGGTTGCATTCACAGTCACGAGAGAGGAGCCAGCTGGGAAAAGACAATAATTCAGAACCTGCCAAAATCCCCTTTTCTTCACTAATTCCCAGCCGTGGAGGTGCACTTAGTCACCAAAGCTCTCTGGCCATGCATTGTGGAGGCTCTGCACTGTGTGGCCATCTGCCATCATGCAATGGGGTTTTCAATTCCACGTTGATGCTTTAAACACATCCCTTCTGGCTACTGATTGTTTCATCTTAAGATGAGTCAAAGTCTTTGTCTCAGCTTGTGACTTGAAACATTAATACCACAGTTTTCTCAGTGCAGCCTGCTGAGTCAAGAAGCACAACATTAAGAACGTATTAACCACTCATCCATCTGTATGTTTACTCAGGGTGCCAGGATGACTGCACCTATCTGGGTTAGAGGTCCTTTACGGGGGCCTTAAAGAAAAGCTTGTAATACCTGCTGATACTGTTCAAAGAATCCCTGCATATGTTGCTAAAATGACACCCTGAACGGTTTGGTCTCCCTTGGCCCTTGAACCTTGAAGGCACTGTGACTAGAGGGCAGTGACTCACGAGTTTCACCTGGTGAAAAGGTTTTTAATACTGCTACCTATTCTTGGTTTGTGTTTGATGACTTCATTAATGGTCTTTTCAAGAATAATCTGTGTGATTTTAGGTCAGGTACATGGCCTGTATTTGTGTAGCGCCTTCTTAGAGTTCTAAAACCCCAAAATCAGTCATTCACCCATTCATACTCTGGAGATGATGAGCTACGTTTTTTTACCGCTGTAAAGTCTCATCATGAAATAAAACAGCCATGGAAAAACACACTATCATGAAATAAAAGCTGTCTTTGTTAAAAATACATCATGTAATAAAAACTGAATGAATTAAATAAAAATGGCTCAATATTAACTTTGGATTATTATGAAAAAATTACTTTTGAAAAAACTTTATGTTAATAAAGACATTTTAAAAGAAGAATGAAATAATATTTCATAATATTGAGCTTAAATTTTACATAAAATTCTGTTATTTCATCATTTCATTGTCAGATTACATAATTGTCTAGTATTTCTTCATGTAGATATTTATTTCAAAACGTCTTACTTATTTATTTAATTTTGGATGCTTTTGAGTTCTATACACGAGAGCCTGGGGTGGGGAGGTGTGGACATTTTTTGGGCTCCCCTTGAGCGTGTCGGTTGAGGGCTTACATGGAGCCCATCACAATTCAGGGGAGCTAAGGGGAGCTTAGCCTCATTCGAACTCTGACCTACACCTTATTGTTAAGTGACAACCCAGCGGCCGCACATGAGCATAGAAAAATTACACCCACACAAATAACTGTGTGATTGGCTCCTATAAGCTTTAACCCTCTCAGGCTCAAAATAAGTTTTGATTAAAGGATGAACAACTAAGTCCTTCAGGGGTGCTTCTGAGTTAAAACATGCTCATGAAATGTTGGGTATTTTTATAAATGTACCTTTTTGAGACCTAAAAGATGCCCATTACACATCATGAATCTCTGTGTTGGTATGTTCATAAAAAGGTTGAGCAAAGATGTTAATTGAGAGAACTCTGTACCTCTGTAATTTGAGACGGTCCGCCTTCTCCCCCTCACCCGTTGCTTGAATAAAACCACTGAAGGCTCTGGAGGACGGGGGGAGTCGCCTGGCAGCTAGCTTTGGAGAGAGTTATGTGTCATGGTGATCTCCCCCCATTTGGCTAATTCAGTGTAAAATGTCTTCCTTGTTGTCATGTGTGTTTATTTCAGGTTCCAGGGTTATGAAGGTTAAATATTATCTACCAGATAATTGAAGAATGCAGGTATACAGAGAAAGGCTGAATCAGAGTGGGGGCTGGTTGAGCCACACACATGGACATTGGGCCTGGTTGAGCCACACACATGGACATTACAAATAATCAATTTACTCTCTCTATCAAAGGGTGTGTCGTCCTTTAAGGTAATATGGGATAAAATCAAATTACCTAACATGAAATACATATGTGGTGTAACCAGGTAGGTAGGTTTTAACTGTTGCAAATCTGCAACGCCTGCCTCCAGAGGGTTAAGTGATCCTGCCACAATGAAACTTTACACATTGGTCATGAATTCCAATTTTCTCCCCATATGCTGTGTTCAACTGTTCCCCAATGTTTACAGGCAAGTAGAACATTTTCATGTGGGTTTCAGTCACTCTCATGCAGTAGAAATGTTATTTGTTGGGTTGAACCAATGTCATGCTAGAATAATAAAAACGTGAGATAACTTTATAAAGAATATAGCCTAACTAATATTACTAATGTTGTTTACTAATTGATACTGAGCAGAACTGATATTACATAAGGTACGAGAAATCAATTTGAAGCCTCATTTGTTAGATTACTTTACTTCTTTTCCTCGTTGCTAAAGTGACTGAGTGAGATAAGGTCAAACGTAGCATCACACATCAGCAGCACTACATCACGGATAATTGTTGAAAGTAGTGTGACTGGAAGACTTGATAACTGGGTCACAGTGTGGCAAAAATAAATAAAAGAATAAAACATTTTTTGGGTGGGGTGAAAAAAAAACCTTGTTTTGGAAAGAGTCTGCAAGCAAGGATAAGAGGTGCAAAGGAATGGCTGATGCGTCTCGGTACATTTGACACGTCTCCCAGCCTCTGGCATCAGATAAGTGAGCCTGCTCCAAAGACATACTTTAAAATCTTTGGGATTATGATAACTCACATTCATTCTGCTTATAGGTAGACTGTAAGGATTAATGTGGACCTTTAAAAAGTTAGGATGGAAGTTAAATAAGCTCTTTGCTGCTGTGCAGATCATTCTAACAGTCCATCTTTCAAATAGCTTCTGTCATTCTTATTCTGCACTAAGTAAATCCAGAACTTCACTTTGAGAGATAAGAATCATTGTCAGTCTAAAAGCTAGCATACACCTCGCTATACCGTTTTATTTGATCATTATAATCACTGCTTAGACAATTCACTGGATTTCCAAGCTTCCTAAGAGAACTTACAGCTATTTATTATTCTAAATGTGCACTTCAACTCATTATTTTCATTATCAACTAAAAGTTTTATTTGTAAATCAGTAAAGTTAAAGTAGATTTATTTGGGAATCAAATAGTGAATGATTAAAAAATGACATCTCCAAAGTACGTCTGTGTTTTTTTTACCAAAAAAGAAAAAGGATGTTTGACTCTGAATTATGAACAAAATACCAATAAACTCTAATACGTAATTTAATGAGTGTTTCCAAGAGACTTGGGGGTTTTAGTCAGCTTAGATATAAACTTCATTTAATCAAGATTTGTGTATTTTAAATCAGTACACAGGCCACCAATAAACACTTTAACCTCATGGAAATGATCCAGTAACCATCAGCCAGATGGACAAGCTACACTAGCCATCTGGGTGACCAGACTTCCAGTCCAATTCTGAAAACCTGAGGCGGCGACTATTTCTGTGTAAGTGCCACAAGAGAATTGTGAGCTACAAGCAAACACCGACTTGTGGTGCTCATCACTGCTGACAGCACCGAGTTGCCTGTTATAAACAGTCAATTATAGGTTCAGTGTTTTGTTGAACATTTATTCAAGTGTGATTATAATTGGGTTGAATCAATAGGAGAAAGATACATAAATCCATGGTAGCTGCCTTCATCTGGGCTTGGGGCTAATTGCAATCCTCAGAAACTACTTGTCTCACTTTCATATAAACATGTTTTCCAGTTGACCAAAATCCAAATGCTTTGGCTATAAAGTCACATTAGTTGTCACACACTGGTGACATTTATTTTTCATACTTGATCCATCCCCTGGGGGAGAGGTTTGCTGCAAACACAGCCATGCTTGGGAACTACCTGGTGGTTTAAACCCCCAACTGAACCTCTTAATGCTGAGTGTCAAGTGGGGAGGTATTGGGTCCCACTTTTAAAGTCTTTGGTATGACCCGACCAACGATTTAATCCCACAATCTTCCAGACTCAGGGTGGACACACATGCCACTAGGTCACTGAGCTGGTGTATATGTTGTTAGAATGATAACTTTAGGAATATTTTTAGCTACACTGAAAAAAAGTGTTGACCAAAAAAGTAGATTTTATGTAATTTTAATTACATGTACAATTTTCATGTAATTGTGTTAAAGTCAATGAAAGATCCACTTTTAAGGTAACCTGTTCTAATTTTTACGTGTAACTTCACTTGTGTTTAACAATTTTAGTAAATAGCAGTAGTGATTTTATAAGTGTTAGTTAAATCTTGCTCAAAAAATTAGCTGCACATCATTTAGGATCATTATTTTGGGGTTGAGGGGTTGCACAGTTTCCTTATTTGTTCTTAAGCCCAAAGAAGCACAAAAACACACTGAGGATTTTGTGCCCCCTAGCAAAATCTTTGAAGGTCCAAAAATGAGATTTGATTAGGTAGGGTTTACTAAACATGCTTGGTTTATGTTTACACTTAGAACGTTTAATTTTTGTTTATCTGCTTTGTTAAATGACAGTTGTGATTTTGTTAATTTTTGTTAAAGCCTATATAAAAGTATTAGCTAATGTTTACTTCGGTCCGAAATACTTTTTTGAGTGTACAAGTTCAGACAGTACGATACAAATTTATAGAAGAGTAAGAGAAAAAGGGGAATTTTTAAAATTCCTTCGGTAAAACTCCAAAATTAAATTTAAATTTCCCTTGAAAAGCATTTTAAAAGATGGAGGAAGCTTCATGACCTCAAACCTGATGAAGAGTTAGCAAAGTTTTTTTTCAGACAGGTGAATAATAAGTAATTTATACTTTAGCTAATTGTAACCACATTCGTATGAAGGTACAGTATTTCCTTTAAAAGCTGTACTTTTATTACACAAATCAAACTTTTATTTTGACGGGCGCATCAACAGGGTTTATGTTTACATCTATCAGTCTACCAGTTGGGCTTTTCCTGCATTTGGCAAAGTCAGTGGGGGTTTGAACTACCGCCCCATTAACACATGCATCTCTCTCTCTCTCTCTCTCTCTCTCTCTCTCTCTCTCTCTCTCTCTCTCTCTCTCTCTCTCTCTCTCTCTCTCTCTCTCTCTCTCTCTCTCTCTCTCTCTCTCTCTCTCTCTCTCTCTCTCTCTCTCTCTCTCTCTCTCTCTCTCTCTCTCTCTCTCTCTCTCTCTCTCTCTCTCTCTCTCTCTCTCTCTCTCTCTCATCTGAATTTCCTTCAGTGACACGGGGATGGTATATCATGAGACACCTGCTCTCTTTAGCTCGGTGCGTCGGTGGGCCCCGTAAATATCAGTCTAGATGGAGAGAAAACACAATGGAGAAGTGAAAAACCTATGAGAGGAAAAAAGCTGCTTTTCAAGAAAATGCTGGTAAATGTGACAGAGAGTCTCTGACACAGATTTTCCTCAGTCAGTGACTTGATGCAATCTCCTGGGTTCTTCATATAGGAAACTTTTTACTGATTGGCTTAATGAACTGACCTGTGTTGGGATGTTTACTTTGTGAAGTGTCTTGAGACGACTATTGTCGTGATTTGGCGCTATATAAATAAACTTAAATTGAATTGAATATAATAAGACGAGCAGGATGTCTGAGCTTTTTCCTATAAAAGAACTGTTTAGATCACCACACCAAATTATCACTTTATTTCAACTTTTAGAATTTAGTTTATACATCAAAGCAATTTGGGCCATTTTAATCATACTAATTAATCGTTGTAACTATTAAAATAGCTTTAATTGACCTCCCTTTTAATCAGTGAAAAGATTAAATATATATATATATATATATATATATATATATATATATATATATATATATATATTTATATATGTATACACACACACACACACACACATATATATATATATATATATATATATATATATATGTATACACATATATATATATATGTATACACATATATATATATATGTATACACATATATATATATATATGTATACACACATATATATATATATATATATATGTATACACACATATATATATATATATATGTGTATACACACACACACACACATATATATATATATATATATATATATATATATATATATATATATATATATATATAGATAGATAGATATAGTCACAGTCATAGGCATCTGAGAATGGGTGTGGTTATATAGATAGATATAATTTTTTTAATTAATTTATTTTTTGTAGATGTTGAGAGGGAAATGAATGCCAATGTGGCGTGATGACGTCGTCAATCTGCAAATTAGCATGTGACATCATCTGGCGACATCTGGGTAAGTTTCTGGGTCAACTTCAGCTACTTTCTGTCAAGGTAAGTTGGCAACACTGATCCTGACGACTGAAAACCTTGTTCTGTTGTTACAATTACAACCTACACACACCAGATGCCGCGTTAGTGTTAGTGTTCCATATTCAACTTTTAACTCTTGCACTAAATGTCCGATAAAAATTTGTTTCTTTTGCTTTGGAGGTACTGAACTTCTGCCATGATAAGCACTATTTTCTTTTGATTGTGATACAAAAAGAAACTTGTCTTGAATTGTGTGGGTCCCAGAAATAAAAGTCTAGTTTATGTGGACCTATAACTGAAGTATTCAACCTGACACACATCATCAACATCTTTATGCTCTTTTGGTTTCTCAGTATCCTATAGTATTAATAATAAAGGTTTATATCTGTGTATTTTAAAGAGCAAAGCCTTCTTTTGTTTTCTGTGCTTTGCAGCTGGTCTCGCAGTGGGGCTGAGCTTGTGATTTCTTTTAACACAGCACAGGTTTCCATTTTTGTTTGTTTCCACTGGAAGAAAAAAAAATGTTTACAGTGCCTCCCACAGAAAGAACGATAAGACCATAGCATCTTTGTTCTATTCTTCTTGAGATAAGAACAGTAGAGCCAGATATTTGAATATTCCTGTGCAGTGAAAACAACAGAGGAAAAACATTAAATTACTAACAACACTGTATAGTGCTATAGGGGGTTTAGTTTCTCTAAGCAGCAAATGTTAAATTAATTTTTCAACTTGTACAGCCTTTAAAATAAAATAAAAAAGATCAAATCACTGCACGAAAAACAGTCATAGGCATCTGAGAATGAGTGTGGTTCTAAGTTCAAGAGAAACTGGGATTTTCTGTGTGTGAGTGAATCACTGGTCGTATTAGGGGGCATCTTGCAGTGTTTTTGCCAGCCTATTAAAACAACTGGAAGATGCTTCTAAGACACCTGCAGTGAGATTCCACCTCATTCTTTAATTTGTGCCCGCCCCCTTCAGTTTTCGATGACCCAGATGTCCATCACAACTCAATGACCCATGTGGTTTGTGATTCAGGTTTTCAACATTTGGTCAGTATATCTTAGGGCTGCAGTGGCTAGGTGGTTGAGCTGCTCTGCTCACTGAGCTTTATGTGATAATTTCCCCTAAAAATCTGATATGTTGCTGAATGAGAGGATTTTTAAAGAACCCAAACAAAAATATTTCTTTATATCAAGTTATTGGTGTTAAATATGGATTGGATGGTGAACAAGCAACAGGGTGTTGCCCTCATTATGTCTTAGCTCCAGAATTTTTATTTGTTATTATATGTCTTCTTTAACTAACTAGCTGCACAAGTGTTGAGTTTATCTCTGTTGATAGAGATAAATGACAGAACTGAGGTAAGTACAGACATGTCACAAAAAAGACATATTATGAATTTTTTCTTAAGTTATAATAGATCTACGGTTGACATAAACCATGTTTATAAAGTTCTTTGAGCAAAATCCCTCACACGTGAAGCCATTTCAGCAGTTTTATTCTTGACAGTTTAAGTACCTTCCAGAATGAGCCTTTACGGGGCTCTGTCACTTTGAGAAAACAAGCAGAAACTGGCCACCCATCCCCGTTCGGGCTGCTATAAGCAGAGAAGCTCCGATATCTGGGACAGCCGCTGCTCCTTCAGCAGCAGCTCATTTGCATGTGAGAGGTGGTTTTAGTCTAATTTCCCCATTTGTGACATCACAAATGAGGACTTTCTGAACTGGCTTCTTTTAGGCACATTCTTTCTGAAACCTAACAGTGACAGAAAACAGATTTTTATTTCACATTTGGTGTGTTTATGTGGCCACTGAGATCCATGTGGCAGCACAAAATGATGCAAAAACTTAGTTTTGCATTACATATCTCCTTTAATGGTCAATCTTTCTGCTAAGTTTATTTGCCACTAAATCATCCATTTTATTAAATAATTTATTTTTATTCATCCATCCATTCATTTTCAGACGCCTATCTGGAGTTAGGACATGGGGCAGGAGCTTGGGTAGGGAGATCTTGGACCAGCGTCTCTAAGGGAATCCCAAGGCATTACCCGGACAGCCGAGAGACAAAGTCCCTCCAGCATGTCCTGGGTCTTCCTTTAGTTCTCCTCCCAGGTGGATGTCCCAGGAAAACCTCCCCAGGGAAGCATTCTAACTAAATGCCCGAGCCACGCCAACTGGCTCAACTTGATATGGAGGAGCAGCGGGTGTACTTTGAGGCCTTACCAGATGATCAAGCTTCTCACCCTATCTCTAAGGGAGAGCCCAGACACCCTGTGGAGAAAACTCGTTTTGGCCGCTCGCATCCATGATCTTGTTCTTTCGTCACTACCCAAAGCTTGTGACCATAGGTGAGGGTAGGAACGTGGATTGACTGGTAAATCGAGAGCTTGGCCTTCTGACTCAGCTCTCTCTTCACTACGACAGCTCGTTACAACGTCCGCAGCACTGCAGACGCAGCACCAATCCAACTGTTGATCTCACTCTCCAGCTTTCCCTCACTTGTGAACAAGACCTTGAGATACTTAATGGGCCATTCCCATCTGTACCGGGTCGGCCCGGGCCGGGTAGCGTAGGTTGTTTACATATCTGGGTGGCCTGGTATTTTTCCGGGCCAACCAAGGCTCATTCTCAGCCCTCTTCTCGAGGGGGTCTGCTTCAGGCCGACCAGGGCCAGCACACCCACTGCTGACAGCAAATTCACACCTTCCATTAGAGCAAGCCTCTGATTGGTGGGTAGAGTCAGCCCACATGGGCTTAAGACAGGGATGTGTGGAATCAACCGGGCCAGGCTGGGACCGACTGGGGCTACCCGGCCCGGGCCGACCCGGTACAGATGGGAATGGCCCATAAACTTCTCCACTTGAGGCAGGACCTCATCCCTGGCATGGAGAAGTCGTTTTACCCTTTTCCGACTTAAGTCCATGGTCTCGGATTTAAAGGAGCTGATTTTTTTTTTTTTTTTTTACCTTTATTCACAATGGATGAAGCTAAAAAACACATTCCCATCCTGGCTATGGTTCACTTAAAAACACAAGTACTTTTCTTTTATAGTAAAGAAGCTGATTTTTAAATTGAGAACAGTCTTTCACAAGTTTTGGATGTAGCTAAATTTGTTTTATCTGATTACATTTGAAAGAAACTGTGGTACAAAAATAGCATGGGAATCAAATCCGACACAGTAGATATATGGGAAAGACAAGAGAAGTCTAGATTACATCTGTTTTTCTAGTGCTGAACAGCTTTTTTTTCTCCTCACCTCTATCTCGCACCATCCCTCACATCAGCTTTCCTTCTTTAAACAGTAAATCATGTTACACGCTGGGTGTCTCTGGATAGACCCGTGTTGGCTGGTAGAGAAGTATAAGAATTAAACAGAACCTGTTCTTGTAGTTAATGTGTGCAGTAATGTTTACATGTTTTTCCTATCAGTGACTTAAAAAGAGTCCTATTTTATGTTTTGAGTAATATGATGTTGGTGTTTAGCAGCAAATATGTTCTTTTCATTTTTACAAAATCTTTACCAACAATCCAGAGCGGTCAATAAGTGAGAAAATATCTATCCATTTTTCAGGTCCATTTGTTCTCCAGTGAGGTCAACGATTCCACAAGGCAAACCCGTGAACTGCAAGCTGGGCTATAAGTTTGTTTACTTTCTCTGTTTGTCTGCAGGGCTGCTCCTGTCACCATAGCTGATAATCAAACATACTTTCTGACAGGGCCCTGCAGAAAAAAGAGCATTTCATTCCAGAAAGCCTCTTTCTTTTTCATCAGCATGTTTAGCTGACAATTTAGCGTAGCAAAAGTGATCTAATATTGATCATCTAGTACTTGAAGACCTGCACTGTGAAGGTTACATGCTCGTAGACGTAGCAGTGATTACAACAGGAATTTTTTTTTCTACATGTTGAATCCCGTTGGCGTGGAAAATGTGCTTGTTTTACTGCAGAGTTTATATCAGCTCTCTGTAGTGTGGCACAGCGGAAAATCCTTGAAACAAGGGAAGCCAAGAGCTCCTTAAATCTGACAGAGGCTATAACTGTCAAGTTGAATAGATGTCATAAATGAAACTTTTCACAAGCAGGTGAAACTGTGACACACACACACATACACACACATACACACACACAAGCGTGTAACTAGACTCTGTATGGCCACATTTAACACATAAATCTTGTGGGTCTGCATAAAATAGATGTTTAAGTAATTAGAATAAATCCAAACTGCATGTACAAATGCAGTGAAAGGATTTAGGAAACGGGCGTGGTAATAAAATGGTAAATGTTAAATGTCCTGTAGTTATATAGCGCCTTCTAGATAACTAAAACACCCCAAGGTAGTTTAAAACACAGTCATTCAACCACACACACACACACATTCACATGCTGATGGTGATGAGCCACATGAAGCCACAGCTGCCCTGGCAGAGATGAAGCTGCCAAACACAGGCGCCACCGGTTATTCCAGGCAAAGAAAGTTAAGAGTCAAGAAGACGAAAAAGAAAAAACTATCTTTTATATAGCACCTTTCAAGATAAAAATTATAAACAAAAATGTGCAAAAATTAAACAAAACTAGGGCGGAAACCAATCATCCAAAGTTTCGAATGGTTTGATTCATTAAATTCTTCGATTAATTTTTTTACTGACTTGAAGCTTTGTTAAAAGTGCACACCATAGTCTGAACACGTTTTACTGTTGCACAATGCTGTAATCTAGGCGCTGTGGAGGAAAATTTAGAGACCAGCAAGGACAGAAACCACTGTAAAAGGCAGAAATGGTCCAAAGTTTGGGATCAAGAGTTAAATTACAGGTAATGCTAATGCTAGCGCGTAGCACTCATGAATCACGATCAAGTGGAGTTCAGAAAACAACGGGATAGTTGTGAAGGACTACTCCAGGGGTCTCATTTATCAAACATTGCGTAGAATCCTTACTAAAACCGTACTTAAGCTGAGCAAACAAAAAATGTACTCACGCCAAGTAGGTTTGTGATCTATCAAACATGGAGTAGGCACAGCTGCACGCAATCTCCGCTTCATAAATCGGAGACTAACGAGAATGTTTTACAGCTACATTTTAGTCACATCCCGCCCTCACCACGCCCACTTACTGCCATAAATAGTCAATGCAAAGTGCCTTGTGGATCTCATGCATATACCGTATTTTCCGGACTATAAGCCGCTACTTTTTTCCCACGCTTTGAACCATGCGGCTTATAATGAAGTGCGGCTTTAGTCAACCAGAAAGGATGGATGCTAGAAAGTCTAATGAAGGAATGGTTAAAGGAGTGCTACGGAAAGCGCCCAGGGGGATTTTTTTCACAGTAAAATGGCGCTGCTTGTTTTCCCAGCTGCACCCCGGGATGATGACAGCAACACGGAGAGTGACACTGACATCGCCACAGAAAAGGTATGTGATGAAGCTCTTCTGAGGCTGTTCAATTCCGACACTGAAGAAGACGACTTCAGTGGTTTCAGTGCACAGGAGGACGATGAATACACTAACCAATAACTTTTCTGTTTTGTTTGATACTGATCAGTTCAGTTACGTTCAGTTAAACTACATTTTCAATTCAGTAGATATCTGCAGCTTTTAGCCTGGTATGGCATGCTTCAGTTCGACGGGTGTCATCATTTGATCCCAGCCTTACAGCCCCACCCTCAGCTTCACCTCTTTTCCCATTTTTGGAATTGTCTGGGCTTGACGGAACCTGTGATATGGTCAATATGGCGGTGGTGGCCACCTCCCATTTTGGCTTAAAAACTTATTATTGGAGCCTATGGAAACGAATTGTCCAGTATATATGTCGATGAGCTGAGCATTAGCGAGTTTGCTCCACACACCGCAGTAGGCAAGCCGTTGTAGCATGTAATTCACAAACACTTCTATATCTAAATACAATTTAGACTGGGCTATGTTGCCAACCTGCACATAATAAAATAGACATGCTACTATCCTTCTTCAGCCTTCAGAGAGTACAGACGCTTTTTTTCTCAGCTCCCTTATCTGCTCCCCCAAGGCTCTTGTCCCGTCTGCCTACAGAGCACTTCTCTGCATTTCTCCTGAAACCACTACTGTTTTTTGGAAATATGGACCTAATTAACTGGTCATTCAATGCGATTGACAACATTTTTTCTACAATGAGAACGGAGAAGGTGGCTCCCACCTGTCCCGAGGGAACATTTGCAGCGGGATATGCACTAGATTCTTGGGAGGTCTGGCGGATCGTGTGCCTCTCTCAGTTGTCCATCGAGGACGTGGAAGATTTGTGGATGTTCGGCCTGATGATCACTGGATTTCTTCTGATTGGAGTGGGAGGATATCTGGTTTTCTGGAAATTTGGGAAGACGGGAGCGATTGGAGTGCGACCCGTGCCCATGGAATGTGCCGCTCGTGCGGTGACCTCACAGACTGGGACGTTACTCGAGGTGAACCGTAAGCTGGATAATGTCCTCGCGACGTTGCCTGTATTAGTACGCAAGATGGATGTCATCTCGGAGAGGGTCGCCGGACGATGTGGGGAGGTTTAGAACACGTAAAATTGGCTTCACCGTGGACATGAATGACCACGTATAGACTCCAAGGCAGAGAGGAAAATTATCTCTGCCTGCCCCAAACAATGTCATGTTTATCCTCGTCTGACACCAAAGCAGCCTCTCAAGGCTGCCTCAACACACCCCCACGAAAGGAGGAATGCTGACAGATGCTGTGTCCCGACCTCCCCCCCCCCCCGCCTTCAGATTGTGACGTCTGCTGAGGTCAGCGACCTGCGGGAAACTCAATGTGCTCTCTGTTCCTTATCTCTCCCTCCCACCTGTTGGTCTGCAGCTGGTCGATGCGCCACAGTGGCAGCTCCCATTGGTGACTTCAGGATCCCGCCCAACCCCGCCTCCCCATCGGACTCTGATGTTTCTTATCTGTGCTGTTTGTGCTTCTATGTTGAGGAGGTTTTTTTTGTATAATAGAGTTACTCCCCGCTGGGTCTAACTCTGCTATGCCTTTTTTTTTACCTTACCACCAAGTATCTGTCAGGTTCGTTGGCAGATCTGAAGCGTGACTGAGAGTTCTGTTGCCCAGACGCGGAGAGACGGAGATAACCGGCGTGGTTATTTCCTGTAGGTGTAGCTTGAGGGTTTAGAGGGCTGGTAAGCCTGGAGACTCGATGCAACGTCTGGTGAGAACGAAGACTGAGCAATGAATGAAACGCCGGCACTTCCTTAAGTAGTGTCGGCGTGATGACGTCAGTCGCCACGTTAGTGGCAGGAATGAATGGAATGCAGTCAGCTGGAGGAGTTCGTGACAGGACCCCCCCCCCCTCTAGGGACGGCACCCGAAGTCCCAGGACGGCGGGCCCAGAAGTCTGTTAGCAGGGCAGGATCGACAAACGAGCTTGTGGGCTCCCAAGAGCGTTTCTCAGGCCCATACCCCCGTGGCAGGAATGAATGGAATGCAGTCAGCTGGAGGAGTTCGTGACAGGACCCCCCCCTCTAGGGACGGCACCCGAAGTCCCAGGACGGCGGGCCCAGAAGTCTGTTAGCAGGGCAGGATCGACAAACGAGCTTGTGGGCTCCCAAGAGCGTTCCTCAGGCCCATACCCCTCCCAGTCCACGAGGTACTGCCAACCTCGTCCCCGGCGGCGGGCGTCCAGTATCCTGCGGACCGTGTAGGTGTGATCCGCCTCAACACCGCGGGGCGGAGGCACCCGGACCGGTGGAGGGTGGAGAGGAGAGGAGATCACCGGCTTAAGCTGGGAGACGTGAAAGACCGGGTGGATCCGGAGAGTAGCCGGGAGGCGTAGACGGCAGGTGACTGGATTGATGACCTTGAGGACAGGGAATGGACCCAGTAAGCGAGGAGTGAGCCTCCGGGAGCCAGCCGGCATCCTCAGGTTAGCGGAGGAGAGCCACACCTGGTCGCCAGACCGGAAGACGGGGCCAGGCCGGTGGTGGCGGCGATGCTGACGGGCATACTCCGTGTTGGCCCGGGTGATGGCCGCACGGGCCCGGATCCAGGCGAGCCGACAGCGGCGGACCAGCGTCTGGGCAGCAGGGACCTCCACCTCAGGCACCTGATGATCAAACAGAGGAGGCTGATAACCGTAACAGGTCTCGAAGGGAGACAGACTCGTGGCAGAGGAGGTCTGGAGGTTGTGTGACAGCTCCGCCCACAGGAGGAAGCGGGGCCAGGTGGTCGGCTGGGACGAAGCGAAGCAGCGCAGGTAGCGTCCAAGCTGCTGGTTAGCTCTCTCTGTCTGACCGTTTGTCTGCGGGTGGTATCCAGAGGACAGACTAGTGGAAGCACCGACCAGGCGACAGAACGCCTTCCAGAAGCGTGAGACGAACTGGGGTCCTCGGTCGGAAACCACGTCCTGAGGGAAACCATGGAGCCGCACCACCTGTTCCAGGAGCAGTTCGGCCATTCTCTTGGCAGTGGGGAGGCCGGCCAGGGCCACTAAGTGCACGGCCTTGGAGAAACGGTCCGTGATAGTCATTATAGTGTCCAGGTGGTCGACCGCCGGCAGTCCCGTGACAAAGTCCAGCCCGATGTGTGACCACGGCCGTTTGGGCACAGGGAGAGGCTGCAACTCTCCAGCGCCGGGTCGGTTGGAGGACTTGGAGCGAGCACACACATCACATGCAGCTATAAACTCGCGGACGTCCTTCCTCATGGACGGCCACCAGAGAGCCCGACGGAGGAACTGGAGGGTACGGGCTTGTCCTTGATGTCCCGCGAGCCGCGAACAATGCCCCCACGTGAGCGCCTCTTGCCGGCAGGAGGCGGGAACGTAGAGACGGTTCGGTGGGGTCTCCGGCGGCGCTGGATCGCCAGGAAGGGCCGCCTGTATGGACTGCTCCAACGGCCATTGGAGGGAGGCCAGGAAGCGTTGAGTCGGCAGAATGGTCCGAGGCTCCGGGGGGGCGGCATCTGGTGCAAAACGCCGAGAGAGAGCGTCCGCCTTGAGGTTCTTGGAGCCGGGCCGGTAGGCGATATGGAAGTGGTACGGCTCGAAAAAGAGGGCCCACCGAGCCTGACGTGGGTGGAGCTGGCGGGCAGTCTGTAGATGAATGAGATTCTGGTGGTCGGTCCAGATCAGAAAGGGATCGGTGGTCCCCAGGAGCCACTGCCTCCATTCCTCCAGCGCCCATTTTATTGCCAGCAGCTCTCTGTCGCCGACCACGTAGTTCTGCTGTGTGGGTGAAAACTTCCGGGAGAAGTAGGCACATGGGTGGAGCTTAGAGTCTGGACCCCGTTGCGAGAGAACGGCCCCCGCTCCCACATCTGAGGCGTCCACCTCCACGACGAAGGGCCGGGTCTGGTCCGGGTGGAGGAGGATGGGTTCCTTAGTGAAACGTCCGACCAGCTCATGGAAAGCACGGACAGCCTCTGGAGTAAGGCGAAAAGGGCGAGGCTGATTGGTGGTTTTGGTGAGTGAGGTCAGTGGTGCTGCGAGGGAGCTGAAGTTGCGTATAAACCTCCGGTAAAAGTTCGAGAAACCCAGGAAGCTTTGCAGCTGCTTCAGGGTCGTGGGTAGAGGCCACTGAGCTACGGCCTGAACCTTCTGGGGGTCCATCTTCAGGCCCTGGGAGGAGATGGTAAAACCCAGGAAGGAGGTGGACTCCTGGTGAAACGCATACTTCTCCAGTTTGCAGTAAAGTCCATGGTCCAGGAGGCGGGACAGAACCGCTCGAACATGACGGATGTGCTCTTCGGCCGTGCGGGAGTAGATGAGGATGTCATCTAGATAGACAAAGACCCAGCGGCCCAACATGTCTCTCAGCACATCTGTAATGAACCGCTGGAAGACGGCGGGGCTGTTGCAGAGTCCAAAAGGCATCACCAAATATTCATAGTGGACAGTGGGCGTGATAAAAGCGGTCTTCCACTCCTCACCTTCCTTAATACGGATGAGGTTATAGGCGCTGCGCAGATCCAGTTTAGTGAACACTGCGGCTTTTGTGATGGCGTCCAGAGCGATGCCCATGAGAGGGAGAGGGTGACGGTCCCTGATCGTTATTTTATTTAACCCTCGATAGTCTATGCAGGGCCGGAGATCCCCCTCCTTCTTCTTAACAAAGAAAAACCCCACGGCCCCGGGGGATGTTGAGGGTCGGATGAATCCCTTCTGCAGGGCATCAGTTATATAATTGTCCATAGCCCGGGTTTCCGCCGGAGAGAGGGAGAACAGGCGACCCCGAGGGGGGGTGGTGCCGGGCTGGAGCCTGATCTCCAGGTCGTAGGGTCGGTGAGGAGGTAACCTGGTAGTGGGTTCTTTAGCGAAGACCTGAGCGAGGTCGTGGTATTGAGGAGGGATGAGCGTCAGGTCTACGTCTGTGGGAGTGGCTGCTCTGGTCCGAGGTGCAGGGGAGTCCCGGTGGTTATGGCAACCCGTGCCCCAGGCCAGGACTTTACTGGTGGACCAGGAGATGTGAGGCTCATGGCGGCAGAACCAGGAATGACCCAGGATGAGTGGTGTAGCCGGAGCCTGGATGACCAGGAAGTGGAGGGTCTCCAGGTGTTGGTCAATAGTCATGTGGAGACCCTGAGTTCGGTGGGTGAGAGGGTACGGCATGATGGGCCGGCCGTCCACAGAGGTCACTGGAATAGGTCGGTCGAGGGCGATGAGGGGTATCTTGAGCCGAGTAACCAGTCCGTGATCGATAAAACACTCCGCAGCCCCAGTGTCTAAAAGTGCCTCCAGTCTGGTCGGGCCTTGGTCCAGGTGGAGGGAGACCGGGAGAGTGGTTCGGTGTGGAGCCGGAAAGGTGGAGACTCCGGGCGGGACAGCTCCTACTCCGACCCGGAGGGACCTTTTCCCGGTCGTTTTGGGCACGTGCCACGGTGGTGACCCAAATCCCCACAGTAAGCGCATCTTCCCTCCTGGTAGCGCCGTGCCCGTTCCTCAGGGGGAAGATGTCCCAGCTGCATCGGCTCCTCCGTCAGTTGGTGAGCCGGCCGGCGGGGTGACGTCCTGGTGTGTACGGGGGCTGACATGGTGCTCGGCCGGTTCAGGATGCAGCGGTCCAGTTGGAGAGCCAGATCCACTGCCAGGTCCAGGGAGGTTGGGACCTCGTGCCCGATCATGCCCTCCCGGATTCACGGTGACAGTCCCTCCAGGTAAACGGCCTTTAGGGCGGCGTCATCCCACCTCAACCGAGCTGCTGTTGTCCGGAAGCGAGAGGTGTACTGAGCCGCCGTTTGGGAGCCCTGGCGAAGCTGAAGCAGCCGCGTCTCGTCCGAGACCTCGCTGCTGGGGTGCACAAAAGTCTTTTTCATCTCCTTTACAAAAGTCTCATAGTCATTGCAGGCAGGAGATTTCTGATTGTAAAGAGCCGCCGCCCATTCACTGGCTCGACCTGTCAGCAGTGAGGTCAGCAGGGCGACACGAGAGCAGGATGTGGGGTAACGTGCCGGTTGGCACTCGAAAGTCATGGCCAGGGTCGCCAACATGCCCTCCGGGGATCCCCTGGTTCCGTCCCACTTCTCTGGAAGGCTGAGGCGTGGTTCCATCCTGTCAGGAACAGCTGCGGTCTGACGTTGCAGAGCGGTGGTCAGCTGGAGTACTAGCTCGGTGAGTGACTCGATCTTAGTTGCTTGGCGATCAGCTATGGCACGGAGCTGGTTCATTTCTGCCGTATGCTGATCCAAGGTTGCGCGCTGTTGAGCCACTTCGGCACGCAGACGCGCGAACTCCGCTGGGTCAACTTTGGGCTCAGTCATCCTGTCAGGTTCGTTGGCAGATCTGAAGCGTGACTGAGAGTTCTGTTGCCCAGACGCGGAGAGACGGAGATAACCGGCGTGGTTATTTCCTGTAGGTGTAGCTTGAAGGTTTAGAGGGCTGGTAAGCCTGGAGACTCGATGCAACGTCTGGTGAGAACGATGACTGAGCAATGAATGAAACGCCGGCACTTCCTTAAGTAGTGTCGGCGTGATGACGTCAGTCGCCGCGTTAGTGGCAGGAATGAATGGAATGCAGTCAGCTGGAGGAGTTCGTGACAGTATCCTCATGTAACACCCTTTTCATCTATCTATTAAGGTAGCACGACTCATGTTGCGAATGACCGCAGTCACCAATTCTTTTCATGTGTCTTACCCATGTAAGTCTGATCTTTGAATTGTGTGCACTGAAACTCAATTTCGTTTCTCTGTAGGTCCTGCACATGTGGTAGAAATGACAATAAATGACTTTGACTTACATTGTTACTATTAGATATTAAATGTTGTTATAATTTCCAGTGGATTACTACTGAACATGTTACTGATCATATGTAAATATATTTACATATGTTTAGACTAAGATGAGTGACATTAAACCAGAAATTTTTATGAAATGTGAGTGAAATTTTGTTCCATAAAATGTTTTTAACTGTAAATATGAACTGGTTAAGAGGAAATTAGACAACATCAAATTAATACATATTGCTGATCCCGTTATCAGTTAGTTGTTTTATTATTTTTATAATTTCAGCAGCAGACCACAGTCTCGTTTCACTTGAAACATCATCAAATAGAATACTCGATTAGTCAATGGACGATTCATTAGAGTACTCAAATACTAAAGTATTCGATACAATAAAAAAAATGTAAAGTAGAAAAATGTGATTACCCAAGACACAACTGCAACAGACTGAGGGGGGCTCAAACCTACAACCCTCCCGTTTCTGGGCAGTCACAGGACTAGTGCTACAGTGTTGAGAATGTTACTTAAAAAAAGTAAATAGGTAATTACTAATTACTTCTTCAAAAAGTAAGAGTTACAGTGTTATAAAAGTAACTAATTACTAGTAAAAGTAACTATGCAAGAAACTAATGTAAAGTAACTATGTAAGTAACTAAATGTAAAGTAACTATGCAAGAATATCAGGATTTCCTCTAACTGGAACTTTAACTCCTTTACTGCCATTGATGACAAAAGTCGTCAAATGCATTTTTTACTGGACGGACGACGGAACGAGCCCCCACACCGTGAGAATAAACATCACATCTCTAAAGCTGATCTTCATCCACGTATGTCACGTGTCATATGTCATATGATCAGGAAGCAGAAAATCCATGAATTAGGAGGTCGTTTTGGGTCGCTGCTGTGAAAAAATCGAGGCATGAACTAGAAAAGCTTCTGCAGCTCACAACAACAGATTACAAAAGAACGGATAATGCTAGAAACATGCTGATTTTTCCTAATGTTAGAAGCGAGTCTAGTCTTTGTTTTGGTAGTTTTGGCATTGACATCGTCATAGAACACAATGTTCTGTGACTCTTCAAAAAATGCTACAAATGCACAGCCAGGGGGTTTTCTGATCAGGAAACGGCTGGCAGTTAATGAGCTAAATTCATGAAATACTATAATATAAATTACCAAATAAACTTCAACACAATAAACTACGTGCTCAATTGTTTAGTATGAAATGAAATAATTAAAGTACAGTTGACAGAAAGAATTACAAACAGGAAAAATTACACTAATCTATTCAAATGCCACTGTGTGATATGAAACTCTTGTCAAATAAAATGCATAAAAACATTATTTCTACGTTAGAATCTACATGAGATCGCTTCATCAGATGAAATTGCCCACATTTGATGTAGAAAAGCCCTTTGTTCCTGGGCATAAACTCAATTTCCTATAGATATTCTTGCATTTTATTGCTTTAGTCGTCAGTTTTTCATCTCTAAACTTTGTATAATTTTGTGTTTTAATTAGCATTACTACTTCGCAAAAACAAATAATTTTCTTAAGCCAGTATGTGATAAATTAGCCTTTACAGGGTTAATGAAACATCACTCAGACCCCCCCAACACACACACACACACATATCCTGTGGCCAGAATACCACACTTGCAACTTCAGAGGGCCGGTCCGGTCTGTTGGACTTAAAAAAAATGGAGCTGACACACCTGGAGCCGCAGTCTTCTTCCATACCATACCATACCATACCATACCATACCATACCATACCATACCATACCATACCATACCACTTTATTTATATAGCGCTTTCAACACGGCATTACAACCATACAAAGCGCTGCACAAAAAACAAGCAAGAAAACACAAGTTAAAATAGTCAGGTAGATGGAAAATGTAAAAAGGAGCAAAGAAATAAAACAACATACTATTAACAGTAAAAGCAAATAAGACCAGAATATAAAAACACAAAATTAAAATTGAATTGTCTAGGAGGGACAATGGATGAGCTAAGGAGTTATGGAATTAGGGATTGAATGCGTAAGTGAAGTAGAGGGTCTTCAGACGAGATTTAAAAACGCCGATAGAGGAAGCTTGCCTAACCTGCAGTGGTAATGAGTTCCATAACTTTGGGGCACAGACTGAAAAAGCCCTTTCCCCACGAGTCTTCAAACATGCCTTAGGGACAGTTAAGAGGAGTTGATCTTCAGACCTAAGAGCTCGAGGAGGGTGGTAGTAATGAAGGAGATCACACAGATAGGGAGGAGCTTGACCGTTTAAGGATTTGAACGTGATAAGTAAAATTTTATAATTGATCCTGAATTTAACGGGCAACCAGTGAAGCGTTTTAAGAATAGGTGAGATGTGGTGTCTTCTTTCAGCTCCAGTCAAGAACCTTGCTGCAGAATTCTGAACAAACTGAAGCCTAGACAAAGCCGCCTCACTGATACCGTACAAACAGGAGTTTGAATAATGCAACCGAGAAGTGATGAATGCATGAATCACAGATTGTAGAAGACGAACACTCAGGATGGACTTTAATTTTGAAATACGTCTAAGATGGTAAAAGCAGGACCTGACCGTGCTATTGACCTGAGCATCCATCTTCAGAGCAGAATCTATTCTTATTCCAAGGTTGGAAACAACAGAAGTGACATTAGGCGACAGATAGTTGAGGTCTGGTTGCTGGGCTGCTCTAACACTAGTTGGACTAAAAACGATTACCTCTGTTTTGGAGTCATTAAGATGTAGGAAGTTGTCAGCCAACCATTGCTTGACTTCATGAAGACAATCGAACAGAGGTTTAGTGGAGTCTTGGGGTTTCAGTGAAAAATAAATTTGACAATCATCTGTATATAGATGGTAAGACACTGCATGCAGTTTGAGAACAGCTCCCAAGGGCAGAATATAAATACAGAACAGCAACGGGCCGAGGATGGAACCTTGAGGAACCCCCCAGGGAAGGGAGAGTGTTTCGGATGAATAATCATCCAGCATGACCCTAAGGGACCTGTCATGGAAGTAAGACCTAAACCAGTCCAGGGCCGAACCTGAGATGCCAGCCCAAGTCCGCAGTGTAGAGATCAAGATGTTGTGATCAACCGTATCGAAGGCTGCAGATAGATCCAGAAGCACCATAACCACATGGAACCCTAAATCTAATGCCAGAAAGATGTCATTAAACACCCGAACAAGAGCAGTTTTAGTGCCGTGCTGTTTTCTGAACCCAGACTGAAACATGTCCATTACCTGATGGTCATTAAGATGTATAAGTAACTGTTCGTACACTACTTTCTCAAGTACTTTACAGTACAGCATGTTTCCTGCATGTTTTAGATCACGAACACAGCTGATTTGTTTGATTTAGTTATGAACCACGCTGTAGACTCTTATAAAGTCTGGTGAGACATTTCAGCTGTTAGATTAATTTGTTAAAAAGACAAACGCACAGCGGGAAGATTTCGCTTTTGGTTCTACTAAACAAATATTAGTGGGTGCTAAAAGCAAGTAAAACTGCCAAGTGTGCCATTAACAGAAATTACTTAACGATGAGAATAGAAATTCATTTGATTCCACATTATTCCCATCACTGGTAATTAATATTCATTTACTTTGCTGTAGATGAGGACAATAACCCTAAACCAATAGCCAGGTGATGCTCAAAAAGGAGAGAAACATCAAAGCCTGTAAGAACTTCTGTCTTTAGTAGAGTATTTCAACACAAATATCTCCACATGGATCGGTCTCATACGTATTTCATGCTGTGGGCAAACTGAGCCTTATGAATATTTCATTGTCCTATTACACTCCAAAGTTGTATTTGTCAGGTTTTCCTGAGTCAAACCATTTCAGGTCGTAGCTTTGCGAGTCAGAGTTTCACACAGCAATTTTGCGTTGGTCTTCAATCTCCCTGGAGTTCCAAATTCCATATTTCCTTCAAATTCACACTATTTTATGTCGAGGCCTTGAAGGCAGCAACATTCAAGAAGGGAGAAATGACTGACAAACCGACACATCACTCACTTTTCTCTCCTTTCCCTCCTTTTATGCCTAATCATTTACTGGTGTGTTTTGCATCATTGTTGTCTGCATTGTTCTTAAGATTTCGTTCACTCTTTACTTCAGTTTCTCACTCTCTGGTTTCATATTGTCCTTCACAAGATAATTTACCAAGGGTGACACCTGTTCACCTTTTAGCCCTCCAGCTTTTCAACACCATTTTTAACACAAACCCCCCAAAGGTAGAAACGCCAGGACAGGAGAGCGGAGAGAGCGAGAACTAGAAAAGAAGCATGAGAGGTTTGATTGAAATAAAAAGAGGTTAGGCTCCAAAGCGTTGGATCTGCTTGTGCAGAGTGAACTGTAGAGAAACTCCACACATAACAGAATGTCATAGGGAGAGTTTTAAAATGTCTGTGCCAGTCGGCCTCTTTTATCACACTTTGAGAGTCAAGCACAGATCCTTGGTCCTTGTGTGATGTCATTTAAACTTTAATATAGTGGCTGAACAGAAGGCAAGATGTCCTTTTGTGAGCAGCTGAGGAACAGCAGGGCTTTTTCTTCAGTAAAACTTCAAGAGAACTTTTTATATTTCAGCAGAAAAATACCTGTCTCAAGACCTGACACTAGTCCTGTTATCTTTATCGTACCTCGAGTCAAACTAAGCGTAACTAAGGTGCTTGTGAGCATGGAGCAGTCTTTTTATATAAATGACCTGTACTTGTATAGCACCTTCTTAGGGTTATGCAACCCCCCAAGGTGCTTCACGACACAATCAGTCATTCACACAAACATTCACACACTGGTGATGATGAGCTACAATGTAACCACAGCTGCCCTGAGGAGCACTGACAGAGGTGAGGCCTGCCATACATCGGCACCACCGGTCCCTCTGATCACCACCAGCAAGCAAGGTGGGTTAAGTGTCTAGCCCAAGGACAGCAACATTCTCTGTTGGGAGCTGCAAAATAGCTGGAATATAACCAGTTTTGCTTTGGTACAGTAATATTTTAGTTCCTTATGCAATAAGCTCAATGGCAAATATGTATTTTTATTGTGAAAACGTTTTCCTTATAGGGGCATGGACTACTTGGAAGCCTTTTGTATAGATTTAGGCACCAATCCTACTGAAACTCCTTTTATATTTCTGCTTAAAGCTCACCCCCACCTCCACCTTCACAGCTGGCCCATCTCACTATTACCAGCGTTTTGGGGGCTTTTGTTTCCTACATGCTAACAATCCAACAGTCATGTCTCTCATCAACAGCTTTATGGGCAAATTTAACATGGTGCCACAGGACCTCTTAAGAGCTTTGGTGGACACTGGTAATCATCAGGAATATGACTCCCAGGTGGGGTACAGAGTGTTTTTATTTGATGTCAGTAAACTTCTGATGTGCTCGTCTGGAGGACCTGTGGACAGGCACTACATATTGCTGAGTTAGGCTATAATTGTTTTATTGACCCACATAGCAAAGTTTTGGTCCTGTTGCAAGCAATAAGGATTGGGGACAGCAGTAGTTGTTCAGGGGGTAGAGGGGGTTTTACAGTAATTGGAAGGTTGCAGGTTTGATCCCAACACTGCTGCTGTGTCCTTGGGCAAAGCACTTAACCCACATTGCCTGCAGGTGGTGGTTGGAAGAATTATTAGTGCCTGTTCTCAGAAGCATCGCCTCTGCCAGTGCGCCCCAGGGCAGCTGTGGCTACATTGTAGCTCACCACCATCAGCGTGTGAATATATGTGTGAATGGATGAGTGATACACTATAGCGCTTTGGAGTCCTGATTCTGAAAGACGCTATACAAGTGCGGGTTATTTACCATTTATAATTATCAAAGCGGAGGATAAACATGACCGTATACCATTGTTTAAATACCAGAGAGAGAAAACAGAAATTATTAAAGACCCTGTTCACTGTGTTTTTCAAACACATTTGCAGTGCACTGGCGGAAAAAAGCTCTGCTGCTACGGTTTCAGGAACTAGAAGAGAGCCAGAGTAGAGCGGAGCAGAACACAGCAAGAATTGGGTCTTACTTCCTGATATTCCAGCATCTGGATGGAAAACAGCAACACACCTCTTCCACAGCCTCTGTTCCTCTGTATTGATGATGATTCATCTCCACAAATAACACTTCTGCCAATCTGTGGTTCTTCAGTCTCTGCCTGTTTTGGTCAGAGCTGCCTGCACCTCAACAGACCACAGCAGTGTGGATAACAGTTCCAACAATAGAGTGATAAAAAGATTTTAGTAGCTGGGAATTAACTCCAAAGGACCCCAGCCTCATCAGAATGTGGAGGCAGCTTTGGTCCTTCTAATATAGAGCATCTGTGTTGCCGGACCAGTTCAGTTTGCTGTTGAGAGAGCACCATACCCTGTGGAGCCCCAGTACTGCGCACAACCACCTCAGACATACAGTTGTGCAGCCTCACGTACTGTGGCCTGTTAGGGAGGTGATGGACCATGCAGTCAGATGTTCGTTCACTCCTGCACCTCTCATCTTCTGCTGAAGTAGACATGGCTGGATGGTGTTGAAGGCAGTTGAGAAGTTGAAGAACATGATTCTCACAGTGCTCTTTTACATCTCGAGGTGAGTCATGTAGATCCTCCATGCCCATTTAAATAATGGATAGAAGACTATTTTCATGTTTATCCTGACTGATCATGACATGATCCTGACATGATCATGGTTTCTTGCTGGACTTGGTCTTTAAAGGATGATGGTAAAGATGAGTTTTTCTAAAGAATAATAAAGTTCCATTAATCATCATTCCACACTGGTGAAATTACATCTCCACATTTGACCCACCCCATGGGGAGCAGTGGCTGTGCTTGGGAACTATTTGGTGATTTAACCCCCCAATCCAACCCCTTAAAGCTGAGTGTGAAGCATTGAGGCATTGGGTCCCACTTTTTAAAAAAGACTTTAGAATTATTCATTCAGAATTTGAACCCTGATCTCCTAGTCCCAGGGTAGACACTCTACCATTAGGCCTGAGAAGGTTGATAGTTATAAGGACCACACTAGCCCACTGATTTAGATGGTTTAACTGGTGCGTTGCAGGCTTGCAACTACAGTTTGACACTGAGATGTCTATTATTCATACAGACATAAACTGGCTTTGAGCATTCAGATATTTAAATGCTTCATTTGATGTGTTTTAAAGGCTGGACTCCCAGCCAACATGCAGTAATTCACAACCTCAGACCTCAAATTCAAACTTCTTTTCTTTCTTGGCCTCTGATATGGTCCAACCGATTGGTATCTTTCAACGCACCTTCAGAAAACTGCAAATTTTCACAAGAAAATTATTTTTTATAACCATTTTAACCTAAATTCATGCTTTCAGTCAATATGTTTATCTCATGTCAACTGTGATAGTCCACAGGACACAGTTGAGTTTCACAGAACATAAACGTTCTTTGCTTCAAATAATGTATTGTGTACACCAAAAGATCAAAAAGCACAATGGCACAACCATCAAAAAGGTTGCTGCTGTTTTCTGACAATTAATGTTGTTCTCAAAATAATGATTAAATCAATAATTTTCATTTAAAAAACAGATGTTTCACATAAGCTGCTGTGTGAATGTATGTCTGACATTTTCTAACAGTCTATAAGAGAATAGAATTTTTAAAGAATATATAGGTATATTCCTGTAAAAAGCACATTCTAAATTTTAAGTTATGTAAATTAGACAGATTGGGAAATTAATATTTACTTTTATTAAATGCACTATAAACATATCCAGCCCAGAATCAGTTACCAGGACCTGGAAGGCTTATGAATGCCCTCTTTGTAGCTCAAAATTGCATGATTGCATGCCAAGTAGAATGACATTTGTATTTGTATGTAAATGTTTCCTGATCTACTTAATGCATCAGCATGTTTAGTGCTACAATTGCTTGGCAGAATGATAAAATAAAGGAACACTCCTGCCAACCTGAGGCTTCAAATGAATATTTATGAAAATACCTTTAGCCCAGGGAGAATCATTATACAAACCTATCAGGCTTATCCTTTGTTTCCACCTCATGTAGCCTAATACAAACCCTCTTTGTCATAATAGCAGCTCAGTATTTCTTGAACAAGCCCAAAACAGGCAAGTGTCATCTATAACTTGGTTATAAGTCAAGAAATTAGGGTTAGCAAATTTTTCGTCACACTATGTTAATCAGTTGCTTCCAGTTGTGCCATTTTCCAGACACAGCTAAATATAAAGTGATGTTTGGAGGCTGCGGGGAAGGAGCTGTACCATCAAATGAAAGGAAAGAAAGGAGAAGACGTAACTAGGTGAGACAAGATAAGTCGAGACAAGTCAGGGTGAAGCTAAAGAGAAAGACAGAAAAGGGCACAAAATGCAACACGTGACAACAAAACATCCAGATAAAGACAAAAACTTGGCAAGGTAGAATTAAGAAAATAAAGATAACATTAATATCTTAGTTCAGTATTCATGCAGATTGTCTTACCTAACCTGCCATCACAGCTAACATTTTATCTCTTAGAATGGACCAATGTGTATTTGTGCAGTTAGGACATGATAATCAGTTATATAGGTTCTCGTCTCACACACACACACACACACACACACACACACACACACACACACACACACACACACACACACACACACACACACACACACACACACACACACACACACACACACACACACACACACACACACACACACACACACACACACACACACACACACACCAGGGGCGGATTTAGGACTGAAGACACACGTGACACGCACTAGTCAAAATCATATATATTTGTCTTGTACCACATAATTTTTAATCTGAAGCTACATATTAAGCACATTCAGGGCAGAGTATTGTTCATGTTAGTGTTTAGTGTAAGATGATAGTAAATATTCCCTTTCTTTCTCCAACAACTTTACCTGATAGTAAGCTAACTTTAGGCAAACGAGCAGCACAACAAATATTTTCAAATAAGACTCACAAACCTGAGTCAGCACCAGTCTCATCCAAGCTGGGGTTCTGTCGAGGTACTTTTGGTCTGAAAAACATCCTTATGTCCATTTTCACACGTGTTTCAGGCAGAGTGTAGAAGAAGCCGGCTGCTGAAGGGCTTTTTCTTCAGTAGTGGAGGCTCAGGCAGGCTGTATACAAACTACTGCCAGCTGCTCCCTCTCTGCTGGACTTTGGTACTGCATGTTACATCCATGTTTTAGATCTGGGGCTTTTCATAAAACATTCCGGGCTTGAGCCCAAGTAGCTGGGCCTAATCCCGCCCCTCACACACACACACACACACACACACACACACACACACACACACACACACACACACACACACACACACACACACACACACACACACACACACACACACACACACACACACACACACACACACACACACACACACACACACACACACACACACTATTCTAGCTACTAGAGCTGGCCTTGGGTTGGTTAGGACCTTGAGAATATTTAGATTTGGCGGCTGGCTTCGAGCTAAGTTCAGTGTGCACCACTCGTCTTTATACTGATCATGCTTAGACAACTAAAAACACAAACTACTGCAAAGTAAAACAAACTCACAGATGAATAAAGATAATCAGCCTCACTATTTGACCTGATTATCACATCTGTTATGTTACATGATTTAATGAGTCAGCTAAATTTCTGGAGAAAAGAAGCACAAATTTAACAAGTCTAAACCCCCCTGTTATGGGCTGCGTCTGTGGATGGAGTAATTTTTTTTTTTTTTTTTTTTTTTGTTACTGGGGACTTCACACAACATCGGGTCCATGGAGGAGCAGAGGAGAGTGTGGGGACTGGCATGAGCTCCTGCCGCAGGGTTGCTGGGGCAATGGCGGGGGATCTCCACAACAAGGACAGACAGCGGCTCCATCGAAGGGAGGAGTCTCCGGGACGCGGATCAGGAACCACACCTGCAGCAAATGAACTAATTGCTCTGCTCACCTCTTCAACCAGGATTTAAGCAGTTCATGGATGCTCCGACGAGGAGCGACTTTTTAACCTTGAGCTCGTCTCCGTAGCTGTTTCGTTGTGCACATTTACTGGTTGGCAAATTCAATAAGTATTATTAGTAAATAAAAGAGATTATATTTCTCAGTTATTTCGTTTACGTCATTCTATGTGTCCTACAAGACGTTTAACAGACATGTGTGCAACTTAAGTTAAAAAAAGGAGCTACTTCTCATCTGTACTCCGTTCGGAGACAGATTTGTTTTCAATTTCTCTTTTAGTGCCCTGAAATGGGAAGACTTTCAGTTTGTAAACAGCGGCATTAGAAGCCCTAGGCTGTGTACTCCTGTTGAGTGCCGTTTTGGTACATTTGTTGTTTTTTTTTTGGGACACCAGAAACTCACCCCTTTTTCAGTCAGAAAGATATACCCCCCCCCCCCCCCCAAAAAAAAAAACATAACAATTTTATGTGTATTTCTCCAGCTAAGATCACAGCTGGCAGCAAGGCTGCATCACATTTGAAAAAAGTGCAATCATGATGTTAATGTTGGACACAGCAGCACCAAGCGCTGTTGTGATAACCCCACATTTTCCTCACTCCTCCTTTTCGCATATGTTGTCAGAATAAACACAACAGGTGTTGTTGATCACAGTAAATAATTTAAAGATAACTTTACTGCCTTTCCTTTTTAATTGTCAGAGTAACTTTTATATGCAGCAATATCACTTTTAAAATGCAAACATTCTGTGCTTTAGTTTGATTCAATTGATCACCTCATGCAGATAACGGGTGACTGACATGCAAGAAGGAAATGACATATTTTGCTGCAGAACTCAAATATGCTAATCAAACAGTGGCTTGAATTGAGCGGCCAATTGCGTGGTTTAGTTTAAATGATGCTAGGTGGAGTACTTTATTGTGCAGCTGAGCCATCGTTATCTCCACTGGTTGGACATTGGCTGACACATTATCTGCCTCTATACTCTTCCTGTCTTTTTTCTCTCTGCTTAATGAAGTGTCAGCACTAATGACATTCACTAATTCTCTTGACTTAGTCTGTCACTCCTCATTGCTCCACTCAGTGTACACGTCACTGTTTGACTGTATCTATTTAATTTTATGCTGTCTTCTTACTTAGTTGCCAACCAAGCAAAAAGAACGAAAAAAGTTTTGCAGAGTTTTCTTGTCTGATAGCACATGCATCAGAATTCTCCCCCCTCAGTATGTCCTCCCTTCAGACAGACGGCTTATTTTAGAATTTTGGTCAAAATAAATATTCAAGTGTGACTAATTCTAAGGAGGTGGAGGTATATCAGCATTTTAGTACAGTGTGAGCTGGTGTTAATGAAAAGACTGCCTGTAGTTTTAAAAAGAACTTAAAAAGTTTTCAAGTTGTATTGAAAGGTACAAACTGACAGATTTTATGGCTATTCTAAAGAGTATGAAATAAATTATTGGAATAAAATTATAAATTAAATAAAAAAAGTGAATGTACTACTTGGTTCAAACAATTAGAGCTTCATTAATTTACCTGTGTGTGTGTGTGTGTGTGTGTGTGTGTGTGTGTGTGTGTGTGTGTGTGTGTGTTACCACCTAGCATTATAGTTGACTATAACTAGAAAAAGGTACTCTTTACAGATGTGCATTTGAATATTTTAGGGAGTTTTAAAGCAAACAAACTTGATGAATAACAGAAGGAAGAAGCTAACACCAACAAAAAGAGTGTGGGTCTTGGAGTTCAGAGAGCCTAAGCTCAACTGCTGGCTGAGCTTGGACAATCACAGCATCCCAGCTTTTCTCAGACTGAGTAGGAAGTTCAACAGCAGCTTCTTGGGCAGAATTGCAATGAGTCAGAAGAAACTATTTGAAGGTGTCAGTCACTCCAAGGTTCTTTTAGAGACTGGTGTAGATCAAACAATTTTTGCTTGTTCCTGAAATATATGGTGTTGTGGGCAGGCACTACATATTGCTGAAATAAAAGAGTCACCACCTGGATTTGTGATCCAGGGTTGCTGCTGGAGTTCAGCACCATGGACAGCTCCTGCGTCTTTCATATCAGCACCATGAAAAGCTCCTGCTTTGTTGCAGTGTTCTGTTTTTACAACATTTGTTCTATGTACGTATTTTGTTATTGTTGAAGAGTGCTACTGCGTAGATCGCCTGGTGTTTAGGTTCTTTGGTTTTGGTGTAGTGTTTCCCCATTTATTTTTAGTTTAACTACTTAAATAATATTCCCACTGTTTTCTCAGTTATCATTAGCCCATTCAGCCTTGAAGGGTTTTTGTATTAAATATCTACATCAATTTTATATTTGTGTTTGGAAATGGTGAAAATACTGGGAAAATACCCTGTGGTCAAAATAAAGCCTTTGATCATCTCTCAAATGTGCACATGTCTCCTTTATGTTGCACCCTCCTCCACCTTTTACATATAGGTATCCAAAGAGTTTACTGGAAGACCAGGTTATTCTATAAGTGGACTTTCCCCTTCCCTTACACATGAATATACCAAAACAACAATGCTAGGAATCATTGGACTCAATTTGACGGAGTGGTTCAGGGAGCATGAGATGTTATTTCCATGCAGAGGCTGGACCTCAACCTCATTGAGAATATTTGTGATGTGATGGAGGAAATTTTGTACAGTGTGTAGACTCCATCTCTGTCCAAGATAAGATCAGGTGAATAAAAGTCCAAGGAAACACCTTCTCGGTGCAGATTCTTCTTTGCCCATAAGAAATGCCATTTTAAAAGGTCATAGTTGCCCAAACTTAAAGTTTAGAATGATAACCAAGCATCTCTAGGTATCCGTCCTCTGATCTTGGCTTTTCACAACCCTGGCTTAGAGACACACTGGCAAATCATTTGGCGCTTTAGTTTAGTTTTTACTCTTGCATACACTATTGACTTAGATACAAGCTTCTCCTTAAGTGTTCACTCAATTCAGCCAAATTACACCCAGGGTGCATGGTAAAGCATCTCTATGTTCGAAAAACACTTGGACATTAAAAGCTAGTTAGTTTAGTAACAGAGTCATTTTATGAGAAATAACAGCAAAAATGTTCTGTTTAAATAATCGTTCAAATCATGGGGAAACAAAATTTTCCAAATTTCTGTAAAGGTTAGTGAAATAAATTGAATCCCTTTTAAAGGCCATTAGAGATGTGCAAACTATTTAAATGATAAATTATAAGACTTGGTATAATCCAAAATGTGTTATGCCAACAGTTTTTACAAAAAACAGCAACCGTTTGTCTCATTTGATTCTTTTGTCCACGTATATGTTTCTGTTATTTAAAGTAAGCAGTTTATAGAGTTTCTTTTTAGACTGGTGGTACCAAGAACCAAAGTTTCACTAACGCCTTTCTCCACCACAGATGTAATCTGGACCATTATTGACTTGGCAGACGCAGAGCAATCCTGCTAATGTCTGGAAAATGTAATTTAATATAAAATAGTCTGCAAAAAGATAGCGAGCACCTCAGATTTCAGACAGACTTTCACACTAGTGAGGGCATGCAATTCTATGTAGACACACACACACACACACACACACACACACACACACACACACACACATACACACACGCACGCACGCACGCACGCACGCACACACACACACACACACACACGCGCGCACGCACACACACACATGCAACTTGGCTGTGTATGGTAATCAAGACAATGTATTTCTGATGGCACCATCCAGACTCAGTAGGTAATTGTGATGTATTAGAAACAGATTGGATTAGAGGACAGAGCTTTGTAGTATTTGTGTGTGTGTGTGTGTGTGTGTGTGTGCCTTCATGCCTTCTACATTTCTGATTGGCCTCTAGAGGGAAAACACGTGTATGAACAAATTTAGTTGTTATTCTAAGTATTGATATGCCTTCTCATATTTTGCTGAGTCATCCCTCGGCTCTCCACTTGTTGTGTAAGACCACCACAAGTGCTGTGGTGGCCTCACACCTGTAAATAAATTGGTATTGTATATTAAATAAACGCAAACCACTAAAGATGAAGCAGCTAATACGGTGAATGGAAGAGATTATTGTTTTGTAATTAAGAAAAGAAACATTATCTATCCAGATTAATAAGCAATCAGCTGGGTCATGACCTGCACCCACCAACTATTTCTCTTTGGCTCCAGTTTCACAAAGCAACAACTCACAATGCAAATATGCTCCTGAGAGTCAGCAGGTTTGAGCAATCAGCACTCTTTTTGCATTTGATTGCTATTGCTCTCACTGCACAATCTAAAGATATACTTCTGTTGAAAACAAAGTACACACAAGGGACAAAGGGTGAGGAAAACATATTTTTCTTACCTCCAAGTCTTCATCACTACAAAAAAATCAAGAAAATCCTTCAAATTGGGGAAAACCTCTAAATGAGGCTACTTCTCATTGAATCAATAAGAAATAACATTCAAAAAGACATTTCTTAATGTGTTACTTAATTACAGGCAGGCACTAAGTTTCCTGATTATTTTTTATAAAATGTTTTAATTGTTTTTTTTATTGCTATTTGTCACATTTGTGCATTGCTGTCTCTGTTCCTGTGAGAACGGTCACACCCCACATCCTTTCCTTTATTGCGGCTGAAGCCTGAGAGGCCCAGATGACAAAGAGCTGCTATAATCATCACTCAATCGTTACTTTGAGTTTTGTTTCCAAATCTATGAGTCTTTTGCTTTATTTGTTTAGGATAATGTTATCACAGTTCATTTGTAGATGCTCAGACGCCTGACATCCATCACTGGAGAGGAGAGTAAATAGATTTTCCTTGACATACCTGCAGAAATTTTCTAAAGCATCAATGCAACTTCTTGTTTTTAAAACATGTGATGCAAAAAGTGCAGGTCTTTGAGAATCAAATGAATTTTGCATTAATAACATGCATCACTGATGGTTTTTATCCCCAAATGCTGATATCAGCCAAAAATTGCATCAGTGCTGACACCTTTTAGTTGGCAGCACAGAAAAGAATCATTTTCTGAGGGCTTTCTAATTTATAAGGTGGAGCCGTAATCTGTGCCAGTTCAAATGTGCATCTCTCTTGTGAATTTAGACATCATTGTTTTGTGCACAAATTTCATGTGAACCAGTGTTTGTCCTTATGATTCTGCCCTCTGCACAGGAGAAGGACTCAAATCTTTCTTCATCCAGTATGGTGCAATAGTGCCAGATCTGACACAAGACTTAGACAGAAAGTTGTAACCTTGATCTCAGATGTGAAAGTATTTTTCATTGCTATCTATTTGCCAGTGGACTGGCAGGAAGAAGACAGGGAGATTCAATCCTCAGCTCCAATTTCTTATCCTTTCCTTTTTTCTCTACTTTTCTTCCTCCCCTGGGCCCGGTGCAGGGTAGTTTCTCCTATTAGGAATGCACTATACCATTAATAATTGGGCTGCCATTAGAGCTGAGAGAAGCAGGTTGTGCTGACAGTAGGGGAACAACTTGCTTAACTGGGTTATCATTACATCCTGTTTGTTCTTGTACATAAAATATTAGGAGACAACATCATCAATGCTCAGGTTTTTAACATGCACATGTTATGAAAAATAACACACCAGCTGTTGCAGCTGTGCAACAACATATTGTGAAATGACATATTTTTGGTTATTGCATTTTAAGGTTTGCGACTTTATTGAAATGTTGTAAGTTTTCAGAATCTGCATAACACAAGCCTTAAAGAAATGCAATGATACTAATTGATTTGCACTGTAAAAATAGCTTTAGTGCTATTAATAATCAATGTTTCATGTAGCAAAATGAGTAAAAACCTGATAAGTAGCTTTTGATATAGAACCCAGAGTTGTGTGCATCATTTATAAAACAAGAAGTTAAATTATCTAGCTCTGCACTGAAAATGCCACAACAGCATTTCCTTCCAGTTTATCCCTGGAGGAGTGGGCAGCCTTACATAAGTATTTAGTGGTGGTGTGCAGAATCACTAGTTACTATTTATCATTCAACGAAGCAACTACCACACTTTGTCAGTCTTTACATTTTTCTGATGTGCTACAGTCACCGATATGGGGAAAATATTTTTATTTTTTTTACCACTGTGAACCTTTTTAATTTTCATAAGTAGTAAAACAGATATAACTAACTGGCTCATTTCCATCAAGTATCCCCAAAAGTCTAGCAATGGAGAATATGGTCCTCTTCTGCAGCCATAAGCTAAATGGATTATAGTAGCTTCAAGTCAACCATTACTTTATCTGAAAAAATAAAAATAAAAAATAAAGACATAAAAATAAACATTGGTAAATGAATGATTAGAAATTCTAAAGGCTACGAAGCAATTTCCACATTTGATAGAGTTTGAAGCCTTAAATCAATGCTTTTGACTTTTCAACACTTTAAGCTATAGCTGTCAAACTGGTTTCAGTGGTTCTTGACCTAACCCAGAAAATGAATGTAACAATTTTTTGGTTCAGGTAGGAACACTAGAGAGATATAAGGAACCACCCTTCGTCAAGCTTTTTGACAGGTCTATTGTTCTTTGACCTTTATGCCCTTTAGCCCAAACCACCTTATGTCAAATTTGACAGGTGTATTGTTTTATGACCTTTTGTGATATCACCTTTAATGACCCTATATGTCAAGAAATGAATTGATGACTGTTGTGTAATGACGCATGAAGATATTGATTGTAGTTCCCTTTTGTCAAGATGTATATTGATGATCTGTTTTGATGTATTCAATCTGCACCACTTTACGTCAAGTTAGGATTGATAACTCTTTTGTGTTGGGATACCTCACCCCACAGTTCCCACAGCCCCTCCCTTTCATACGTTATACCCCACCCCATCCCTCCCTTCAACCCTGCTTGCTTCTTTAAAAGCTCAGATCCATTTCAGCGGACAGACTGAGAACATATCAGAATGGTGAAAGGCCGAAGAAATACCTCTAAGAAAATTGTGATGGAAGAGGGGATGGATGAAGTGTCTATAACCGATGCTTCAACCTCTACACGAGAGGAGAAGGAGGTGAAAGAGGTGAGCGTGGACACACCGTCGCCGCTATCACAGACCTTGCTCTGTGAGAAATCCATGGCGATCCATCAGCTTCCTGCAGGGGGTGGTGCTCTCTGCAAATCTACATTCTACATGTGTAGAGTTCAGCTTCCTCCTTTTGGCAGTAAAGAGTCCTTGGAGCAAATAAGGCCGCTGGAACCTTATGGCTATAACGGTAGTTTTGGGTACCGGTTCAGCTATGACACTAAGGAGCTGTGTCTAATCCATGATGTGGCTGAGGACAAACCTCTCAAGCCGTATTTATCACATTCAGCGGTTCTCTCCTACGACTGGGCAGTGCTCAACCTCGCAGTCCCATGCAGGGTGTACAAAGATGATCATGAGGGACCTCGTCCGGCTGTAAAACACAACAGGCCACAAGCTCTTCTATCGCTGGATGAAATCCAGAACGCCGTGATAGCTTTCAGTGCTTCATGGGAGGGGCTGGAGGATGCGGATGGGCAAGATTTTCAAGGCCTTGGTCCGGGAGAGAGGATCGGAGCTCTTTTTTGTGCTGGAAAATGTGCATGGTGAATGTGGTATTTACCGCCTTTTACAGGTTGTACCTTTCGAGGCCTGGTGTGAGAAGATAAAGTGGCGGATCGTATCACTTCAGTTTTTCTTACCAGCCGCTGCTGGAAAGACATTCTGACAGTGCGAAAAAGGCTGGAATTCTAAGCCCCGCCTCAGGAGAAGGAGGAGGAGTGGCGGTCGCATCATCAACCCCCCCCCCCCCCCACACACACACACACACCCACCCACCCACCCACCCATCATTAGTTATAAAGAGCTTTCAGCTAGAAACAATTTCATCCCAGATGATCTAGCGCATCAGCATGATGGGTTTCTACACTCAGTCAACCCTTGATGAACTATGGACCCCGGACAGCTTTTTCCCGCAACCAAGCTAGGTGTTAGCCGCTTCATCACCACCGAGATACAACGGCAGTCCGCTGCCCACGTCACCGCCACCACTATCATGCTTTCCAGACGATAACTTCCCACGGCTCCCCACAATCATGGAGGTTCCGGAGACCTCTCTGCTAACGTCTCTGCTAATGTACCATTCAGAAACTGGATCGACGAGACTCCGGCAAGTCCTGATACTTCGCATACTTCAGTTACATCAATCCCTGACCCGCCACTGGTTTCGCCTCAACCTGCTCGGGAGGACGGTGTGCAACAGCAGCAGCAGCAGCAGCAGACCCTCAGCATCCACAGCACCGGTAAGGAGCCTCTACGTCTGCCTGACTGGGTGTTTTCAGAAGACATGGGGGACCCATCGACATAAATATACTGGGCATCTCCTTCCCATAGGTTCCAATATCACGTTTTTGAGGCCAAATGGGAGGTGGCCACCACTGCCATTTAGACCGTGTCACAGGTTCCGTCAAGCCCAGACAATTCCAAAAAAGGGAAGAGAGGAGGAGCTGAGGGTGGGGCTGTAAAGCTGGGATCAACTGACGACACCCGGTCGAACTAGCTACAAACTAACCTGAAGTTAACCCTGGCTAACCCAAAGCTAACGCGGAAGTGGGAGCTAAGCTAATGGATGTAGCTACCTAGCTTCAACTGGAGCTAACTCTGTGGAACACCCATCGACCTGAAGCTCACACGAAGTTTAGGTGGAGGTTTGCAGCGCTTTTTCGTGAAAAGTACCTTTCTGTGACTAAAAAAGTATTAAATCGGCTAAATACAGTTAATATATTTCCAAAACGAAATACTTGTTTGTATCTTGTACAGCCAAGTAGTCTTTATTCTGGACTCAGTACAAAGAACATGCGTCAGAGAATTTTATAATCTGTTTACAGCCACCTCCAGACATTTGAAAGATTTGCCTTTTGCGATTAACAGGATAGATTATCAACAAGGCTATACGTTATTTGCCTTCAATCTGAACTCTGCGGATGATGTAGAGGCTTTGTCTCCTGTTGCTAATGGCAACTTGAGAATGGAAATGCACTTCAACGCCTCGCTGAGAGAGACGGCTACACTTATTGTGTATGCATGCTACAAATCCATTCTTGAGATAAACTCAAAGAGAGAGGTGCTGGTTGATTATTATTGATGGATAATCATGAACTGCACGGAATATTATCGAGCCTGCTGGGAGATCATCTTTTTTCGGGCGTGTTTGCCTCTGATCAACTGTCTACAATCCCAAAAAACATACAGCTCCCGGTGTATTTTGTGGTAAACACCCATCCGGCTCATTTACCTGGTGAACATTGGTTAGCATTAGCTGTGGAGCAAGATGGCCTTGGGATGTTTTTCGATTCTTACGTTCACCAGAGTTTGAATATTACCCCCAAACCATCCTGAATTTTCTAAAAGAACGCTGCTCAGAAATACATTATCAGGATGACCAGCTGCAGAGTTTCACATCCGGCCGCTGTAGACATCACTGCGTTATTATTCCTATGCCATAAAGCCTGCGGGATTTCTCTCAAACAAATTCTGTCTAAATATCACAAAAATGTATAGATGAATGATGCTATGATTTATAATTTTGTAAAAAAAAAAAAAGAAAAAAAAAAGGAAATTGTATAAAATGTCATAATTTGTATTTCACACAGATGAATTGTACTCTCAAAATGTTTGAAGAATGTCACGGACTGTGAAATTTGTTTTGGATAAATGTTTTATTGAACAAACAAAAAGTTGAACATGTGATTCATTTAAGGGGAAAAGCGGATCCATTTCTTTAAAGCGGGTTGATCGCTCCAACTTGGAGATAAAATTATCTCTCTCTTCTTCTTTAAAATACTGGCCATTTCCTGACCAGGCAGCTGCTGCTTCTTTTTTTCACCTGTAGCCGGAAGTAACCCCCCTTCGCTCCTGAGTTGAGTAGTCTGCTGACGCTCTAGTGGGTTTGTCACCACTGATAAAGGTACATTTTTCTCCACCAGAGTGTTTAGGAAATGAATCCACCCCAATGGTTGTTGTTGTTGTTTTAATGGGTTGGTGATGTTTTTAACCAAGTCAAGGATGTGAGATCCTTTCTGCACATTCCCTTTATATATAATTCACCTGTTGGTCCCCAATTAAATCGTGTCATCTTCAGCAGGTACGCTGCATTTCTCCTGCTGTGTGCCGGCAAATTCTGCAGCACGTCTCGAATGACAGCTTCAGATTGATCAGTTGGCACAGCAGCAGCAGCGGCATCAGCTGATTCAGTGTTCTGTTCGGTAGGGGGGGCAATCTGTAAATCCTCTTGTAATCCGGCTCTCGTCAGAGTGAGAAAACGCTGAAGCAGTGCGTTGTATTTCTTAATTTTCTCATATGGCATTAGTCCCGTCTCCTCCATAATTAATTTCATATCCACGTCAAGATCCGCCTCAGCTACGTCTCTGATGGTGGATTTTGTGAGACGGCGTAATTGATGAGGGGTAACCGTGAACAATTTTTGAGAAGCTATAATCTTCTATTTGTTTATAACACTGCCGATGAGTTCTCCTAATAGAGGAGGAGGAACAGCTGCTAGGAGAATCGGCAGAAACCCGCCTTTTTGACTGATAAAAAGCGTTTTATTTTAAAAGAGCTAGTTTTGCTATCAGCCAACTTATGCAGGAGCGTTTTGTTTTTAGATAATTTCTTATATTGAAGTGGTGAGATCTAGATGTTCCCTTTCAGCACGTTTAAAGCAATCTCGCACAGAGCGTGCACAACATCCGGCGAGCAGTCTTTTAAAAACTCGTGACGTTTCCGGGGGTTCATGCGAAACAAATCCTTCCGAATCCTGGCATTGCGTTTTATCCTGGACGACATTGTTCTATTTTAGGCAAATGTACCACCGGCATTTGACCTGGAAGTGTTCTGCTGCGCAGCCTTAGACATTCTGGTGTTTCCGGTTTCAAATCCACTATTAAATAACCGTGAGGGTCCTGTGTTGCGTCTTGGAAACTCTCGAGAAAATATATTGTTTGAGTAGGGTAGATTTAATTTGCTAAAACATTTATTTGTAATTTATCTCGTGGATTTTTAAACAAAATAAAATAATTAGTGTTTAGACTGATCTATTATTTTGTCCTTGAAAGACATTTTGTGTGAATAAAAAAAAACACTCATATTTCGATAAGGTCTGTACTGAGTGAATAATTTTAACACTTCCAGATGGTCGGAAGTCTGGTGCATCAGATCATCTAAAATAATCAAATGAGTTTGCTCAGGTGGAAACATTTGATCGTCATCGAATGAAGAAGGGAGACCTTGAAAAAATCTAATATTTTTATTACAAAGTTTCAGATCATCATACATTTTCTGATAAGATGTAAAAAACCAAATGATATTCTTTGGCATTTCGGTCGTACATTCCAGACAATTTCCCAAATACTTTTTACAAAAAAAAAGTCTTCCCACAGACTGATGGTCCTGCTATCAGAGCGCTGAAAGGGACTTTCAGTCTGGGATCAAAATGAGTTTCCATTTTCACTAATCCAATAACCAAAAGGCAGTGTTGTTCCGTCAGGAAATAACCTCTGTTTATCAAAAACCACACAAAACTTTTTCACAAATGAAGCATTTCATGTAGTGAACCCTTCTTTATTCCTCCTAACAGTGTCCTGACGCGCCTGCAGATCCTTCGCCTTTAACACCACCTGCTGGCGGTCCCGGGTTTTGTAAGCGTAGCTTTTGGGCCCCGATGATGCAAACTCTTGAATGGAATCGCCTTGCAGTTCATCGGTCTGATCTCCCAGAAACGATCCTGTGGGTAGAACACACTCACCCGGTTTTACAGCATAAATCACAGAATCTGTGTCTAAATAGAGCACACGGTTTTCCAATTTATTCAATTCTTTTAATAATTTGCATGCGCTGTTGTAAAGGCTGCACTCAAGCTGTGCTGCACCAGGACCACTTCAAAGGTGATAAAGTGGAAGAAATTAACTTCGTATTTACCTGAAAACAGAAGGTCAAAAAAATTGATCAGGATTGTAACGAATGTGGTTTGTACAAGTTCATTTCACTGTCCGAATTTTCCCCGCAATGAATTGAGAGATAATTTTAAAATGGAATGTTTACCAGAATTGCACTGAATTTTTGACATATCTAAACGTATCCCCTGATGAAGTTCATAGTCTTGGACATATTTCCTTTTTGATTCATCGTCAGTTACGCCTTCAGGAAAACCCGAGGCTTGTAGCTTGTGTTTAAGAAACATGTGAATATAACCGGCAAACACATCTGAGCTGCTTTTGTCAAAATCCCACACCTCGATCATTTTCACCACCCAGTAGCCTGCGTCCAGAGCAACATTTAATTCTACGCTGACCCAAACCCCCGCTAGCACTCGCTCAGTTGAGTTGTGCCTGCAAGAGTCAGTGTGATTATTCACCTCGGTGCAAGTGCGGCAGAGGGTAAAAACCAGTTTACCCTTTGCTGTTTTAAAAGGTAGAACAGGAAAAACAGTTTTCTGCGTGGGCAGACCACAGCTTTAATTAAACCGTAATAGCTTTTTGGATCTCTGAAAATTTTCACATGAATTTGCGGATGACCGACGGGATAACTTTGTGTCAAATTTACGTAAATTCAACGTAGTAGATTTTTTCATTGCTCTTTGCCGAATATTTAAAAATCAGGGTATGTCCTCCCTCCGAACAGCGCTTCGCGAGGTGAGAGCGGTGCTGGTGGGGGTTCAAATTCCTGCATAAACTGCTTCACCTCTGGATTTTTTTCATCATCTCGTGCCATTGATGCTTCCAAATCACAGTCACTTTTAAACGATGCACTGATTACAGCGTCTGCAGTTTTTCCACGGTTTTGTCATAAATTTAATCAAAAGTGATTTTTCTCAGAGGACACTTTGCAGACGGTAGGAAGCATTTTGGACAACCGTGAAAAAAACACCCTAAAAACTCAAACGCGTGGACAGCTCCTGCAATCACCACAAATCCATCGAGAAAAAACTCTCCTACTTTCCGCTCCCTGGAAGGTTTCAAAGCGAGCTGAGTCTCTACATTTTGACAATGAGATAACCATTCCAACCACACAGTACTCGCTGTTGAATATCTTTTTGCTGAGTGCGATAACCGAGAGGACAAGGTATTGCCAATGTGTCAGGTTTTAGAAAATTAGATGTAAACACGTGCATGCAGGCCGACGCGATGGTCACTGGTTTAATAGAATCGATCCCAGTTTCAGTAAAAAACTCTTCTCTGAAAACTCCACAGGCTTTACGCAGAATCTCCACATCGTTCCTACAGTAAAACAGCGCTTCCTTCTTAAAATCAAAAAGCTGCTGCTTACTCACTTCCGTGTACCATTCTAAAAATGTATTTTTCTGCTCCGTAGACATTTGATCAAAGCCGAAATCGGAGACAGGAGGATAACCAACGATGCAGTTCAAATTCTCCTCACTAGAGAACTTGTGAGGAAAATACCCTTTGCATGAATCTGAAAATCCCAAGGCCGCGGGTAGGTTGGCTAATTTCATCATGAGAAAACTTAACGAATCTATAAATCTTAAGCCAAAATCTGGATCAGAAAAACATAGGATCTTGCTGCCTTGCATGAGAATATTTTCGGGAACAATTTTTAATTGGATCATGGCTCTCTGGATTAAATAGTCAAATCCTCTGGCATTGTGTGCAATAAATGTATAATTGCTGAATTCAGGCCGCCTCATCTGCATGATGAAATCTTGTATGCAGTCCACACCGTATTTTTCCCAAATCCCGCCTGAATTTTGCGCAGATCAAAAACAGTGTATGCACACCGTTCTGATCTTGAAATGTTTCCGTGTCATAATAATGACTTTATCCGTTGATCTTTCATCCTTTTTTTCAAGCTGAATAAAGCACTGATGACCGTGGACCGCCAGTTGTTTGCAGATGGTGCATTTAGTTGTAGGACCAACGTGGCCTGAATTGGTTTTCCCCATAGTGATATAATAAACACGCTTTCAACTCATGCATTTTTTAAGCAATTCGCAAGGAGAAACAGCCCTGTCTACTTGAGGTCTGTAAACAGGTGTTTTGTGTTTTTGAAAAACAAAATAAATTTTAAAATATCCGATTACAATCAGGACATGTAATGAGCGAGGTTTCTGTTTGTTTGCATGAATCACTATTTCCCACACGGCAAAACCATGCACAATGATGCCCACTCATTGTCTGATGGGGGTAAAGCACCAAGAACAGAAATATTTAGCACCTAAAAAACCTTTAATATTTTTTTATGCCGTAATAGTGGTGATTCAACAGCAAAAGAAACAACGTGTTCGAATGGTCGGCAAAATCTGATTCAAATTTAGAAATGACTTTGGTGGTTCTGAAAAAAATGACAGTTTTTCTTAAAACAATAATTTCAAATCGAATCACATCGCTGAATGAAACGGGGGGTTGAACAGAAAGCCGGGTTTGATGATGACTATTTTTTGCCACATCCATTAACTCTGTATCAGTCGCTGCGGGGTTTAACAGTCAGGCTAAGCTGAGCGTGAAACACAAGGCCTCGGGGGTGAAACGAGGTGAAATCGCTTTTTATCCACTAATTCCTGATCAAGAATACTCTCAATTTTTTGTTTCCCAACACCGGATGGATTGTTTACCACCTGCAGTCTGAAATTAAAATCATTGTCAGCCGCCAGCGCTTCATTTGATTGGACCAATTTGTCGAATAATTGCAGAAAACTTAGCATCATGCTTGCTCCGTCATAATTAAAGTTAGCGTGGTGAGTTGAATGCTGTGTGTTGATTTCAAACTGAATCCTATCCTTTGCGTGAGCGATCTGACTTCCCCTTTCAGCAAATCTATTTAATATATCAATAACGTTGAGAGAAAACTCTGCAGGGTCTGTTATTTCGTGGTTTGTTGAAAAAGAGATGCTTTCTCTAATTTCACGCTGATTAAAAACGTCGTTGGAAGAGGACGCAACATTAACGCTCCCTCCCCCCATTGGTTAACATCATATGATTGTTCTATTTGCCTCCGAATTTCATCTAAAGTGTCGGGTGAAGGCGGATCTGAATTTAATAGAATTTCTACGGCCTCATCTGAAGGAGGAGTTTGGCAAGCTAGAATTTGTTCTAAACTCTCACTATCTCTACTTCACTCAGATCTGAAACTCCGCTTAAATCAAACCAATCCGGTAGCAGCAACTTATTGTATTCAGGTGTATGGTTAACATCATGTGATTGTTCTTTTTGCCTCCGAATTTCATCTAAAGTTTGTGGAGATGGCGGACCTGAATTTAGTAGAATTTCTTCGGCCTCATCTGAAGGAGGAGGAGTTTGGCAGGCTAGAATTCGATCTAAAATACCATTATTTGAAGCTAATTCATCATCATCCAAATCTGAAAGTCCACTCAGATCGAAGCAGTCCGGTAGCAAATCACAATATTCAGGTGTATGATTCATGATACAAAGAGAAAAAATAAAAATAAAAACCTACTATAAACTTGATGAATGAAAAAAAAATTCCTGGTCCTATTCTTTTCTCTCTTTTAATCCTCAAAGAGACAGAACATTGCCCATGATGTTCACAAGACTGTAGGAGATCTGCAGAAGCATGCAGGCATTTTTATACGGTTCATTCTTTGAAGCCTAGTGAGCCGCTGATTCCACCTCCGACATAATTCTGGATGGATAAATAGAGAGAGAGAGAGAGAGAGAGAGAGAGAGAGAGAGAGAGAGAGAGAGAGAGAGAGAGAGAGAGAGAGAGAGAGAGAGAGAGAGAGAGAGAGAGAGAGAGAGAGAGAGAGAGAGAGAGAGAGAGAGAGAGAGAGAGAGAGAGAGAGAGAGAGAGAGAGAGAGAGAGAGAGAGAGAGAGAGAGAGAGAGAGAGAGAGAGAGAGAGAGAGAGAGAGAGAGAGAGAGAGAGAGAGAGAGAGAGAGAGAGAGAGAGAGAGAGAGAGAGAGAGAGAGAGAGAGAGAGATAGAGAGAGAGAGAGAGATAGAGAATCATCATCTTTTAATAAAAACTTTATTAAAGACTTTATTCTGATTACTTACTAGGTCTCTGTGTAGCAGCGGGGGGGGGGGGGGGGGGGGGGGGGTGCGGCGCAGCGTCTTCGTCGCTGGTTATCGGTGGCTGTTCTGGATAGAGAAAAAGAGAGAGAGAGAGAGTGAACAAATCATCATCTTTTAGTAAAAACTTTATTCACACACTTTATTCTGATTACTTACCAGGTCTCTGTGTAGCAGCGGCAGGACGGTGAGGAGCTGAGTCTTGATCGCTGGTCACCGGCGGCTGTTCTGGCTGCGACGCCACCCCCTCGTCACAGCTGTGTTGAGGTGTGGGTTGGATAAAGTCTTGACTTGTGGCGTACTGCTGCAAGGGGTGTTCCTGATCGTCTCTGTTCCCTCCCTGTCCTAGAGAAATACGATATTTCTCAGCTGAAAGAGTCGAGCTGGCTAAATGCATCTTGCAGGGTTGGTGGCGGTGGTATTTCACATTCTAATTGAGGAAGAGGAATTTCACCATCCCATTCACTCTTGGACTCAGACGACAAGACAATTGCGGCAAAAAATAAATAGAAATAGACTAGATGTCAGTAGACTGATAAAACATTGGAAAGTGGAGTCTGAGTAAATTCTTCCACTTACCTGACATCACGGTATGCTTCAGAGAATGAGATCCGAGATTACAGTTATACTGTCTTTAAAAAAAAAAACTTGAACGGAAACAACGCGATTGGTTGAGGGTGATGTTTAAAACTCTTTCTAAAACATCACTATGAATTCTATTACCATTATTCGTGTCTGTCACTGTGTATGTGTGTGTGTGTGTGGGGGGTGTTGTATTTTTTTAAGTTGTGTCCATCAGTTCTTCTTCTTCAAAGCCTGTACATGGCTTTACCACGACCCTAAATGCGCCTTGATCATCCAACATATAACGGATGATTGGCTGTGTCTCTGTAACTTGTTCCTTAAAGTGTTTATGAAAAATCTGTTGCGTTGACAAGTCTTTCTCATCATAACGTAATTCAAACGTAATTCTCAGCATACTAGCTTGTGGTTTTTCGGATCAAAACTCATTTCGCCTCTCATGTCTTTGGAAAGGATCTCTAAATAGCACTAGAGGAGATTGGGGTAACTGAAAAAAAGAGGACTTGCTGAGGGGAGTGGCTGAATGTAAGGGTGTTGGCACCCCACAGCATGATTGTCCTTCTCTCTAATGATTTCCTCTTTCGTGTCCCTTCACTCATCTCTTGCACTTTTATTAGCCCTATCTCTAATTGACATTTCACTCAACTCCCCCCTAACCGACTCCTGCAAAAGATTTATACTGCTAGATGTTTGGTCAGTGGCTGTGATAGTATCTTTAAAACACTCACACAAAGTGACTGGTCACTGTCGATCTAAACACAGATGTGCCTCAAGTCATTTATTTGAACTCTCAACATTTGTCCATCCATCCATTCATTTTCATCCGCTTATCCGGAGTCGGGTCGCGGGAGCAGTAGCCTAAGGGGAGAGGCCCAGACTTCCCTCTCCCCAGCCACTTGGGCCAGTTCCTCCAGGGGAATCCCAAGGCGTTCCCTGGCCAGCTGAGAGACATAGTCCCTCCACCGTGTCCTGGGTCTACCTTTAGGTCTCCTCCCGGTTGGACGTGCCCGGAAAACCTCACCAGGGAGGTGTCCAGAAGGCATCCTGACCAGATGCCCGAGCCAACTGGCTCCTCTCGATATGGAGGAGCAGCGAGTCTACTCCAAGTCCCTCCCAAATGACCGAGCTTCTCACCCTATCTCTAAGGGAGAGCCCAGCCACTCTTTGGAGAAAACTAATTTCGGCCGCTTATATCCGCGATCTGGTTCTTTCGGTCACTACCCAAAGCTCATGACCATAGGTGAGGGTAGGAACGTAGATCGACTGGTAAATCGAGAGCTTCGCCTCTGACTCAGCTCTCTCTTCACCATGACAGACCGGTACAACACCTGCATCACTGCAGATGCAGCACCAATTCGCCTATCGATCTCACACTTCAGTTTTCCCTCACTCGTGAACAAGACCCCAAGATACTTAAACTACTCCACTTGGGGCAGGACCTCATCCCTGACCCGGAGAAGGCATTTTACCCTTTTCTGAATCAAGACCATGGTCTCAGATTTAGAGGAGCTGATTCTCATCCCAACTGGTTCACACTCGGCTGCGAACCGCTCGTTCTGATGAAGCCATTTGTCTCTGACATAAAATGTTTTTGGTTAGACAAACAGTTCTGTTAGTATAGAATAGAATAGACTTTATTGATCCCACAGTGGGGAAATGTACTTGTTACAGCAGCACCGACACTTAAAGGTCCCGTGTGTGAAATTCACAGAAATCATAGTAAAAAGATCCGACTCTTTAGCACCACGCAGTTTAGAGTCCGTATTGCAGCTATTGGAGCCCCCGAGGATCAAAAAGGGTTTTTTAATCATTATTTAAAACTTTATTAACAAATATAACAAATACAATACAAAATCGTGTTGCTGTAAACGGCAGCATGTCATCATCTAATTCCAGCTTTCAAGTCAGCGAACAGGTTAGTTGTTTTCATCTAACTTATTTTATTAATTTAATCTAAATAGGTTTTGAATAAGAAAAACTTTTTTATGTCAGTTATGTTTGCTAATAGCAAACGGCAGCTAGTTAGTGATGACTTCTGACTACAAAAAATGACAATATTTTGTTCATTTTATTTGAGAAATGTTATATTTCTATTTGCCATTTTGGAAATATACAAGGTAGTGTAGTCTGTAATTGTTTTCTCTCCGTAAACAGAGTCAGATATCATCCGATGGTTCATCAGTGGAGACAGACAGAGGACGAGGGAGAGGAAGAGGGCGAGGAAGAGGGAGAGGAAGAGGGAGAGGACAGACATGTGCCAGCGCACAGAGAGGCAGAGGTGTTAGACATGCGACAGAAGCAGGGCAAGCATCCCAAGATGAAGGAGCCGAATTTGCTCAAACCAGCCGCAACGTCCCACGCACAAGAGGAAGAGGCAGAGCTGCAATAAAGTCTAGAAGATCGGCGCTTTCAAGCACTTTCAAACTATCCCGTTTCTCAAGTTTGCTTGTAGAATATGTGTGATCCTCCATCGCTAGAAGTACGGTGTGGCTAGTTTCTTCTTCTTCTTAGTTACTTTGTCAGACTGCATGCTTACAAGGCGCACTTCTGCCCCCTGCTGTTTCTTTGAGGTTACATAATTTAAAAACGCAAACATCAAATGCGAAGCTTAATATGTTGTATGTCCCTAAAAGGTCACTGTATTTTAAGATGGCGCATGCCATATGGAGCACCGGTCTGCTTCTTTTGTCTAAAATATTAAAATATAAAGCTAATAATAATGCTTAGAATAAATGCTTGTTTGAATTATCATTAAAAAAAAACAAATTTGAGAATGAGATACAAGAAATTTGATAACTTATAAGATGAAATATCACACATTGGGCCTTTAAGAGAATAATTTGATAAAAAAAATAATAACAAGGTACATGTACATACATATACATGTATAATTGTTTTGACAAGGCGCGGCTGTACTTTCTTGCAAATATTCAAGAATAAAGATACATAAAAAATATGTTTAGCAAATAAATTGTCGGTTAACAAAAAATTCAGTGCTGTACATATTTTTCCTAATTCTGTAGTCTGATATTAATGGGACACATCAAACAAAGGAGATGCACTAATTAGGTAAAGAGTCATGTGCTCTGTGGATTTTTTCACCTTAGTCTTTCTGACAAGGTTGCCCACATGTGCCAAATGATTCTGAAAAAAAAAACAAACATGCAATTTTAACTACAAACTTCAGCTCATTTATTATTTCAGGAAGAGATCTCTAACTTCAGAGAGTCTTCAAAACCAGTTAAGTTCCCATTCTAGAGCTGTTGTGAATTAAATTTTTCTCTACAATACATCATAGTCTGAGCACTTGTATTTATTTATGCATAACTATAAAAAAGATGAGCTACAGATAACTTGCTGCATTTTAATACTAAGCATCACCAGACGTCCATAACTCAGTCTACCATGAGGAGATGGCCGACGGGGCTTTCTCAGCTTGATGGCTCCCTCCTTCTCTTCCTGCCCATCTGTTTTCTCAAATAAATCCTCCCCTGCCAGGCTTCATCACCACGAGGAATTCATAAAGAGCTGACCCACACATATGGCCCACTCCGTTCAGTGGCCATCGGAACAGAGCCGAGCATAAATAAGTTGTAAATCTTTGCTCATTCCATCATGCTGAGGTGATGGGTGTATTTGCTCTTGACATGGACACTTGCAGGCAAACACAAATTATGACCTACAGATGTTAGATGTTAAAAATATAGAGTTTCCTCGCTTTTAAGTTACAAGTTATGATGGATCTGCATGCCGAAAGGTTGGAAACTCTTTTAGAAAAATAGGCATTAACATGTTTTTTAAAATGTTCATGTTATTTTTTAAATGTGTTCTGCCTCAGCAACAAGGTATACCATATGAGGAGACTACCCCATTAGTGAGGCCAGCAGATGGATTATCGTCTCACTTTACTGGCAGGAAGTGACATTGTTACATCCACTTCTGAGACGTTTACTTCAACCTTTGAGAGTAGCTTTGTTGGTTTAAGGTTAGTAAAACTTGAAATCACTGGAGGTTTCTTTGAGATTATGTGTTTTATGTTAAATTTGAACCAGATGATTGACTTTAGTAGATGACAATTGAAAAAAAGTATATTTATTAACATTGTAGGAGTCTATCCAAACATGAATGGATTTGAATTCTTTCTCATCTAATATGTGGTGGTTAATCTCGGCTATTCAGTGTTGAAAAATGAAGAGCCCATTTTCTTGCTGTATTGGATTTTTCCAAGTGGGTGTTTATTATATGAGATAATTGAACCCCTGCCCCAACCCTATCCATCATCTTGCTTTTAAAGCAGCATTGCTGTTTAATTACCAAGCCAATGGTTGGAATATCTGACATAGAGATTTGGTAACAAAATGTTTGTTTGGCGTCTACCCATAAGCAGTCTGTTGGACTTTTCCAAGTCGTTGTTTTCTAATATTATATATATATGTATATATATATATATATATATATATATATATATATATATATATAAATAAATCTATGTGGTTGGTAATATTTATTGAACTTCCAATCTCCCAAGATTTTTTACTGTTTGAAAGTTTTTAAACTCATGCATGGAGGTTTATTTGCTCCTAAAACATTGATATGCTGGGGTTTAGTGTTTTGAACCACGTCCGAGCTGGTTTAGCTTGGATCTTAGAGAAAATATAGGGAGAACCCTTATTTTGATTGCAGACACACTTCCCATTGCTGAAAGTTCTCCCTCACATGGGATTGTTTTCTATTATTTTGATTAAAGGGTATAATGTTCATGTGTCCGCTCATTCAGCCTGTTGAGAATATCAATGCCCAAGTACCTTAAGTTCCCAACCTGTAAACCCAAATTCACACTGGAGGCTTCAGCAGCACAATACGACTTTGCGGCACGACAATCCACACTGGGAGATCGTCTCAGTCAGAGAGCAGCTTCTCCAACATCCTCCTCGCTGGACTGACGAGATCACAAAATCTCTAGAGACTCATGGGTTGTTTATGCCATCCGTAAATCAAAAAGAAGGAGATAATATTTGATATCACTGTTTGATGTCATAATGTTGTTCCGCTCCACTTCCAGGATTAAAGCTGTTAGGTATTTTCATTTTCCCATCCAGGGTTACCTGAAGGGAAAGCTCACCACGCAGGGGTTTTATTATCAAGGTGATCAATTTAACCCATACTAATCTTACTAACAATAAACAATTTAGACTTTTAAAGTGGAGAGAGAGAGAGAGAGAGAGAGAGAGAGAGAGAGAGAGAGAGAGAGAGAGAGAGAGAGAGAGAGAGAGAGAGAGAGAGAGAGAGAGAGAGAGAGAGAGAGAGAGAGACAAAATGATACACACGAGTCGTGGTCTCTTTGCTCTCGTTGGACAAAAGCCCTCTCAAGAGTATTTATTAAAAGACACACAGAGATGATAAAATGCACACACATTTACACATTCCTTTATACTTCGAAAGGGAGACACCCAGGCGCTGGCACAGGGCATACTCACTGTAAGTAAGGCACCTTCTTTACAGTTCTTCAATCAAATAGAGCAGAGGTTTTGAACCATATTAACACAAAATCATAATTTTACAATAATTTTCCCCTATAATTTGCAAAGAACTTTATGAAATTTTTTTATTGACCATATAACTAATATAACTTAACAAAAAAAGGTTATAACATGTCTCTTTTAAATGAAAAACTACATTTCTCGTCACTGTTTTACATATACAAAATGGGGTTCGCTTGTAAAATAATGGTAATAATACAGTGAATAGATTCTAAAACTGCATTTTAGTATTTCAAATGTTAAAATAAATTGTCCCTGTTACCTTTTCCTACTTGTTGGCTTGATATTATTGCTAATATCTGTCAGGATTCAATATAAAAATTGTAATTAAAGTAAAAACAATATTTTTTTTTCTCTGCTTGTTAATGCTCTGCTCTCTAAACAAGCTTCTTTCTCTACAAGGTCAACATCTAGGTTTTCATACTGAGTACAAAGTTAAAAGAGAGTTAAAGTTGTGAGTGTTTCACTTTGTAGTGTCCTCCTGCTGTGACAACAGAAAAAACTAAACAAAACTCTGCATTACTCAGGGATTTAACAGCCACAGTCTTGTTTTTGTTCGAAACTTTAATTTAGGTTTCATTTGAATTAGATTGGCCCTTTATGAGTCAACATATGTCAAATTACTTGAAGAAATTGAACAATATGGAGGAGTTATATTTCTGTAGTCTGTGTTCAGTTTCAGTCCAAACAAAAGCTAAACTGGCCCAGTTGTTCCCATTTCACCAGAAAACTGTCCCCCTGGTTACAATAAAATGATCATCTGTCCACAGAGAATCATTGTAACGGTGTCATTAAGCCCTACTGTTCCCTTGCCTCCCTAAACCAGTGCTCTGGCTGGCACTGGTGACGGCGGGAATTTGCCCAAATTACTGCTTGGGACTGTCAAAATAATTGGAATGCCATTAAATCGCTCTTACCAGTTGCCGTTAATAAAGCTTGGTTGAACAAAATACCCCAAAGACATGGTCTCTTGGATAATTTATACCTTCACTCTCACACAAACAAGTTACCTTTAAATAAGTAATGAGCTCCTAATTAACTGTAGAATGACAGTCTTTTTAGCACTGATACTTGGTTTTCAGCTGATGGCACCAAACAAACAAACGGAGTCCATGTGACAAAAAGAGCAACACTGAAACCGAGGTCACCACAGTTAATAAGCATTACATTATCTGATATATTTGATTTATTTGCTGAATCTCAAGGGCTTGTACCTTATCATTTACTAATCCATTTTCTTTGGAGCAGTAAATGTAGTTTCCTCTCAGGGTATTGGATGTTGATGTTAATGCTTTTCATAGTTTGGCTGCTTTTATTTTTTTCTAGTTTATAAAACTGAAGCTTTCCAGTATAGTGCCAGAATGATTTATAAGCACGGAAGTCCTTTTGCGCACGTATCATCATCTTGTCAAACAGCTACATCCAGTCCCTGAAACACGGGCTGTTTTTCATGTACAGGTCTGCTCATGTGATGGAAAGAGCTCCATAAAATATGCAGCACATTTTATTCATGTGCAAAATTGAACAGCATATTACATAATAAAGTCTATATAATGAAAGTCTTTTAGAAAAATCATTTAACTGTGCTGTAACAATTTACATGTTTCTTAGTGTGTAATTGCTTTGTAAAATATAGTTCCATGAAATTGAAGCTGCAACAAACATCACTTTATTATCCATATTGGCATTTTGCTTGCATAATTTTTTAGGTGCAATGCAGCCATTTTTAATGTCCAGGGGTCTCATTTATCAAACATTGCGTAGAATCCTTACTAAAACCGTACTTAAGCTCAGCAAAAAAAAAAAAAAGTACTAACGCCAAGTTTGTGATCTCTTAAACATGGAGTATGCACAGCTGCAATCTCTGCTTCATAAATCAGAGACTGAGAATGTTTCTCAGCTGCTTTTTAGTCATATCCTGCCCTCACCACACCCACTTACTGCCATAAATAGTCAATGCAAAGTGCCTTGTGGATCTCATGCATATACATAAGCCGGCTGTTGCCGCGCTTCGCCAATGACGATGGCGACCGTAGATCAAGACAGATCAAGGAAGCTCAATTTCACAGAAGCAGAAATTGAGGTACTTGTGGGTGAAGTGGAAAACCAAAAGGGAGATCTTTTTGGAGCTCAGCAGTGGCATAACAAATAAGAGAAAATCATCAGAGTGGCACAGCGTTGCTGAAGCCATCAATGCTGTGAGGTCGTCAGAGAGATTTGTGGTGATATTAAAAAGAAATGGTCCGATCAGGATTCGATCCCCAGACTCCCAGGTGAAAGTCACACATTGTAACCAGTCAGCCAAATGAAGATCTCCCTTGTCCAACTAGCCAGGGCGCATGATCAATCGGGTCACAGTGACAGGACACACACTGTCACAGACGCATGACATTCTGTCTCATTCTATCCCCCTGCTGATATTCAGCACTCCTTATTCTGCTCTTCAGGCTGTGTGTGTGTGTGTGGGGGGGGGTGGGGTGGGGAGGGGGGTGTGGTAGGGGGGGGGGACGAAGCAGTACAAGTGATAATGCTGCTGGATTTCATAATTGTATCCTTCTCAGCAGCAGCACTGCAGGTACTCTCCATGTCCAAAATGTGCTTAAGCAAGGTCCTTAGTCAACTTAAAAGTTGCGCACATTTTTCCACTAAGTTTTCTTTCATGAATCCCAAAGTTTGTGTGGAAAGTTGTTTACGCAGTTTTTCGACCCCGTTTTGTACATAAGCAAGCTTGATAAATGAGGCCCCTGGGCACTATTTAATTTATTTCCAACATTTCGATAGATATTTTCAGAGATTAATGGGAAACACATTGTCTCTTGAAGATGTAGCTCATGCAAGTTGCATTCTCTGTTATCAGACATATGTGTTGCATCACCATGGAATTATGTAAAAATGCTAAAGGAAAAAAGAGAAGACCTGAAAAACTGAGTTTTTTATAGGACAAATTGAGTGAAACCGTTTGTCAGTTCAGTTTGACCCTGTGCAGCAAGAAGCCCAAGTGTCAAAATTTAGACAGTTAGAGATGTGAAAAATGAAAATGTGAAAAACTGTCATGAATCTTAAAAACTCATTTAGAGCAGCTGTATCCTGTATTCTCATCGGATCTTCTTTGTCTGTCGATCCAGAACACCTGTTTGACGTCCAAACTAGGTTTTTGCACGTGGGTTTGTGAGTTTTGTAACTGTAGACTGAGATGTGTGTTTCGAGAGTTGTGTTTTGAAACCTGTACATATATTTTTCTGCAAGTTACAAAATGAAACTTTGATGTTACGCACCAAAAGTTACATGCTACAAAAGAAAGGTTCCGTGTTATGAAACCAGAATTACGTTACAAAATGAAAGTAACAGTTACAAAACATGTTACAAGTCACAAAACCTGGTACAACTTACATGTAATATTGCCCCAATCCTAGCTCCAAACAACAAAAGATGCATCAAAGTGTTGTACAGCAAAAATAGCAAGACAATGATAATCAATACATTTATTTCAGACTGAAAGTCAGCTTTTTGTAACATCTTTAGATGATGCAAATCAATCTAAACATTTTGTAATTCCAGCAACAGAATGAACCCAGAAAGTTTTTACCTCAATCATTTAGATGTGTCTTTTTGCACTTAAAGCATTTTTTAAAAGAGTTTGCCTTGTAAGTTGTTCTCCGGGGAAAGAAAGCTCTGGTGCACCTGCTTGAGGATGCTGAAGTCAACTAGAGGAGAAAGTAGCTCCAGATGGCAGGATTTGGAGTCTTAATTCCTGATATTTGGACATCTCGCCTCTGATTGACTAACAGCGACATGATTCTATTTTACTCAGTTTGCTCTGCAGCGTTGATGCTTTATCTCCACAAATAACACAAGCCTGAAGGAGTTCTGCCATGTGTTGGAATAGCTAATGCTAACAGTTAGCACCTACTAGTCGAGACGTTCTTTGCTGTCTGTTGGATGCTAAACCAACAACAGCTTTTCATCTTGTGAGTCGAGAAGGGTGAGTTGTAGCTCTGACAAGCTTTTCTGAACCAAATGTTTTTCCATCTATGGTCTATCAAAAGCTAATTAATGCAGGGAATGGGTAGGAGACTATTTTTACATTCAGCTTGTATGTTAAACTCAGATTGACTGATCATTTTCAAAAAGAATAAATAAAAAATATTTCTGAGTGTTCTTTAAAACAATCAACTGTACACATTACACCCTTTTGAATCCATCCAAATTAAATCAGTTTAGATTCACAAGGTAATGCTTGAAGGAAAACAGTCTCATTTATCTTGAGTGTAAGCTGTGAGCAAATGAGGAAAACAAAGGATTTGCTAATCACTTGTGAGTTTAGACCACTGGCCCTCTCCAGAAATCACCTCTTTTAATGTCAAGTTCAAAAACCCAATAATCTGAAGTAAAATATTTGTCCAATTCCAAACCTTTCATATTTATTGCACTTAAAACCCTGTAAAGGTAATCCTCACAGCAGGCTAGCCTTCTCATTTCCCACAACCACAATAGCCAGTGAGCTTTCCCTTTTCATGAAAGTGTCCAGAAGTACAGCAGAGCTGGAAATGCATTAATGATGTACAGAACGCAGGATTCATCTCTCCTGAGAGAAACCCCTCTGACAGGTGGGTAAATGCACTGAATAAGTCACTTATCCTGCTGATGATGTGTTATTAAAGAGATAAGATGTCTGGAATTGTCCGTCTCCCACAATAACAGCCACCCTCACTTCATGAGCCGTCAGCTTCAGCTGTTCTGAAACGGCTACCTGCAGTAGCAGCCACACTTAACAGCAGTGTTGGGAGTAACGCCGTTTAAGTATAACGGCATTTCTAACGGCGTTCTTTTATAGGTAACGGAATAATCTAAGTAATTACTTTTCCCGCCGTTGCAACGCCGTTACCGTTACTGGGGACGGAAGGTTGTGCGTTACTATGTGCTTGTAGAACGTTGAGCAGCAGTGTGAGGCTTTCCGACCGCCACACTTCAACTGCAGCCAGGGAGAGAGAGGTGTCGGTAACGCACTTACAAACACGATGATGATTGGCCGGGTGGGCGGAGACCCTTACTGTCTCAGTCGCTGCTGCTGTAGACACAACGGGAATAACTCAGTTTAAAATAACCGCGTTAATAAAAAATATTTCTTTCTGTAACGAGCAAACTAATTAATTACGTCTTATTTTATCAAAACATCGTTTCTGTTACTGATAAGAAAATGCGTGCGTTAAGCAGCGCGGTGTGTTGAAGCTGTCATCATCAGCTGATCAGGAGCTAAAGAGGCAGATGTTTTCATCCAAGTGGGTCACGGCCCGTGAAGAACGAGGAAGACGTGATGAATATCTACGGCTGCAGACCCGCAGATTCGCTGCTGCAGCAGCGAATCTGCGGGTCTGCAGCCGTGCCCTTAGCGTGACAGCGGGACGTCCCGAAGGTCCGCTCACCTGTTCACCGCTCAGACGTCCTGATCTTCTACCTTCCTAGATCATCCAGCTGTAACCTGTTTCTGATCATGTCTTTAGTCCCGCTGTAACACTGATGCATCAGTCTCAGACGTCATGGAGCTCAGGTGTTACTAGAACTACCTGTGTGTGTTTACCACCCAGCTTCAGCTCTTCTGTGTTTGGGTCTGACCCAAGTTAGTAAATGTAAGTCCTCCATCAGATCTGTGCCTCTTCTAGTGTCATTTTAAAGGATACTTATTTATTTATTTAACCGATACTAGATTAGCAGCAACAGAAATGCTACTAAAAACACACAATTATGTGAAGCTGGAAAAATTAGAATACTGTGCAAAATTACATTTTTTTCTGTAATTTAACTAGACTGAGATTTAAAGGCTCGGGAACCTTTACAGGTGTTTCTATTTGCAATTTTAAATTTTAGCTGATTGGGTTTTTGTTAAATATCACACAGAGACCTTTTAATAGTCTAGATTAGTGTAATGTTCCTATTAGTAGTTCCTCCTGTTAAGTGCGTATTTGTTTAAATTATTCAGGTTTATATAAAACATTTGGACATACATTTTATTATGTTCAGTCATTAGTCATTTATATTTTACTATTGTAGTAATTCTTGCATTCTTTAATGAAAAAAGTAACTAAGTAGTTACTTTTGTTGGTAATTAGTTACTTTTATGATCTTGTAACTCAGTTAGTAACTGAGTTACTTTTTTGACAAAGTAATCAGTAACTATAACTAATTACTTTTTTAAAGTAACGTTCCCAACACTGCTTAACAGTCATCCTCTTCTCTGCATCTACTTGAATATCTTCCTTCTTTTTTTAAACCATCATTTTAGGAAGTTTTCATTTCCCCAAGCCACGTTTATGAAATAGCAGGGTGGCACTCAGCCACCTTCCATTTTTTTCCTGATTGTAGATTTTAACACATTCTATAGGGCTTCCACCCCTGTGAACAGCAATGTAATTTAATTTAGATTCCTTTTCCTCCTTGGAGCAGGATTTTATATTGTTGATTGGACATTATGTATCAGGAAAGGCCTATTTATAACTCTTTAAATGGTCATTCAAGATGAGGCTGTTGGCTTTTACACCTGCTCTCATTTCCATCTAAGGGTGCACAACAGTGTTTGTACTCTGTTACCTTTATTCATGGGTCTGTATGTTTGCAAATGTTATATACGTTGTCCTCTCGAATGCTCCGTGTGGGGACATTTTATTACCAGGTTATTGTATTTTACAATTTTATCAAACTGAAGGCATTTCTGACTGATGAATATGATGTGCTTTAGATTATGTTTACCATTTAGGATGCTTGAATGAAACAACACTTAATTAAGCATATTTACCAATGAGAATTCAGGAAGCCATTTGAGTTTTAATGATTCTTTTTTTAAATCTTTTTTTTCATTTTCTTTTTTTTTACAGTTTTGTTTGTATTTGCTTCTTAGACTGGCTTGTTTATCAAAAAAAAAAAAGAACAAAACATGTTTTGTTAAGGAATCTTTGCTCAGAACTTTGGGTCATGGTCCTGTCTTTGGCAGATCTGTATGAAGATAACTGGCAGGTTTATGGAAGATTAGAACAACACACTCATCTGTAATTCATGTCTGAGGTCATTTTGAGGACAATAAACTAATAACTTTTGTTTTTAGTTTTCAACCCTCTCCGACTTACAAGTACTACTCAAACTTATAGGTACACTTAGCAGTTTTGCTTGCTTTATTAATTTTCTGTGGTCAAAGCAAAAGTGAAACATATCCTCGCTGTGCTTTTGTCTTTTTAACACCTTAATGTAACTGCTGAAATGTCTCCCCAGCCTTCATTGGTGTCTACAGGAGTGGTTCATGACTAAATAAAAGAAATCAGCTGCATTCACGATCTAAAACATGCAGGAAATGCGCTGGAAGCTGACTGCAGCTTTGCTCAGCTCTACTCCACTCCACAGCTCCCTCCACCAGCAGCCTGGCCACTCCGAAATTGCAAAATTCTGGCCACAGAGGGCAGTGGGGTCCGAGTGGCATTGCATTAACCCTAGGTAATTTAAGCAATCAAAAAGTTGATTTTAAAAAAGTGAAAAGTTGCAAGTATCCCTTAAACACTGCATACTAGACACTATGTACTCCACAAGTAGGCCAATGCACAGTGGGAGGTGGTTATAGTGCTAGCATTCACTAATTCTTTTAAACTATTCACTGCGATGCTTCATTTCTTCTCATACAAACTTTTTTTCACACCCAAAAATAAATAAACAGGTAAAAATAAAAAAACTGCCCCCCCACCCCACACCCCCACCCAGTTGCATGCATTCGACCTACATAAATCAATCATTTGCATCATGTGCTTGCACATATACACTAGTAGGCAATAAAACAAATAAAACATTTTGTCAAAAACCACACAAAAACATAATGAAACTACTGATGCCAACCCACTTTTTAAAGTCTTCAAAAAAGGCAACAAGAGAATACGATTAGAACACATTTGAAAATAAACAATGAGGAGGAGGACAATGATGGCCAAAAGGGAAAAACATGAATAAAAAAGAAAAGAATATTTAAATTGAACAACAACTGCCAAACCAGAATGTGCAACTCTGAATTTTCTTTGGGGATGCATAATTTAACCAGTGCCATAGAGACCCAGAGAGCTTGGAGCATTTGTTCCTCCCAAAAGGATAAAATATCAGTGTTGTTCAATTACACGGTGGTTTGTGCACACTAGGCCAATGCACAGCAACACTTCCGTCTTCAGATTTATGGAGGAAGAAAGGACACAAGCCTTGAAATGCGTTTACAGAAAGAGCAGGATGCATGAGAGGATATATGGGGTTGTGAAACTTCTATGAGCAACAATTTAGTCACCCCTTCTCATACATTTACAATATACAAATTATTGCAACAACCAAAAATCTTCTGCGTTTTAGGGTTTAGAAATAAAAAAGCAAAAACAAATATTTGCCTAAAAATTTATGTCCTGCAAGACTTCTCAAATGATCCAAAATAAATTTATGGTCATCTTTCCCTGCCCAAATTTGGACAAATCATTCCATTCTTCCTGACAGATGATTTCATTACATATGAGTGATGCGCTAATCTTATAAAACCTTAGAAAACTACATTGAGAAGCATTTTGGATAGCATTTCCAACTTTCATCAATCTTTCCTGCCCTCTGACAAAACGCATTGGAATTCAAAAGGTATTCCTGCCTTTGTGAAAGTCTTAGTAACTCAAAAGGACATGATGAGTGAAGGAAAAGCTAGAACTAGAAGTTTTAAAAGGACCACACACACGAATGAGTGCACACGTGCACACAATAAAGCAAGTTAGGGCATAGATAAAGTGCTGGCAAGAACATAAACACATGGATGGTTTTATCCTAACATTAAAAGTGGTTTTAAACAAATATTAGAGCTTGTTGATTACATATTGGTGTTTTTGATTGAATTTACCGTCCAGTAATAAGGGACATAAAAAGTCTGGATTTAAAATGAATCCAAAACATTTTTGTTTGGTTTCTACTGAGCCAATAGGAAAACACCTGCTGGCCAAAAGTGAAGCCAACTCAGATGTGACAAAAATTTTAATTCCCGTAGCGACATGAATGGCCTCATTTGTGACCCAAAGGTCACACTTCCTCAGCTGGGTCAAGCGGTCATCCTGGCTGTACTTCTATTTACAGATTATCCATCACAGGAGACACAAAGTCTGCTGTAAACCATCTTTAATCTGACTGCCTTTATCTGACTGCTGTTCCATCCACAAGATGAAGGACACTTCAAGATTTAAAAGAATCATTTTTAATAAACTCTTCACTGTCTTATTACAAGGTTAATAAATAATCATCATGGTTCATTATAAATGTATTTAATTACTGAAATGAATTATTATTCTTTGGTTAATGATAATTATTATTTATGATCATCAGTAATGTTTGATCAGTGACAAGAAGGTCATGTTCACTTTTACACACCATGCAGGACACTGAAATCAGGTTAAAGGTAACTGCACTCATATGTCTTTGTACCATAACAACAAAGCTTTCTATCTCTGAGAGGGCGTGCTCTGAGGTATGTTAAAACCTAAACTCCTCAGTTCAAGTTCAGTTCTTGAGCTCACCAAAATCTCTCTGTGTCGACGAGAGTTCCAGAGTATCGGGTCGGCCGCTCGAAGCCTCTACTAAAAGCTTTTCTGTCACGCTGATAGAATTGCTTCAACAAGAAACGCCATCTGCAACAAGCTGACGCAAAACTCCTTCAGAGTTAGTTTAAGATGCCAAACCATCCACCTGTGTGCCTATGGCAACTCTAGGACCAGAGAGTCTGTACCACTGGTCTCCTCTACCGGACCTAGTACCCCGAGGCTAATCAACATCGTCCCTTGACCTCCGGATCCAAACAGAGGGTCGTCTGAATGGTGAGGTAGAACACAGATTGCGTCTGTATGCCTGTCTTAATAAGAAATAATGTAGCTTAGCTGCAACCCAACTCTTTCACCCAGAACGCGTTTTCTCTCTCTGATAGAAACCTTCTGAGACCTTCCATTCACACATCCAAACACACACACATTTCATTTTAGTTTTCACCCAGACACAGTTTGCTTTAATATCAAGTTTTTAATATCAAAGCTTTTGTAAATTATCATTTATGAATTGTCTTTTAAATCGTCATTTTTAAATTGTTAGTAATAATTTCTTAACTTTTTAAACCTGACTCTTCTTTGAAATAAAACACAGAATGGTGTATATTTGGTCATTGAACGAGCAAAGATTTCTTTAAATCTTCTGAATTAATAAATAAACTTTTGCTATTAAGTATCTTAAATTAAATATTAATCTCTTGGATTAAATATAGACCAAGCCAGTTGGTATATAAACTTCTATAAATAATTTAAATATCCGTGTTTCATTTGCCAAAGTCGTTTGATCTTTCTCAAAATCTAACAAAGCTGAGTAACACAGCGTTAAATTCTAGTTATGTAGATTAACTACACTACACCCCCCTTCATCCACTAGGGGCTGGACCCAGAAAGGAGCAAATTCCCATTGACTCCCATGTCAAAAATTCCAACTTCAGCAAAAGTAAACATGTTTACAGTCTGATTCAACATTTTAGGTTTAATAGATATAATTTACAGTCATGACAACTCTGAGGGGGTTGAACCAATTATGGTAAGCCATTTTTATATTTAATCAACAATCAGACCTTTTGAAATTCTTTTTTTATATAGCAATGCTTTTATTTATCCGAGTACTAATTGTATTCTTGTGAGTCAAAACTGCAAATAAAGACATCAACAGCTTTGTTGTTACTCCAGATATCTATAATTCTATTGTTGCTAGTAGAAATTAACATTCAAAATATCCATAAAAACATTCTTACTGAATAAACATTTCATATATCTGAAATTTTTATTCTAGATAGTAAGAATAATTCAGTTAAAAAATCTCAGTTATATCTGTTGTAGATATTGAATGCAACTGGGTTATAAAAGTAGTATCACACTAACTTTACTAGGTAACTAATTATTTTAACAGTGTGGTAGTAATGTATGGGTGATAAATGTACTGGAAACTTCCATCTCATCAAACATTGAAACTGAATCTCTAAGATCTTTGGTGGCAATTCCTCAAAGCAGAACCAGCTCTATGTCACTGGCTATGAGAAGTATTGCCACACCATGGTACTGCCATCACCATGCTTCAACCAACTTCAAGGTGATTTGTTGGTGATCACACTTCTAGCAATGTTTTTCCCTTTCAGATTGGTGTTAACCTCTCTCCCTTTAAACTTCCCATGACAAATTGTTTTTTATTTGGGTTTGTACAAGACAGCTGTAAAACTGTCTTAAGTGGTTGGAAACTCTAAAATCTGTTTTTAAACTTGCAATCAATTTAAACCTAAAACAAAGTACACTCTAATAAAATAAAGTGACTCATATTTTAATTATTTTATTATACCATGCAAAGAGAAGTGACATAAGTTAGTGTGTCCACATATATGACACAAAATGTGTTGTCCCAGTTCCTTAAATCTCTCATAGAAATCCAATGTTTTAAAAGTGTTTTTTCACCAGTTGTTTAAAAGTCAGATTAAAAGATATAGATCTTTGAAATGTGCATTGACTAAAAGTTAAATAAAACTACTCAAATCCTAGACTTCCTGAAAGTCAATTTCACATTGAACTAAGCAAGTGGCTCGTGTAAATCCCCGTGCTGTCTGTTGGAATGCTTGTCAAACTGCTCTTTACTTTGGTGCACCCTTAATTGCTTCTTAAGCTCTGTCGAAATCCGAGCCCCAGATTCGATTGTCATCAGTCATTGTAATTGGTCTCAAAGAAAACAAAGAAATGTGCATTTCCACTTGAGATTTTTTTCCTCAACAAAATTGTCTCAAAGAGCAGCTTTAGGAGACTCTGCCTATATTCCTACAGAAAGTTAGTTAAAAATGCAACCACTCAACCAACAGTTCCTTTAACCCTCTACCGATGCTGTGAAGCTCCACTCCTGCTAATTTGTTTTTTGTCACCTACCTGAAACCATTCAGCGTCATCACTGGGCTACCTGCTCATGCAGAATTTGTTTTCTTGACATTTCCTGTATTGATTTTGTAATTACAACACACCACCAAGAAAGCATTTAAGAAAAGGTCTTCTGTATATTCATTATGTGTACTTTGTCAACTTGTATTGCTTGTTTCTTTTAAAACACAGGAAACAGAGTTGTTCTTTATCTTGTTTACCAGCACAGATATGCGGAGAAGGAAATGACGCCACCAACATCGGCACAGCTCTGAGGATGCCTGTGGTAATTAGCTGAAATGTTAGCAAAACAACTATTTTTTTTCTCTGTGTTCAAAGAACCAAACAATGCAAATTTAAGAAAAGTACTTTAAAAGTGACATGGTTGTAAGTGTCAGACTGTCTGTTGAGTATATTTCAGAAACTGCTGATATATTTAAAAATGTCAACTATATCCAGTAAGCAGCAATGTTGTGGACAATGTGGTTGTGCAGTTCTCTTTTTTCCATCTCTGGAAACTGTTTTGCAAACTATGGTCCTGTCCTGTACTGGCTACTGTAATGCTGTGTATGTTGGACTTGGCCTGGGCGCAGTGGCACAGCTCCAACTAGCCCAGAACCCTGCTGTGAGGTTCTTGACAGGTGCAAGACAGAGGAATCATGTCAGACATCAAAGCAGTATAGAAAGACTGGACCAGCGTGATAAAAAAACAAAAGTAGCTTTGATAACCACTAGTTAAAAACCAAGGACTGCAGAAAAGCATGTCTGAACACAAAACACGTTGAACCTTGAAGCAGATGAGCTACAGCTGCAGAGGACCATACCAGGGGCCACTCTTCTTTTACCGGCAGACTAAAACTGGACAATTCGATCTTATAAAAGCCTCTTTGAGTCTTATGACTCTTGAATTCAGCTGGAACATTCAGATAGTTGAGTCAGAATTTGGTGAAAACCACATTAAATCATGAATTGATTCTGCTTTCTATTGATGGTTCAGCATTCAGCATGGTGTTGGTAGTGTAATGGTGTGGGGAGTATCTTTTGGAGCACAATTTGTTCCCTTGTAGTACCAATTCAGAATGATTTGGTTGTCCATCTGGATGGTTTTGATTATGATAACTACTTCCAGCAGGAAAAAGCATCAGACCAATAAGCTCAAATCACCTCAACCTGGTTTATTGAACAAGACAGTGAGTTTACTGGCTTCCTACCTGCCTCCACAGGGGCTTTCAATTTAGTCTAAAAATCTCTGGGACGTGGCAGAACAAGAGATTAATATCATGGACGTGCAATGGACAAATACGTAACAAATGTGTTGAAATGCTTCATATCATATGAACACTCTTCAATCTTTGACACAAATAGTCAAGGTAGTTCGTAAGACAAATGAGGGTGTAGCTTAGTTCTAGCATGTTATATCTAATAAAGTAGCTAGTGAATATTCATCCCAGGCTGAATGTAGACGAAACACCAATCTGTAGTTAATCTCTTCAAAGAGTCATTTTTTACTCATGTGACAGGCTTGAAATAGTCGTTCTTTGCATTGTTCATCTGAGCACTTCAGTGTAATTATCCAACAACGCTAATGTCAGATGATAGAATGTGAATTAAAGAGGAAAATGAAATCCTTTCCATTTTCAAAGGTAATTGGCCATAACTACAAAGCTTAAATACCTTACTGCTGCTAAATTAGTTTAAAAGACTGGCACTGATTTGTTCAGACTCCATTGGTCATAAATGATGCTGGATGTGTACTAACTCAGATGGTTTTCCATCGTGTCGTCCATCAGTGGAGACTCTGAAGTTGATGGGAACTATTAGTAGGTGGAACATGCACAAACATGCTGAATAGAAAGCGTGTGCAAACATTTGCATGTGCTGCATATGGTATATTGCGAACACTTCACAACTTGACACCTTTATGGCAGACAGTGACAGCAGCACGTAAAATAGCAATGAAGCCGATGATTTATTCTCTGCAATCAGCAAAAATCTGTCTTCTGCTGTAGGCAGAAAAAAATCCAACACATGACTAATTCACTCACTGCTTGGTGAAATAAAAATGTTAGCATATTCTTAATTTGTGTTTTAACTAAATTAAATTCTTCTAAAGGCTGCTGGAGAAGTTATAACAGGAACAATAGCATTACCCAACAGTGAGGGAATTATCCCGCATGCACAATTCCACATGCTGATCTGAATTTTAATATAAAAGGCAAATGAGCAACTAATGAGATATATTAGACAAGGAAACTATTAATGACAAAATGATGTGCACTTTAAAACCGAGGACTGTTTTTACTCAAGAAACAGACTGAAGGCAGCTTGTACAGACCAAAGGGGGTAGCAACTCATTAATCTTAGATAAATGCCATATCTAATGAAATAGCATAGAAATGCCATGCTCCTAGACGCTCACTGGTGCAGCATATAAATCTTTAAAATGCACATTAGACATTAACTGACAAAAATGTCTTTGTACATTTTTTTGAGGTTTTGAAAAAACAGAGTGTCGGTACTGTCAAAGTTTGTATTACTTATTATTTGCATTAATTTTTCATTTATTCATGTGCCATTCTTTTTGACTGGCTTTATTATATTCTAATGTAGAAATCACAAGTTAAAAGATTTTGGCCATTTGGAAGTGTATTGTAAATGCGTCCTGAACAATCTTGACTCAGAAAAATAGAATTTTTGTCCCGCAGGATCGATAAGCTAATGTCAAGTCTGAGTGAGCAGATTCCAACAGCTCCAACCTTTCTTAATTCAATTCAATTCAAAAATACTTTATTAATCCCAGAAGGAAATTGATTGCTGTAGTAGCTCAGAATAATAATAATCAAGTCATCAAAGAGTTATTGTATATCACAATGTGTCAGTGTTGCAGCAAAACTGAAGAAGCCTCTGACTGAAGACACTCTTCCGTTGTCGGACAGTCTTGTGAAGAGAATGCTCGGGGTTGTCCATAATTTTCTTGATTCTCTGGAGAATCCTTCTTTGCATTATCTCCTCCAGTGGTTCCACAGTCGTCCCCAGAACAGAACCAGCCTTTTTTATTAGGCTGTTGAACCTTTTCAGATCCCTGCTTCTGATGCTGCTACCCCAACAGACGATGGCTGAAGAGATTACACTCTCAACAACAGACTTGTAGAAGATCTGCAGCATCTTGCTACAGACATTGAAGAACCTAAGCGTCCTCAAGAAGTGCAGTCTGCTGCCATTATGAAATGATTTAATTTACATTTATTTAATGAACCATAAGACACGAGATTCCATAGAAAATATGAAATCAATTTTATGGATGTTTGGGTAATTTCAACCAGAAGATTGGAACTTTTTATTGCAGGGATTATGTAACCACTTTGTATTAACTGAGAGACAAGAGAAGAGAGAGTCACCTTTAAAACATTTAAGAAGATTTATTTCTAAACTATTTTAAACAAGACTAACTCTAAACTCTAAGTGTATGGTGTAACTAAGGTGTGAATGAGACGTGAGATGGATGGTGTATGTGTGAGTGATGTTGTCACCAGAACTCTCGTATCCGGAGAAGCAAGTCTGAGTGGGAAGTGATGTTTTGCTCTTAAGCTATGATCGGAGTTTCATAAACACATGAGACACCATTTTGTCGCTCCACACATACCCTTCAGGATGAGACCTCTGTACAGATCCAGAATGCCAGGTCCTCGGACCCCCCTTTCGGTACCAGAGCCAATGAAACAGGGCCAGCAGTACAACAGACTAGTCTTTGGCGTGTCTCCAGGTAAAAAGCGACAGTGGGTTGACAGCGTCAGATGGACCCTGAGGGTCATTGAGTTCAGCCTTTATTCTGAAAGGAACCGTTGCTTGGTAGGTAAAGTGCAACAGATTTTATCCAGCTTGTTGGTTCTTTGCTTAAAAAGGAAGTCCGGGTGGCCGGTCTGATGTCTCTTAGAATGCAGTGAACTGCACTAAACCTACAAGTGAAAAAAGTGAAAAAATAGCAGTAAAAATCCTCCAAGCTTCACAGCACCAGAAACAGAAAAGTAAAATGTCCAAAAAAAAAAAAAAAAAATACAGTTTTTCTTGAGAAACTATAATAAAAAAATCTCCAAGAAAAGGCTAAACTTACATACAGTGGGGCAAAAAAGTATTTAGTCAGCCACCGATTGTGCAAGTTCTCCCACTTAAAATGATGACAGGTCTACATTCTTTTCCTGGTGTCCTTCGAAAGCTCTTTGTTCTTGGCCATAGTGGAGTTTGGAGTCTGACTGTTTGAGGCTGTGAACAGGTGTTTTTTATACAGATAATGAGTTCAAACAGGTGCCATTAATACATGTAACGAGTGGAGGACAGAAAAGCTTCTTAAAGAAAACGTTACAGGTCTGTGAGAGCCAGAGATTTTCCTTGTTTCAAGTGACCAAATACTTATTTTCCACCCTGATTTACAAATAAATTCTTTAAAAATCCTGCCATGTGAATTCATGAATTTTTTTTTTCACATTCTGTCTCTCACAGTTGAAGTGTACCTATGATGAAAATTACTGACCTCTGTCATCATTTTAAGTGGGAAAACTTGCACAATCGGTGGCTGACTAAATACTTTTTTGCCCCACTGTATAGTCAACAGAGCTACTCCAACATGCAGCCACCCAGAGCAGTGCAGTTCTGGAATTAGCAGCGGATTAGCAGGTCATGCAGCATTTCATATACCCCCATCAATTTTAAAATTCAAGGGATTAACTTACAGTATCTGTCCATTAGGAAATACATTCTTTGGAAATCCTTACCAATATCACTGATGGGAAGAGTTGCTACAATTAAAATGATGGTCTTACCCAGAATAAATTACTTATTTTCAATGATCCCAAACAAACCACCAGCTGACTGGTTTAGATCTCTGGACTCCTCAATTACCAAATTCCTCTGGCAGGATAAACCTCCACGAATTAGCTTAAAAACGCTTCAGAAGAGCAAAGACAGAGGAGGACTGGATCTACCCAACTTTTATTATTATTTTTTAGCCAACAGGCTGCAATATATACCAAGATGGTTGCAAGATAACCCATTAGACGAGTCCTGGTTAGATATAGAACAGACACTTTGCAATACGATAGAGCTTTCAGACTTACCATTTATTAGCTCAAGCGTAAGAAAACATGAAGGCTTCAAAAGTATTAGTATCAGCACTTCTCTGACAGCATGGTGGGAGTATCTTAAAATGACAGAGTCTTCACTAGTACCATGCAGACGCACACCTATCTGGAATAATCCTGATATTTTGCAAAATAATAAAATGATGAACCTTCTGGACTGGAAAAATAAAGGAATCCTATACCTGGAAAACATATATGAAGGATTGGACTTCATCCCATTTAATAGAATAGTCTCCCAATTTGGAATAGAAAAGAATAGCTTTTTAGAATACCACCAAATCAAATCTGTAGTCAAACAAAAATTTAAGCTCAATAAAATAGAATTACAAACCCCGCCAAGGGTTTTAGACTTCTGCAATCTCAAACCCCCTAAACTACTGTCTAAAGTATATAAGACACTGTCCAAAATAGACGATAGAATAGCAATCCCTATTGAAAAATGGGAGGTGGATCTATCAGTCAGCTTTGACCAGAACTTCTGGTCCCAAACTTGTTTAAAAACTTTTAAAATGATCAGACACCCCAATTTACAATTAATTCAGTACAAAGTTCTACACAGAGTACACTATACAGGTCATCGGATGTTCAAGATGGGGTTTGTGTCGTCTGACATCTGTACACACTGCACAAACAACATTCCTGACAATTACGTTCATGCACTGTGGTCCTGTCCACCTGTCCAGGAATTTTGGGGTAGAGTATGTGAAGACCTGTCAAAGTCTCTGAAATGTCATATCCCAATCACCCCCTCTCTTTGTTTACTGGGAAACCTGGATGATGTCCCGATTGAAAAATCTTTGGTTCACGTGGTTCTGACTGCCATATGCATCGCTAAGAAAACTATCCTCTTGAATTGGAAAAATAGAGAAAATCTCTGCATTAACCAGTATAGAAATCTTTTGTTAGATCATATTGCACTTGATTTAGCCTCTGCTTCCACTTCAAATAAATCTCTCTGGGCTCCTTTGATCGGTTCCATCACATGGCGGTGATGGGGGGCCGTTGATGATGTCCTGCGGGATGATGTGGGTGGGGGGGTGGAGGGTCTGAGTTTGGAGTATCTGGATGTTCCCTGGGGATGGGTTCACTGGGGATGTCTGGCACTGGGGGGCCGTTCCCCCCCTCTGGAGGTGCTTGGGTTGCCTCGGGGGGTGTACTGCTGGCGGTTGTGAGTGGAGCCCCTTGGAGGTCTTGGCGGCGGCCATGGGTCACTGCCTGGCGGCTGCATTGCCCCTGGGTGGGTCTGGGTGGGGGCCTGGGGGCTCGGGGTGTTGGGGTGGCCGGCCCCGTGTGGGGATCTGGGCTGGGCCTTGGGGGTCGGGTCCCTACATGTACGCTGCCGGGAAGAAGGCAGGAATACGCAGAAGTACCTGGCCCGGGTTCAGGGGCGTAGGGCAGGCCCTGGCTCCTCTGTTGTCCCATCACAGGGGAGGGGGAGGTCCAGGAGGGGGAGGACCCAACCTTACCTGGATGTCTTATGTCTTATATATTCTGGAAGTTGTGCAAATGCAGGGATGGGCATAGATATTCTGCTGGGGTGGGGCTGGGTCGGCTCCCTCGGGCTCTGTGGGGCTCTGTGATGCTGCTGCTTTGGGCCCTGGCAGGATGGGCTGGGGTCTCCATGCCCTGGGCGGCGGTATGACAACGGAGGTGCCTATTGGGGTCAGTGGGGGAGCTGGCTCCCTGGAGGGCTAAGCCCTACCAGCCATTCCTCCCCATCCCCGTTTATTTCTCTCCTCCTGCTCCCTCACATCATCACACAAACATGCACATAGGACCTTGGGGGGTGGACAAGTCGAGGAGTGCGGGTATGGACCCCATTTCCGCATTCCTGTGGCTTCCTGCCCCCCAATTTTATTTGCACCTTATGCACTTCCACCGACGACATTCCACGCAAACATACACTTAGGGCCTTGGGAGTGAGCACATTCAACGGCACTTGGCAGGGGGAGTTCTCAGCCTCCTCCCGAGTGCCGGTGCCCACTTCGAATTTTAAACTGCATTTAGACACCAAGGGCTGTGGGTGCAAGTAGGGTGGTGCAGTGGCATCAGCTGGCATAGGCCAGAAAATGCCCGCACTGCCCGCTCACCACAGCAATAGAATACACCTCATTAACACACAACACTATGTTGGAGCAGGTGGAGGGAGACCAGGGGGTCTTAGCACACCTCTGTTGTTGCTTGGCTGCCTGGGGCTGGAGACTAGGAGGGAGATCTGGCCGTCTGGTTGGGGTCTGGGGTGGTGGGTTGCTGTGCTCGGCGGTGGGCGGGGGAGCCTGCTCATCAGCACCCCAGCAGAAAGGGTCAAACTCTGGTAACCGGTGGTGGTTGTACCCCATGTGCAGCATTACCGGGACCAGAGTGAATAGGGTGTGTATGGGGAGCATGAATGGGTGTCCGGCGTGTATTTTTGTAAGTCTTTGGTTGTATGTGCATGTGTGAGCATGAGGGAGGGAGTGTGTGACTGTGTTTGTGTATGACTGTATATGTCAGGTGGGGCCTTTGACTCCTCCCTTCTCCTGGGACCTCCTTTGATGATATAGATCTTCGTCTCCCCTCCCCCCTGTCACACCTGGTGTGGGTGTGATGCCTTGGTCTGCCTGAGTGTTCGTGGCTCCCGGGTCAGGGAGTTTAAGATTTTTGGCATCTGCCTGATCAATCCCGGTGGCGGCCTGGGGGGGTCTGGGTCCCTGGGCTCTGCTGGGTCCCCGGCGGGGGTGGTCGCCCTTGGGTCCCGGGTCGCTGGGTCCCGGACTCGGCCGGCTAGGGGGTGGGAGGCTGCGGGCAGGCCTGAGGACTTGCCGCTGATATCTCCCGGGGCTCTGCCGGCTGCTGGTTGTGGCCTCCCGGGGCGATCCTCTGTGCCTCTCGAGGGGGGCGGGGGCCTTTCTGGTTGCGGGCTCCTTGGGGTTCCTGTGTTCTGGGGCAGCGCCTGGATCTCTGGGACTTGGAGCTCCCCCCCCCGTCTCCTACGCGTCTTTGGGGGGCAGATCTGTGGTCCCTCACACTCTCTATTGGACGCTCCTATAGATAAACCTTACATAAACAAGCGCATGTACACACACAGGTGCTCACATGGTGCTCTCATAAGTATGGGCTTGGGCACGTTCAACACATGTCTTAAGACTATGGTGGGCACTCAATGCACTGTGGTATATTATCGTGTGACTGTTTAGTTAAACAATGATTGATTATATATTTCTTCATCAAGTTGATGCAGTGATAGCTTGATTTTGTTATATTGGTGTTGTGTCCCATTTTTTTGTTATGTTTTGCTTTTTTCTCGTCTCATTTTGCAGGTCTAGAAGCAGACTCTTGTTCATTATTGTTTATTTTTGTTGAATCCCCCCCCCACCTAACCCCCTCTCTCCCCACCTTTTCTCTTTTCCTTTCTCTTTCACCTCTGTCTCCGTGTCTGGTCGAAATTACAAAGCATTCAAAAACAATAACAATAAAGTTTTAAATATCAGGTGCGACATTAAAAGCAGACTCTTTGATGCTCCACCTGAGACATTAAAAGCAGATGCTCTGATGCTCCACCTGAGAGTAAAACTGTAAGGCTTGTTACCAGCATTCAGACATCAATTCTGCTTGCTTCACAGCCAGACAGGACACGTTAAAAAAAAAAAAAAAAAAAAAAAAAAAAAAAAAAAAAAAAAAAAAAGGAATTAGCAGCGGATTAGCAGGTCATGCAGCATTTCATATACCCCCATCAATTTTAAAATTCAAGGGATTAACTTACAGTATCTGTCCATTAGGAAATACATTCTTTCAATTTTTCTCAAAAGAGGTGCTCTCGAAAGACATTTCCAGCGCATAAGCTATTAAATATTTATAACCTCCACACAGAAAACAGTTCAAAAGTGCTTTTTAAAGCATAAGACAGAAAAACATGCACTGAAGCTTGAAAAATACATTTCTCCTTATATTGACATCTCCAATTCCTTTTACAGCATAAATCAGTTTTAGAATTTGCATTTGTAGCATAATTGCTACAAATGCCCAGAAAGAAATCTGACACAAGTGAATAAATCTTGACCTTTATGTTTATAGAAGCTGACATAACAAAGTTGTAAGCAACACACACACACACACACACACACACACACACGCAAGCATGCATGCACGCACACACACGCACGCACGCACACACACACACGCACGCACACACACACACACACACACACACACACACACACACACACACACACACACACACACACACACACACACACACCCTTAAATGAGACATATAATGTAAAACTCAGCTTTTGCATCCCTTTGTGCTGCTACATGGGTTTCTAGTGCCTTTATAAACACTCCAAATAGGGTTTAGGAATTATGTGCTTAAAACAAGTCATTTAAGAAAGCCCCCATTTGTAATGTCACAAAATGGGGAAGTACAATAGAACCATCTTTTATGTGCAAAAGAGTGCTGCTGCTACTCCAAGCCCTTCCCAGATATTGGAGCTTCTCGGCTAATAGCAGCCTGAGTGGGGATATTACTGCCCATAGAACTATAATACCTTAAGAAAACAGTATGCTCCCTTTCATGTAAAAATTTAAATTAAATATTTAAGTCATTTTTTTTATCCCTATCTGACAAATCGCATGGAGCATACCTGGGAGCAAATAAATAGTAATATTTGTAACACTTCAATAATTGTTCAATGGTAATAATAACCAGACATTTGTAAATTATTTCTGACTCTGACCATTCACTGTAATACCAGAGAAGTGAGTGATTGAGGTTGAGCAGAAAATCAAGTGAAAAGTTAGAGTTGGCTTTTGGTGTGACATTTTAAATTAAGTCTCACTATTTAACACACTCATTTCAATAGGAACGAAAGTTGAACCCCAATAGGGAAAGAAATGAGATGGACCTCTGTAGTAAAAGGAAAATGTAGTAATTTAATAATTATTTTTAGCTTACCCTGTCCTGCGTTACTGACTAAAATAGCTGCAATTCATTCTGTTGTTAGATTGGATTTACTGGGATATAAACCTGTGAAGGAGAGATGAAAATAACATCAAACAAAGGGATTTATTTAGTTATCTCTGAACATCAAAAGCCATTCAATAAAATAACATGTCCATGTTATTGTAAATCTAAAAGTTAACCAGTGTTCTGCAGTCAACGTTCAGTGTTTTATTGTGATTTTCATGCAAGACAGAGTATTCCTTCTCCTTTGTGTCTGTCATAAGGATTATGCTAACACCTCCATGCCTAATAAAACCCTGGTGCAGAGGTGAGTCTGGTCAAAAAAAGAAACCATTAAAATTTAATATGTATCTGAATCAATGTTTAAAGTTTTGTGATAGGACAGTGGCTATGATAAAAGACCAGGCTAATATAATGTGCTGGTTTGTATAAGGTGATTGTAACATATAGCATTTTCTTTCAGTTATATTGTCTTTATAACAGTCGCTGCTACTTTCAGCAAACTACATATAATGGTTCTTCAGTGTTGTCATGAAGGACTGAAAAAGAAAACCATGAAAATGTCCTTCCTGTAGTATATGTAGAGAATAAAACTAAGTTTGGCATCTATTTGAAGCCTTTCAGTCTAAATTGTGGCAATAGTTTATTTAAGTTCATTGTCAAGCATGTGATTGAAAACTTCAATTTAGGACTTGATGAATCAGCACAGATGATTAAAAGCTGCATGCTGAGATCGATTGTTGTAGACCGACATGTAATGATGCATCTGTAACTTGTGCAGTAACAAAATGCAGATTTGATATGAGGTGAAAAAAATATCAAAAATGTGTCAAAAGTGCAGTGAGTTCTTTTTTTTCCCCAAGTGCTCGTTATTAAATAATGGATCAAAGCTTGAAGTGGAACAAGGCTTTAAAGCATGTGGGGCTTGATAGTGAGAGATCCAAGATAATTAATCTTATGGAAGTGCTGGCAGATTGATTAGCCCAAATAGATTGCAGGTGATATGGAACACAGTTGTTGCAATGAACCTTAATGGCTGCATGATTCCAGTTAGTTCCGCCTAAAGGACCTGGATTGTGGCACCTTCTTGTTACCTGGCATGGAAAATTAATTGAAGGTTCTCCCAGGCTAATGCATCAGTGTTTGAATGTTACTCTGCAGGCAGTTACATTTGTAACTTTTCAAGTATAGAGGCACTTTAGAGGCATTTAATTATAAAAGAATAAAAAATACAAATAATGGGTACAAGTTTACATCCTCTTTTGTGCATTCGTACTGTGTTTTTGTCCGTAATCCATTTTTTGTTGTTTTCTTACACAGTGTGTAAGAAAAGAACAAAAAAAGAAAAATGAAAGGATTACAAAGTTTACATCCTTGTTGGAAATAAAGAATTAGATATTGGTATATCAGAAGCCTTCCAAGGGTGCTGCCCCTTCATCCTGACCCCAGATAAGGGAAAACAACAAATGTGAGTACAACTGGTATGACTTTTCAAAAAGATTACCCTCATGAATTATTTATAAATGCTTTTAAATAGTTATTGAAGTAGTCAGCAAGTATTTTAGAAAGCATCATTGTCTAGGAAGCAGTTATAACATATTGCTCATTGTTATGACCTCTGTGTTCCTGGGCTCCATTTTAACCACCGCACCAAGGACAGCTCCTTGCTTCGGCCCCGCTGAGACAGGATCATGGTGACAGGATCAGCACTATGGAGAGAGGCACGCCGAGACACACCCTTCCTGCCGGCCCGCTGCCACCAGCTGGAAACAATCCGCGCTCATCAGGGCTGTTTATAAAAATGAGGGAGAGCGGCTAAAGAGAGAGAGGGGGCGGTTGAGAAGGTGAATGGAGTTGAGGAGTTTCCAGAGAGAGTTCGCGGAGAGTTCGATGAGAGGTGACCGACAGCGCGCTTGTGGGGAAAAGGACGGAGATCGAGCCGACCGAGAAATACGGAAAGGAAGAAGAGCCGGCAGAGACACAACAGAGATCGAGCACACGAGAGGAGCAGCAGACGAACGAGAGCTCCGAGCCGAATAAAGAAGCAGTGCTCCGGAAGAGGGTCACATCTGGAAATTGTGGAGACGAGGTACATACACCGTCCGTGGATTACGCCCACCTAGAAAAGACAGACAACACGGGGATCCATTCTGGAGGAGAACCATCCACTTCCAGAGACAGAGAGAGAGAGAACGGGAGAGCGTGACACGCCGGCCACGTCAGGAGCAGCACAGGACCAGAAGGAGAAGTCATACCCAAAAGGTGGGTATTATTCGAGCGTGGGGCTTTGCCCTTATTTTCAGTTATATTTTAAGAGACTAGTTTAACCAGACCCCTGGCTTTATTATTTCCAAGGACCAGTTTTTCACTTGCCAGAGACATTTTCAGTTTAATAAACTCCTTTTGACTTTTAGTTGTCCTCGTGTTTGCTCCCACCACACTTGTGTTGCCCCTCCTGGTAATCCTAGGCCTGGAGGGGTGTAACATAATGGGGGCTCGTCCGGGATTTTTGCATTAAGACTATTTAATATTCCCGAGACAAAAGTTAATAATTGCCTACAGTTGTGTGGAGTTTGGAGCTCGTGTTTTGACGGCTCATTGAAGTTATTGTACTAACGTGGTGCTCTCTCCTCTTGTGTTATGACTAGTTTGGCGGAGATATTGGAGGCTCCCTCACGGGAGGCGATCGAGGGATGTCGGAAAAGCGTTCTCGAGGAATTGGCTGCACACCTCGGCCTCTGTGGCGCCCGAGCAATGCTGAAACCGGACTTGAGAACAGCTGTGATCCAAGAGATGGAGAGATGTGGTTTGATTCCTCCTGCCATCTGTGAGACTGATTTACTGCAGGTGGTGGAACATTCGGAGGAGCCCAAACCGGCCGAACCACCTGGGGATTCCTCCAGTGAGATGCCGACTACACCGGAGGAGCGTAAGACTACCCCTCTGCCTGTCACCCTGCCTCGATATGAACCTTCTTCTCCTACGTCTGCTCTGAGTTCCCCTGAGGCTGCACGCCTACAAGTGCGGTTGGCCCGGGTAAAATATGAGGCCCAGGAAAGGGCCCGTCAACAAGACATTTCTCTGGAACTAAAAATACTTGAGCTCGAAGCTGAGACAAAGCTGCGATTACGCAGAATGGAACTGGATCATGAACTGCAGATGCTTCGTGAAAACACTTCCACCAGTGGAGTGGAAGCGAGATCGGCTGACACGCTAAAGACTGATTCACCGCCTGATGCTGATAGAAGAGAAGTGGAACCTCCTGCGGAGGAAAGAAATCCTGACGCCACCGATAGAAGGAAATTTGACGTGGGAAAATGCATTGCTTTGGTGCCGACCTTTCCGGAGACGGAGGTGGATAGCTTCTTCTCCGCATTTGAGCGACTTGCGGCCGCTCTCGATTGGCCCCGGGAGGTGTGGTCACTTGTTCTCCAGTGCAAGCTGTCAGGAAAAGCACAAGAGGTAATGGCTTCTTTATCTATAACAGATAGCATGGATTACGAAAAGGTGAAGTCTGCGGTTTTGAACTCTTATGAACTGGTCCCTGAAGCATATAGGCAAAAATTTCGGGCACTCAAGCATAAAGCTACTGGACAAACTTATGTGGAGTTTGCAAGAGAAAGGTGTGTCTGTTTGAGAAATGGTTGTCTGCCTCCAAAGCTGAAACAGCGGAGGAACTTAAAGAACTAATACTAATGGAGGAAATGAAGCGATGCTTGCCTGAACGTGTGGTTTTGTATATAAATGAACAAAAGGCAACTCGTCTGGCTGACGCGGCTCTATTAGCTGATGAGTATGCTCTGACTCATCGCTTTAGTGGTGATGTGCCGCGACCGGAGCACAAGCGCCCCGTTCCCTTGAGGCCTCCTGGAGTAAATCAGCCTCCGGGGCGACAAACGCATTGTTTTTACTGCCACCGCCCTGGCCACATTGTGAAAGACTGTTTGATTTTGAAACGCCGTAATGAACAAAAACGATCCCCCCCACGGGAGATCGGGTTGCTGACTCATCAGCCTTTTAAGTCGGAAATGAAAGAAACAACCAAGACTGAAAGTTCATGTTTTACGCCTTTTCTGTCCCAAGGAGTTGTGGCTGAAAACGAAAATGGTACACACGTTCCTGTAAAAATACTCCGTGACACCGGAGCTTCCCAATCTTTAATATTACAGGGAACATTACCCTTGGATGAAAATAGTTTTACTGGATTGTCAGTTTTGCTTTCTGGTATAAACTCCGAACCGGTTTCGAGACCTCTACACCAGGTTTGGTTAAAGTGTGACTTGGTCCAAGGTGTGTTTGATCTGGCTGTCTGCCCTTCTCTCCCCATCACTGGAGTGACGGTTTTATTGGGGAATGACGTGGCAGGGGGCGTAGTTCTCCCCCCTTTGCGGATTATAGAAAGTCCCTTAGAGGTAGCCGCGGAGACGGCTGACACTTCTAAATATTACCCAGCCTGTGTTGTAACCAGGGCTCAAAGTAAGTTGACAGAGGACAGCTTAATAGATGTTTCTGGTTTGTTTTCAGATGAAAAGCCATCCCTTCCTCCTTCTCCTTCTTTGCCCCGAGACTCAAACGATAAGTTAGGGAAACATTGTTTTGATTTCCCCCTGGCTTATTCAACTTTAGGAGAGGAACAGAAGACAGATGATACCCTACAGAGGTGTTTTCAGGGCTTAGAAAATACAACTGAGGGAGTGAAAACCTCAACCTCAGGGTATTTTAAAGAAAATAATGTTTTAATGCGGTGTTGGACAAATCCCCTCGCTAAAGGAGCGGCCTGAGGCACTGTAACACAGGTAGTAATTCCTGTGAAGTTTCGGCCACAAATTTTGAAGCTAGCTCATGAGAGTCAATGGTCGGGTCATTTAGGAGTTCGCAAAACGTATCTTCTCCTCCTGGAAAATTTCTTCTGGCCCGGAATGAAGGAAAGTGTGAGAAAGTATTGCCGAGACTGTCACGTGTGTCAGATTGCTGGAAAGCCCAATCAGCTTCCAAAACCAGCCCCACTCAATCCCATTCCGGTTATTGGAAACGCTTTTGATCATGTAGTGGTGGATTGTGTTGGCCCCCTACCTCGCAGTAAAACGGGAAAAAGATTTCTCTTGACAATTATGTGTACTGCTACTCGTTTCCTCGAGGCCATTCCCTTGTCCTCCATAACAGCTAAATCCGTGATCAGGGCCTTAACATCCTTTTTCTCTCTCGTTGGTTTGCCCCGAGTATTACAAACGGATCAAGGGACAAACTTTACGTCTGAACTATTCCAGAGAGTAGCCAAGAGCCTAGGCATACAACATGTGACCTCCTCTGCCTACCACCCGGAAAGTCAAGGAGTGCTGGAACGCTGGCATCAGACGCTGAAGGCCATGTTGCGCAAATACTGTGTGTCCTCTGGTCGATCATGGGATGAGGGGCTCCCCTTTTTGTTATTTGCAGCTCGTGAAGCCCCACAAGAATCCTTAGGGTTTAGCCCCGCGCAATTGGTGTTTGGACACACCCCCAGAGGGCCTCTATTAGCGTTAAAAGAAACAATCCTGCAGACTCCGATTACCAAGAAACACAAAATAAATGTTTACGTAGCAGAGTTTCAACGGCGCTTGAAAGAAGCAAACCGATTAGCAAGAAAGTCATTGGAGAAGGCCCAAGGAAAGATGAAAGCTCGTTTTGATAAAAGAGCCGAGCCGCGTGACTTCTCCCCGGGAGATATGGTGCTGATGTTAAACCCAGTGGCTGAACATGCTCTCTCAGTCAAGTTTACGGGTCCGTTTCCAGTCATTAAAAAGCTGACTAACACTACTTACCTCATCCAGACGTCCGACCGACGGCGAAAAGAACGTGTATGTCATGTTAACATGCTTAAAAGATATCACTCTCCTCTGAGCTCTGCAGAACCACCATCTGAGGAAAAGGTGTGCGCAGCCTTTGCTTCAGAGCCGATCCCTGAGGAAGACGTTCCCCCTCAGCTGGATAAGAGTGTTGGTCCCCGACTGGAAAACTCGCAAGTATTGGCCCAGCTCTATACAAAACTTGATTATTTGGAACCCAGTGTCAGACATGAGTTATTGGAGTTGATAAATGCACATTTGACCCTCTTTTCTGACGTTCCCTCTAGGACTGACCTTATTGAGCACGATGTTGTTACCACTGGAGATAAACCTATTAAACAACACCCTTACCGTGCAAATCCCTTAAAAAGAAAATTAATGAAACAGGAAACGGAATACTTGATTAAAAACGGATTAGCTAGGCCCAGCCACAGTCCGTGGAGTTCTCCATGTTTAGTGGAGCAGAAACCAGATGGCACCCCTCGCTTCATTACGGATTACAGAAAATTAAATGCCGTAACCATACCGGATGCCTATCCGTTACCTCGAGTTGACGACTGTGTGGATAGTGTGGGGAATTCTAGATTTGTTACCAAACTGGATTTGTTAAAAGGCTACTGGCAGGTCCCTTTAACTGAAGCTGCGTCGGAGGCTTCTGCTTTTGTAACACCCGATGTTTTCTTAGAGTACACCGTCATGCCGTTCGGTATGAGAAACGCCCCTGCTACGTTTCAACGGTTAATAAATACAGTACTTTCTGGTATGGAGCATTGTAATGCTTATCTAGATGATATTGTTGTGCACACCTCAACCTGGGAGGGACATATTGCCACGTTAAGAGGGTTGTTTAGCCGGTTAGACACTGCTAATCTTACCGTAAACCTAGCTAAAAGCGATTTTGTGAAGGCTACTGTAACTTACCTCGGGAAGGAAGTCGGACAAGGTTCTGTCCGCATGTTGCAAGATAAAATTCAGGCTATAACTGAGTTTCCTGTTCCCAAGGCCCGGCGTGAGCTAAGACGGTTTATAGGAATGGTGGGATACTACAGATGCTTTTGCAAAAACTTTGCTGTAGTTGCTTCACCCCTGACTGATCTGTTGAGTTCACAGGTCTCATTTAAATGGACAACAGCCGCACAAGGAGCCTTCGAGAACTGCAAACTACTTCTGTGTTTGGCCCCAGTTTTAAAGGCACCAGACCTCACACGCCCTTTTAAACTGGAAATAGGTGCCAGTGATGTCGGGATGGGAGCAGTATTACTTCAAGAAGATGAGGGCGCTTTGGACCATCCTGTCTCCTATTTCTCCAAGAAATTCGCTAAGTACCAGCTTCATTATTCCACAGTTGAAAAAGAAACCTTAGCTTTAGTACTGGCTATCCAACATTTTGAAGTTTATCTCTACCCTGGAAGTAATCCCATAGTGGTGTACACGGATCACAACCCCTTGGTCTTTTTGTCACGGATGTATAATAAAAACCAACGGCTGATGCGTTGGGCACTACTAGTGCAAGATTATAATTTACACATACAGCACAAGAAAGGCACAGATAACATAGTGGCAGATAGTCTGTCTAGGGCCTTTTAATGTGTAAATCCTAACTGGAATTAGAGTTTTAGAGTCATTTTTGGCATCATCCGGTTTTTACAGTGTGCGTTGTGGTTCCCTTGTAGGTTTTAGAGGAATATTCCCTTGGGATGTTCCTGTTTTGTTTGTTAGTGTTGGGGTCATAAAGGTTAGTGTTGGTACATCCTACCATCTCGGGAGCACCCCAGGATGAGGAAGGACGGGCTTGTCAATGGGCCACCCTTTCTTGTTGCTGGTTAATGTGATCGCACATGTGCTTAATCCGCCCGCCTTTGCACCTCATGAAGACAGGACAGTTAGCCAGTTTTACTAGGCAGATAGCGGGAATCACTACGTACAGAACCGGGCTCCGCAGCGATATTAGTGTGCCGTAAAAGACAGATCCGTCGCCCAGACTCGGAACTAAGCCGGTCATTTCTTTGTTTTTTTTTGGTCAAAAGAGGCTTCTGGATTTTATTGATTCAATCTCGCCTCTTTTTTCCTTTTTAGGAGGGGGGTGTTATGACCTCTGTGTTCCTGGGCTCCATTTTAACCACCGCACCAAGGACAGCTCCTTGCTTCGGCCCCGCTGAGACAGGATCATGGTGACAGGATCAGCACTATGGAGAGAGGCACGCCGAGACGCACCCTTCCTGCCGGCCCGCTGCCACCAGCTGGAAACAATCCGCGCTCATCAGGGCTGTTTATAAAAATGAGGGAGAGCGGCTAAAGAGAGAGAGGGGGCGGTTGAGAAGGTGAATGGAGTTGAGGAGTTTCCAGAGAGAGTTCGCGGAGAGTTCGATGAGAGGTGACCGACAGAGCGCTTGTGGGGAAAAGGACGGAGATCGAGCCGACCGAGAAAGACGGAAAGGAAGAAGAGCCGGCAGAGACACAACAGAGATCGAGCACACGAGAGGAGCAGCAGACGAACAAGAGCTCCGAGCCGAATAAAGAAGCAGTGCTCCGGAAGAGGGTCACATCTGGAAATTGTGGAGACGAGGTACATACACCGTCCGTGGATTACGCCCACCTAGAAAAGACAGACAACACGAGGATCCATTCTGGAGGAGAACCATCCGCTTCCAGAGACAGAGAGAGAGAGAACGGGAGAGCGTGACACGCCAGCCACGTCAGGAGCAGCACAGGACCAGAAGGAGAAGTCATACCCAAAAGGAGGGTATTATTCGAGCGTGGGGCTTTGCCCTTATTTTCAGTTATATTTTAAGAGACTAGTTTAACCAGACCCCTGGCTTTATTATTTCCAAGGACCAGTTTTTCACTTGCCAGAGACATTTTCAGTTTAATAAACTCCTTTTGACTTTTAGTTGTCCTCGTGTTTGCTCCCACCACACTTGTGTTGCCCCTCCTGGTAATCCTAGGCCTGGAGGGGTGTAACACTCATTTATTAAAGAATCACAAGAAACAGGCACATATTTGTAGTTTCTCACTGAAGGTTTAGAAAATGTTTGCAGGCCTTTAAAATTTTTTTATTTTAAACTTGTGAGTAGTACAATTTATTTATACAACAAAAATGTTAAACCTTGTTAAAGGCACACTTGGCAGTTCTGCTTGCATTTTAGCACCCCCAGTGTCCATTGTTAATTGTCTGTGGTTAAAGCAAAAGCTTTGCGTTTGTCTTTTTAACACCTTAATCTAAAAGCTGGGGTCTGAGTGATATTTCATTAACCCTGTAAAGCTTAATTTTAGCAAAATTATTGACAAATGTGAAAAGGTTACATAGTATCCCTTTAATTTAATTGGACTTTGACACAAACTGATGTTGTGTACTCAGGTGACGCAAAAATAACATTATGTACTCACAATGCTTCTTTGTAATGGAAAAGTTATAGACACATTTTTACATTAGCATATATTGATATTTATTAATCCCCAGGAAGCTATATTGAAAGTAGTTTGGGAAATAATTTCCCTTCCATTGAAAGTGGTCTTTATGATACAGCTTTTGTGTTCATATTCTCTCCCCTACATCCTCCCATGAGGTTTCCTCACTCTGATGATCTGATGTTCTACAGCAATTTTGTGATCTTTAACCCAGCCTTTTCTACTCAGTACACAATTACATTGCACAGTCAAATAGCCCTGGTAAGATGCTGCACCTTCACTGCCTCGGGAGCCTGAAACCTTGTAAATGATTTACTTGTCTAGAGGATTGTTGCAATGTCAAAAAATGTCATGGTTGATGTTTCTGAGAGATGTTTCTGTCTTTTTGTGTGATAAATAGCATTCTTAACAACAGTTGCCATTTATTAGTAACAAATGATGGCTTTCATGGTCTTCTCTTGATCTTTTTTGCCATTCAGATGATTGATGATGCTGATCAAACAGAGAAATTGGATTTAAGGAAGGACAGTGAGTGTCTGACTGCAGTTTGAGCTTAAATTTAATTTGGTCCTTTTCAACCTCATTTCCACATTGTCAACACGATCAAACTAATTTGCCTAAAAGTACATTTCTATCTGTACTTTATAGTGCAGTGTGAGTTTTTATTTCATTCACGTCATCAATATTAAATTTCATTCTGCGTTTTATGTAGAACAGAGTTGATTATGTCTTGTTTGGATTTAAAATCGTTTCATGTGGTTGGTTGATGCTAAACTTGCTCAGAAATTAACTGGAGCATTGAAAAGTGTCCCAAGATATCCAGCCTGCACCTTAAATGACTCGGTCTGCTGGGGACAGAGTGATCAAAGCCATCTGAGGACATATCGAACGGATGATTGATTTTTACCAAGTCACTTTGTCACTTCGTCGTCAAACAGCACAGAGAGCCGGGTGCTTAAACAAAGACAGGCTGGTCCATCCAACATTTTCCTTGTGTCTTTCACTCCACCTATATCCTTCTGCGGATCACCCTTCCACTGCCTCATTCCTTCTGACCTCTTTCCCTCTCCTCTGTTTCACCTTTTGTTCTAATCCTCCGGTTATCACCCTGGGAAGGCTATTGACGTAACTGATAGTGAATCAGTTTTTACCTGCTGCCGACTCAGCTGCATGCTTCTCTACAAACACCATATACCTTGGTCAGCAAACAAGCAACTCCAAGAAGCACTGCAGACGTTATAACCTCTTCATTCCACTGCATGTGAAAGCGGCACGAAACGTACTGCGCAGCAATTAGCTGCCATTAAATAAGTTTCTTTCCACCGACAGCAAAGTGTGACATTTTGGACGCACCCCAGAGGCAAGAAGATGCTATCATAACTTTTTGAGTCTATTTTTATGTGCTTGACTTTCAAAACACATCAAACTCCACAGTTTTGATCGCGGCAGGCAGGAAGTCAAACTCAACAGTGGTGTAAAACATCTGGAAATTTTCAAAATGAAAGGCACATGAAGGTAAACATACAGAATTTTCTGAGGAAAGCCCTGTAGCCTATGTAAACAGAACAGAAAATAAACCACAGACCTTTTTTTAGATCTATGTGTGTGCGTCTGCTCTTTCTTCTCGATCCCCAGTGAGTCATGGAGGATGGCTGCTTTTACTGAGCCAGGATCCTCTGGCGGTTTCTTCCTGTTAAAAGGGAGTTTTCCTCTCAACTGTTGTGGCATGCTTGCTTAGTATGAGGATTGCTGTAAAGTCACTGACACTAGTCACACTAGTCAGTGACTTGACGCAATCTGCTGGGTTCCTTATGTAGGAAACTTTTTACTGAACTGAACTGCATTGGAATGTTTCTTTATGAAGTGCCTTGAGATGACTCTTGTCATGATTTGGCGCTATACAAATAAACTGAATATCTCTTCTCAAAATAATCTCAGTCATGTTTTCCCATTTATCAACTAAGTTTGTGCATCAGAAAGTGCAAAAAATGTACAAAACCCCCTTTGAGGCATTAGCTATCAAGTTGCAAATAGAATTAGTCTTTTCTTTTAACAAATTGAGACATAATCAATACATTTTGATGCTAAATTGCAAAAACACCATCAGTTGTATTAATGTCATGCCAATGCTGTTCACAGTTAAAATTTTATGCCCTGCTTGTTCCAGTCACACGTACAACTTCTACTGTATGTTTCCTAACAATTTGGTAGAATTTCAATTCTAGTTTTGTCAATCTTTTGCAATTTTATGTCTCCAACTTTTTTTCTAACAGATGGTTTCCAGCAAAATACTGTTTTACCACTAGAAAGGCCATGAGAGTCATTCTGACTGTTTTGCAGTTTGCATGTTTAATGACTTTATCAAAAAAAAAGTACAGCCTTGCTAGTCCCTGACTTTTTCTAAATCAGTACACAAATTAATTAAAAATGGATTTCATGTTTACTGTGCCAAAGACATAGCCTGGCAAGCCATGCATCCTATATATGTGAATAAATAGTCTGTTCATGACCCACTGACAGATCTTAATTGTGCGGCGGGATGCGCTGTTGTCTTTCAAACTGTCTCTGCATGTTATTGGACAACAAACAACGTGACATATTCACAGCTGTGAATATCAGTCAACGGGGCAGTCCGCCATACACTGTCGAAGAAGACAAAAATGCATCCTTTTTCTAAATAAAGGACTTTTGTACCTAAATCTGCTTTTCGCTTAAAGAAAAGCCCAAATCTAAATAGTTCAAAGTTGATGCCAAAGCCATTTCAAAAGTTTCACACAGTCGCAATAACATTCCACCTACCAAATCAGCCGAGAGCTGTGATTGGCAAGCCACCAGACTGATCAGGAAGGCGGAGGTTCCAATAGAGCATGGCTAGACCGACACGCTGCGCAAAATCATTTTGCTTCTGCTACCCTCCATCTAGATTTCTAGGCTACACAAACGGGACAAGTTAGGATCATTTCTATCTGTTTTGGTCAGAGGAATTTAAATGCATTTTGCTAACACTGTACCCTTTTTAAATTAGTTTGGACCCGTGAAGGAGCAACAAGAAGCTTTTTTTCTGCAACAGCTGCTAAATAAGTATCAATGATAAATGAGCACGTTTTCCCACGCTTGGATTTGCAACTTGTTTTCAGAGCTCTGTAAATGGTCTCATTTGAGCCTCTGATGAGCTTGCATCAATCACTGAGATGCTCAGAGAACAGATCACTTGGGCCAGACTTCTGAAAAACAACATCAGAACCACTGAATCAATGTCTCCATAACTCTGTATTTGGCTCTGACAGCATTAATATGACCAAGTGTCTGAACAGTGACTCTTACAAATAGTATGAACTGTAAGTGAATATTTTATACCCATTAAATAGAAAATATGAGTTAAGCGCTTTTGTGAGATTGGAGGGAAATTCATCACATCCTCGAAATTATATTTGCGTGTTATGGTATGCTGTCACTCTGGGGAATTCGTTGTGAGCCGCCCCTCACCGAAGGGCATTATCAACAGAATAAAAGCACGCCTTGGCCCAAAGCATCTTAATGTGGTATGCTTCACTGGCACATTCATTCCATATTCTCAGACAGCTTTGCCTGCGAGGCTGAAATTATTCCCCTCACTACTGAAGGACACAATGTGACTTTTTTATTTTTTTTATTTTTTTTTTAACCAAATCTAAGCTTACAGAAGCATGAAACATCTCATCAACAGAAAATGGCGGCAGTTGCTCAAATGGTGTGTCATATCCTCCCTACCACCATAACATGGACAGTTATGAAACGTTGGAAATATGTTAGCCTGTTTCATTTCTTTGCTGGTGACAAATGACCAAGAGGGATCACAAATCTGAAGGCTCCATTGAAACAATAGTCATATTTCCACTATAGGAATTCTGGGAAATTTCTGGGAGGAGGGAAGGTGAAAGGGAAAGTGTGATCCTCTCATCCACTGTCTTTATTCAAAATCAAGCCTTTAGGGATTTTGTTAAGACTGCAACATGTTGCGACTGTTTCCGCTGTGAGTGTTATTAACGTTAAAGATTTATTCTGTCAAAGTACATCATAGTTTAATTCATTCAGGGTACGGGATAGTGACTGTGTGTCTAAAAAAGCAGCGTTCAATGACCAGATGAAGTGTTTATTTATTTTTTTTGCAGCGCTCTGTAGGAAACCTCAAACAACAAAGAATTGTTTAAGGATTTCTGCCGCCTCTTTGCGTTAGGAGTTTAAAAACAGCAACTTAAAAATAATGCATTTTCCTCTCATTCTTCACCAGCAATTCTTCCAATTTTACAGGTTGTTTGGTGAAATCTGCTGATGTCATTCCCCTCTGAGTCACATCCAGTCAGCATGAGTTCATCACAAGCCCCGCCCAGCGACTCTACCAGGCCATTTCTGAGTACATACTCCAGTTCAGGTACTTGAGTAATCTGTGTAATGTCCCAGAAAGTTGTCCTTTTGAGCTGGCCAAGTGAAATGGAGACACACCATCGACATAAATATACTAGACATCTCCTTTCCATAGGCTCCAATATCACGTTTTTGTACTAAAATGGGAGGTGGCCACCACCGCCATTTTGACCGTGTCACAGGTTCCGTCAAGCCCAGACAATTCCAAAAAAGGGAAGAGAGGTGGAGCTGAGGGTGAGGCTGTAAGGCTGGGATCAACTGATGACAACCGGTCGAACTAGCTACAAGCTAACCTGAAGCTAACCCAAAGCTAACGCAGAGGTGGGAGCCAAGCTAACGGATGTAGCCACCTAGCTACAACCGGAGCTTACTCTGTGGAACACCCATCGACCGCATGGAGTTCAGGTGGAGGTTTGTGGCGCTTTTTCATTAGAAGTACCTTTCTGTGAATAAAAAAATATTAAATCGGTAAGTTTATAAGTTATTTCCATAATGAAAATATATTTTGCTTTGAGCAAGTTTTCACTATTTTTAACGTACCATATTTTTGGGACTATTAAGTCGCTCCTGAGTCACACCAGCTATTAAATGTATAATGAAGAAGAAAAAAAACATATATAAGTCGTATTTTGGGGGGACGTCGTGACAACGTGTCTAACAAGCTAACCGGTAACTGTTGAAGTCACTCGGACTTGTGTTATTTGTGGAGAAAAACGTTGCATGTTTTCCCCTAGAAAGAACAACAAACATAGCAAGTAAAGTAGCAGCTGTAATCCAATCAGAGGTGAGATGTTCATATTTCATGAATATTAACGAGTAAGACTAAAAATCCTGCTGTTTTCTGTCCCCACACTCCTCTAACAAACTTCTACTTCCTAAAACAGAAATGCCAGATTATTATTTTTACTTTTACAGAAAACACCTCACTAGGCACTCATTCATTCTGGATACCACAGCAGATTTAAGGAAATAAGGAGTGTATGCCTGCTTAAAGAAAAACAACGGCTGAGTTAATTGAACAAATATCTGCCCGAGAACTGAACCCAACCAATATATGAAAATGACAAATCAACAAAACAATTGTTTTAGGTTGAGAAAACCACTGAACATATGATTGAGGTACACGATCATCATCTTTTACTCAAATTGTAAACCCACAAATTGCAGAAATTCAAACAGTTTTATTTTCCTAATTCCATTTGTGATTAGCAGAGTAGGTGAGTTAATGCTAAAATAACTTGTCGCTTGGCTGAATAATGTTAAATGTTAATAATGTTCAAAAAGCAAGATGGGAATATTGACCTTACATGCTGTCAATCTTCTTAATGCATGCAAACTGTGGAAGGGAGTCTCAAGGAGAACATCACAGCAGGAAGGAGACATTAAAGGGCGGCGAATGCGACAAGGCTGTTGTCAATGACAGTGACATGCTGTCCAAGTACTGGGCTACTGGAACACAATCAAAGTTAGAACGAGAGTGTTAGGATAACGAATAACTGGAGGCTGTTGTGGTACGGTTGTCTTGATTCTTCTGGGACTCAAGGTGTTCTGTCAGCTGTCCAGAGGAGCTAGGGATGGAGGGGGAAGGAAGATAAAGGTTTATGTCTGTAGACATGAAAATACGTGGGTGGGAATCTGAGTGAAAGCCCTGAGAATGTCTATGTGTCAAACATGTTTATTTAAGACCATTTTAATTAATTTATTTATTACATTCTGCTCTGAAAACTCAGTAAGGATGGACTCGTTTCAAAATGTGTGAACTGAACAGGGTCTTTGGCAATGATGAGACATCAAAACTGATTTTGATTCTGCTCCTAAGTTTGAAGAAAATTAAATGGTAAATGACCTTCTTAGGGTTCTACAACCCCCCAAGGCGCTTCACAACACAATCAGTCATCCACACATTCACACACTGGTGGTGATGAGCTACACTGCAGCCACAGCTGCCCTGGGGCGCACCGACTGAAGCGACCGGTCCCTCCAACCACCACCAGCTGGCAAGGCGGGTTAAGTGTTCTGTCCAAAGGACACAACAGGACAAATTAGCTATGAGACAGTTTTTGTAGTGAATGGGAATAATAACAAATGGAGTTGAATGGAAAATAAAATCTCCAAAATTGTAGGGTGTGCAAAATTACTTCAGTTAGCTTGTTTGCAAAACACCCCATGAACCTTCTAACAGATCTAAGGAAACCTCTCAAAAAGATTATATTTTTTTTAATTTGGGGAGTCAACACGATTCAAGAATGAAACCATGGCTAATTTCAAAATTTTAGTTCAAATAAAAATTGGTAATTTGTGTCTTCTTTACAAAGAGCTGAATTCTGGAGTTGAGTCTGTCTGTGTTAAAGCTAATTTAACGTTGTGACTTCTATGTTATTTTTTATTGTCCTCACTCATGTTCTTTTGAAGCTTTTAACTCACTTTTAACCACACCTGCTACCGATCTAGAAAATCAAACCATCTGCTTTTCTGTCCAGCTGCAGCCACTCTGCAATCAACCTCCTCACAGTTAAATAGTCCTTAGTTTCAGGCCTGATTTTTGAGCCTCCAAATAGTTCTCATCAAAAAGCCTGCTCATAACTCTCGGTTTATGTTTAATATTGCTGATTTTGTGATTATTTCTTTGCCTCTTAGTATGCATCTTTTGTGCAGTTATCTATGGAACAGTCTCACCATCCTGCAGCTCAGCAGACTTTTTTACATCTTTAAAGAAGAAATGATGTTTCACTCAGATTTTCTGATTTCAGCAGCTCCCTCTAATTAAACCTGATCTGATTGTTATGAGCAATTCTCACAAACCTCTAAACAGATCGTTATATCATCACTGGACAGAATGTCTCCAAATAAGTTTTTTGTGAAATTTTCATTATTTTTTTAAATCATTCTATTTAAAATGGCTGTCATAGCTAATTTACAACCACAAAATATGTCTGTCTCTTCTGTGGGCTTTGTGATCTATTCTGCTTATTAATTATTTTTTCACCAAAATATAATTCAAATGTTTCTCAATATATTTAAAAATCTCTGGTTGGTGCATTCATAAAGTAAAAATGACTCGGCCTAGTGTTGAAGAAATGATGATTGCTTGCTTCAATTCATGCAGAATCTGTTAAATCAGTCTGGAAACATATCTATAGGGGAGGTGTTTGATGGTGCAAAAAGGACTAAAAAATAGCCTTTTGAAAAGCATCTAAAGTAAAAGTACAAGGGGGAAAGGGCAAAACTTGCTTTGCAGAAGTGTTTGTCACTCACGTTACTGCTCATTTGTGCCTAATGCTTCCATTTTGGACTGAGATGCCGTGTGAGGCATTTAATCTGCAAGCCAAGGACAAATGTCAATACAGATTTTATAACTTATTTGTTATGATCATTAAACTAAAATGTGTAAACATGACATAACACTAAACAATTCAGTCAAATTAATTAGTTATATTAACCATCTTACAGATTTGAAAACCCTCCTAGATATTGTGCTGGACACAGGTGCAATTTTTAAAAATTAAGGATTAGTTTAAAAATTTGTCTTTTGTTTTATTTATACTTTGAGTTGTTTTTAAGATCTAAAAGTAAAAAAAAAAACAAATTCATCAAAAAATGCTTTTGTCTGAAGTCAATAGCTTTGACAGAGAAATGTGAACAAAACTAAAAATAGAATCAGTAAGCCAGAGCGTTACCAGAATCAGTGCATCTTTAGTTCACTACAAAGGATTGGGGTCAGATTATGCTCAGGCATTTTGCTTCCAGTAGGACAGCATCATTAGTATTGAGTGACTCACTGAATCCATGTTCTGTAAATAAAACGGAGGCTCTCTGCAGTGAGCGTCATGTTTTTCCACGGGTCTCTTTCAGGATGCCACGGAACAGCAAAGACAAAAGTGACAGAGTGACAAGCAAGATTAAAAGAGGGATATAAGAAAGGGAGGAGAAAAAAGAGACAAAGAGGGCAGGAGATTACTCTTGCTGGTCTTTCAGATGGATTCTTGCTGCACATTTCAACTGTGCCTTCTTATTTATTATTAAAGCACTCAGATGAATCTTTCATGCACCGGAAATTAAAGAACAGAGTGCAGGAGTATATTGATGTAATAAGTGATAAAAGAAATCCGCACAAGAGACACAGTAAGGAAGTGTGGAATGAAAAGGCAAACGGAGGTGAGTGAGAAAAGCTAGTGCCCTCCTGAAAATGTGCTGTAGCTCTAAACTCATCAAGGAACCGAAATATCTGAATCTCACCAGATTTTCTGACAATGAGGTATTTCGCACTGAAGGATTTCTTGATTAATTTTTTCTCTTCTGCAGCCACAAACCTTGACCCTACATCCAGTTCTGTTACTGATGCACCCACATAGCATAGCCCACCACAACAGCACAGGCTCGTTCAGCCCTCCTTTCACACATCTTCACTTCAGATGCTTAAAGCTGCGGTACGTAGTTTAAGATTTTAAAGTAACTGTAAAAAGGCTTACATTTGATTATATGATGAAATAAAGTAGGTGATTTTTCATAATATAACTGTCTCTCCTCTGGCAACAGCAAAATACATCATTTATGTAGGCCTATAGAGTGTTGGCCATTAAATTTGGGTATCCACAAGAGGAAGTTCACAAGGGGGAGCTGTCAATCAATGAAAATGTGCCTCATTTCCCAGCATGCACTACGGGGTTACACACCAACCTAGCTTGAATGCTAACTTAAACTGCTTTGAATGAACTCATTCACTGCCAGCCATTTCCTGATCAGAAAAGTCCTGTTGACAGCGTTTTTCAGCGTTTCCATAGTTTTTTTTAAGAGTCACAGAACGTTGCGCTCTAGGATGATGTCAATACCAAAACTTCTAAAACAAAGAGGAGACTCACCTCTTACATCAGGAAGAATCCACGCGTTTCGAGCGTTATCCGTTCTTATATAATCCGTTGTCGAATTGTGATCAGCAGAAGCTTTTCCAGTTCGCGGCTCATTTTTTTTCACAGCAGCGGCCGAAAACGATCTCCTAACACATGGATTTTCTGCTTGCTGATCACATGGCATGTGATGTATACGAATGAAGATTGACTTTAGAGCTGGGATGTTTGTTCTTACGATGCAGGGGCTTGTTCCGATGCCCAAACAGCAAAAAAAAATAAAAAATAATAATAATAATAATAAAATAAATAAATAAATAAATATATATATATATATATATATATATATGTATATATCTATATCTATATATAAGTATACATTGAAAACAATTTAAATGAAAAGTAATGATGGGTGTTTCGACCACAGCAGTCACAGATTTATGGTGGTTCTTTCTTCCTGACAGATTAGAAGTTCACTGAACTTACAGCCATTTTCCCTCTGTGTTTCTGTTTCTGGTTCGATGACGCCACTTTCGTGAAGTGCATTTGCACTCCTGGACTTGTTTTCACACTAAACCCAAAACAGTGTTCCCCCCCCATTTGAAAATAAGCAAGTTCTAGGTACCAAAATGTGTCTCTAAAATTCACGGACATCATATGTGAAATCCATGGCACATAACATGTGGAATTAGAAAAGAGCGTTTTAGCACCATTGACTTGCATTCATTTTTTCATTCTTCCGGGGTTTTGTACTTGTAAACTGATCTGTGTGTAATGTAGTTTTGTCTGTGTGTACCAGGTAATTTGTGTGTGCGTACTCAATAATTTGTATGTGTAAGAACTGAAGTTGCACACGAAAATGTAAACACAAGTTACAAATCAGAGTTACACACACACACACACACACAAATATCGACACACACGCACAGATCTTTTGAAACTTTTTTTCTCCCCATACCTTGATGTCTTCTGCTAGATAGCTTTGGCTCTCCTTTTATTTCTTTGAGGAGGCAATGGCGATGCTGTTGACAAATTTGAAGGAAGCTGCATAGAGACTGAAGTTTAGAAAAGTAGGCTTGACTCCGTGCCTGCCTCCTTGCATGCCTGTTGGAGAGTCCTCGTGTTGTGTGTCGATGTGGAGTGAGAAACATAAATCAGGCTTTAGTCATGGCTTTCAGCTCTTTCCAGAAGAGAAAGGGGAGCAGGGGCGGGAGCTATAACTATTCAAATTTCACAATCATCTCCTCCCCTCAATGTCACGCTATATACCCTAGCTTTAAGGACACATTGTGACTTTGTGGGTTGACATTACACTGAAACAGGAAAATGTGTGTAGTTTTCTTTGTAAAACCTTGCAGAACATTTGAGTATTTCTAAATCCTAAAGCATTTATAAAAACCTCTAAAACTGGTCATAACTAGAGATTCAGTATTTTAGAACACATCTTGTTTGATTTTTCTTTTGTTCACACATTAACTGGAAAAAGAGAAATCACAAGTGGGCCAGAGCATTTAAAAAAATCATCTGTGTCCTGCTCACTCCACACACAACACACCTTGATTTAAGCACTTCCAGTGGTGACAATGTGTCTGACACAGTCTCCTGTTGTGTGCTATATACATGTGAAAACACTAAGACAATGCTTAGACTTGATTCTCTGGATATTGCTGAAGTTCATGTGAAAACTCAAGCTTGGTTCGCCTTGGGGGGTGGACTACTGGTGGTTGTGTGTTGGGCCCCTTGGGGGTCTTGGCGGTAGCTATGGGTTTCTGCATAGTGGCTGCATTGCCCCTGAGTAGGTCTGGGTGGGGGCCTGGGGGCTCAAGGTGTGGGGGTGTGAGTGGGGGCAGTCCCATGTGGGGATCTGGGTGGGGCCTTGGGGGTCGGGTCCTGACATGTTTGCTGCCAGGAAGAAGGCGGAACATGTGGCAGTGCCTGACCCGGGCTCAGAGGCCTTGGGTAGACCGTGGCTTCTCTGCTGTCCCATCACGGGGGATGTCCAGGAGGGGGAGGACCCAACCTTACCTGGATGTCCTATGTCTTATGTATTCTGGAAGCTGTGCAAACGCAGGGATGGGAGTAGATATTTTGCTGGGGTGGGGCTGCGTTGGTTCCCTCGAACTCCGTGGAGTTCTGTGATGCTACTGCTTTTGGCCCTGGCAAGATGGGCTGGGGTCTCCATGCCCTGGGTGGCATTTTTGCAACAGAGGTGCCTATTGGGGCCAGTGGGGGAGCTGGCTCCCTGGAGGGCTTAGGCCAACCAGCCATTCCTCCCCATCCCCACACATTTTTCTCCTCCTGCTTCCTCACATCATCACAAAAAAAATGCACATAGGACCTTGGGGGGTGGACAAGTCAGGGGGTGCTGTATGGGCCCCATTTCTGCATTCCTGTGGCAGCCTGCCCCCCAATTTTATTTGCACATTAAACACTTCCAACGACATTCCACGCAAACACACACTTAGGGCCTTGGGAGTGAGCACATTCAACGGCATTTGGCAAGGGGCTCTTTCAGCCTCATCCCAAGTGCCAGTGCCAGCTTCCAATTTTAAACTGTACTTAGACACAGAAGGCTGTGGGGGGAAGAGGGGTGGTGTGGTGGCATCAGCTGGCATAGGCCAGATGATGCCTGCACTGCCCGCTCACCACAGCCACGAATACACCTCATCAACATGCACCAACACAGTATTGGAGCAGGCGGAGGGAGACTAGGGGTCTTGGCACACCTCTGTTCTCGCTTGACTTTCCGGCGCTGGAGGCTATGAGGGGCATCTGGCTGTCTGGCTGTCTGGCTGGGGTCTGGGGTGGTGGGTTGCTTTGTTCGGCGTTGGGCGGGAGGGCCTGCTCGTCAGCGCCCCAGCAGAAAGGGTCGAACTCTGGGAGCCGGTGATGGTTGTACCCTTGTGCAGCAGTACCAGGACCAGAGTGAATAGGGTGTGTAAGGGGAGCATGAGTGGGTGTCTGGAGTGCATTTTTGTACGTCTTAGATTGTATGTGCATGTGTGAGCATGAGGGAGGGAGTGTGTGACTGTTTGTGTATGATTGTATATGTCAGGTGGGGCCTTTGACTCCTCTCCTCTCCTGTGTAGCCATAAGTATAGATTGATATCTAAATTTCAAATGTGGCATGGATTTAGCTTGTTTAGTTGTTTATAACCTTATATTAATTAATCGGGGCACCACCATTTTTGTGGAACTAAACCATTGGATTTAATATCTACATCTGCTCATATTAATCAGTCTCAAAGTGAACACCACAAATTAATCTAAAGGATGGATTCTTGACAAAATGCGCTGATTATTCTCGAGAATTGCTAGAAATGATCAGGCATTATTTATGTTTTTGAAAGTTTATTACAAGCATCAGTTAAGGCATGAACAAAAGTACCAAGCACAGCTTATCGTTTCATGCATGGAATTAAGACAGTTGTTAACCCAAAGCTTTATGGCCGTGATATGGAATAACTGATTTGTAATAAAGTGGAAATTTGGTGACACCAAGATTATAGTAAAATACGGAATGATTTCTAAAAGGGAGCAAAGTGACTGTGTGTGTAGGTGTAGGAATGCGGGGGGGGGGTTGTTCCTGTGGGTGAGTGGATGCAAACGAGAGCTGGCGTGTGTGTTAACAGAGAAAAGAGAATAAATCTTCAGAGCTAAACGTGACTTTGAATCGAAACAAACATGCCAGAAAAGAAATGTAATAATCTGAATTCAATATCAGGGCTTAGCATAAAAGTCAGCCAAATGAATTGTTTCACAGACCTTTCTCCTTGTCGCCAGAGGGTGGCCAGCAGCTGAAACAGCCTGGGGACCTGGCTCGTGCCGAGGCTTTAGGTTTGTAAGAATTTTGGCCCCGAGTTGGTCGACGAAGTCTGAGTTCAGGAGAATCTCGTTCCCCAGGAGTGACTTGACAGGCTCCTTCACTTCAGCTGCACCAAAAATGTGGAATTCAGATCGCGAATCCAAATTATCCAAACGAAGTTCGAATCAGATAAACTGTTCTGAATTGGGTTTCACTCTTAATGTGAGAACTCGACCGAACCCGCAGACTTCCGGTTTCACATAGAAAGTAAAAACAAAACAAATGGAGTTGCTTCTAAGTTTTACCATAACTTTTGAGAGCTAATTACTTGACAACTGTAAAGCGCCGGGTTCTGCTAGGCCAAGATGGAAACAGCCCACAGGGATTTGTGCTTAAGACATCCTTTGTTCTTTGCTCTGCAACCACGAGGTCTGATCTTCTGGTTTTATAAACTTTCTTTGTCACACCCACATGTATTTCACTCCTTAACCACTTGATGGCACTGTGGCTCTTTCACATAACCTTTGCCTTTCCAGAAATAATCACAATTTACTAAAGTTGGTCCAGATGGGGGTCAAAGTATTACTTTAAACAGAGAAGAACTAAATTTCTGTCTTAAAACTGGACAGTTTTTCCATTAGCATGAATTTTAACTGGAGAAACACAAAATGACAGAGGTTTAACATAAAAGAAAACACAAAACAGTTTAGGTATGTGGCTGATAAGATTTTAACTTGGAGCACCTTGATTTCTATTTTAAGGGTAAACAACCTAAACACCTTCTTTGATTGTAGATAAACAGAGATGCAAGGTTTATAAAGACTCAAGTCATGGAGCTCCCAGGAGGACATTAAGGGAAGCTTTATGACTTCCCCCATCTTGAGAAAAGGGTTGGTTTGAGAGTTGATGCAAAACAGACCAGTTTATGATATTTCTTTCTCCTCCTGATTGGCACAGAAGGGAGGCCAGTCAAATTGGTGCAATTTACAATCCTGGGAGTGAGTCGTAGGAGGTAACCAGAATGCTGAAACTGCGGGCCAGTTTCAAATTCCCTTTTTTGTTTTCTTCTGCTAAATGTGAGAGGAAAAACGTTGTGAAAATAGTTATGTTCTCCTTCGTGTGAATCCAAACAAAGTTAATCTGAGGATACAAAATGTGGATTTCTGCTACACCTGGGACTTCTTTTGCTGCTATACATCTTTGCCTCCCCTCCCCCTGCCACACTAGGAGTGGAGTGTGGTGCCTTGGTCTGCCTGAGTGTTCGCGGCACCCGAGTCAGAGGGTTTAAGATTTTTGGTGTCTGCTTGATTAATCCCGGTGGTTGCCTGGTGGGATCTGAGTCCCTGGGCTTTGTTGGGCCCCCGGTGGGGCTGGTCACCTCTGGGTTCCGGGTCGCTGGGTCCTGGGCTCGGATGTCTTCAGGGTGGGAGGCTGCGGGCGGGCCTGTGGGCTTGCCGCTGATTTCCCCGGAACTCTGCCGGCTGCTGGTTGTGGCCCCCTGGAGCAATCCTCTGCGCCTCTCGAGGGGGGCGGGGACTTTTCTGGTCGCAGTTTCCTTGGGGTCCCTGCGCTCTGGGGCAGCTCCTGGATCTCTGAGACTTGGAGCTCCTTCCATCTCCTACACGTTTTTGGGGGCCAGATCTGTGGCCCCTCAAACTCTCTATTGGACGCTCCTAAAGAGAAACCTTACATATACAAGCGAGGGTATGCAGACAGGTGCTCTCATAAGTATGGACTTGGGCACGTTCAACACATGTCTTAAGTCTGTGGTTGGCACAAAATGCACTGTGATTTATTATCATGTTATAGTTCAGTAAAACAATGTTGATTTTATATTTCCTCATCAGGTTGGCGCAGTGATCGCTTGCTCCTGTTGTATTGCTGTGTCCCTTTTCTTTTTTTCCTCCATCTGCAGGTCTAAAAGCAGACTCTTGTTCATCATTGTCTATTTTTGTGGAACCCCCCCCCCTCCCCCTTCCTTTTGTCTCTTCCTTTCTCTTTCACCTCTGTCTCCGTGTCTGGTTGGAATTACAAGCATTCAAAAACAATAACAATAAAGTTTTAGGTATCAGGAGTGACATTAAAAGCAGAAGTCTTGTCACCAGCATTCAGACATCAATTCTGTTTGCTTCACAGCCAGACAGGACATGGGGGGGGGGATAATAAAGAAGAAGTTCATGTGGAATAACAGCTTGGCAAAGCTGTGGTAAAGAGGAGGATAACGTTAAGAGAAGTAGAAAAATTAAAGGTGTAGATGAAAAGAAGCACCCTGTTGCTGTAGCCTAGATCACATTTTTCTGCTACATGCTGGTTGTTTCATTGTAAGGAACATAAAGCCTGACCCTATGCATGTTTTAAATCTGCAACACAAGTTACAAATGTATAAAGACAGAAAAAAGTGAAAGTTAAAATTTTTACTTTGCTGTAAGCTAATTTTATCTTCATTTAGACTTCAATCAATAAGTAAAAGGAACGTACATTTTTTTTAATTGCAGCCTGAATTTATTAGAATAAACTACAGTCAAAGACATGTGCAAATTTTCACCTGAATTTGGTTTAATTTAGATTGTTGGTGTAGATATTAAATGGATGGTCTGGTTTAGAAGTAACATGAGAGGAAAAATCATAACAGTGGAAAAACAAAACTTTTTGTAAGTTATTTTTTGTTGTTTTGTTTCAAGTTAAAGGGTCAACAATGATTACAATTCAATTATATTGGTTTCAAAGACAACATATTCCATCTTTAACTTTGGAAGCAGCATTTTGAAAGTTATCTAAGTTTAAAAGGTTTTTCACTTGGATTTATCTATTATCAGACTAAACATCTATCCATCCATCCATCCATCCATGATCCATCCAATCAGCTCCTCTAAATCTGAGACCATGGTCTTGAGTCGGAAGGGTAGAATGTCTTCGAGGTCAAGGATGAGGTCGTGCCCCAAGTGAAGGAGTTTAAGTATCTCAGGGTTTTGTTCACAAGTGAGCAGAAGATGGAATAGAGATCATCTGAAGGTTGATTGGTGCTGTGTCTGCAGTGATGCAGGCAGTGTAGTGTTCTGTTGTGGTGATGAGAGAGCTGAGCCAGTTTTTGGTAGATCTACGTTCCTACCCTCACCTATGGTCATGAGCTTTTGGTAGTGACCAAAAAAATGATTGCAGCTACAAGCGGCTGAAATGTTTTCTCTACAGGGTGGCTGGGCTCTCCCTCAGAGATGGTGTGAGAAGCTCGGGGTAGATCCATTGCTCCTCCACATCAAGACGAGCCAGTTGATGTGGCTCAAGCATCTAGTTAGGATGCTTCCCTAGTGAGGATTTCTGGGCACATCCCTCTGGGACACCTAAAGGAAGACCGAGGACGGAATGGAGGGACTGTTTCTCTGCTGGCCAGGGAACGCCTTGGGATTCACCAGCAGGAGCTGCTCCAAGTGGCTGAGGAGAGGGAAATCTGGGCCTCTCCACTAAGGCTGATGACCCCGCGGCCCGACTTGAATAAATGGAAGAGGATTGATGGATGGAAGTCAAAGTTAAAAAACTGAACATACACTTTCCTAATATTCATGTCATCTGGTATTGGCTCTTGTAAGATGATTTGGTGAAAAGTGTTAGACCAAACACACACCCCTGCAGAGCATCAAGAGGAAAACAAAACTCCTGGGCACGTTACTTTAAAGAATAGGCATTTTTTTTATTTTTTGCAAATAGAACAGCAATAGTTTAGAACTTCACTTTTATTTATTAGATATTCCCTTTCAACTATTCCTAAAAGCATTTTGACTTGTGTACCAAAACTATTAAAGAAACTGCATGTTACAGGTTCTAATATGTTGTGTCCTTCAATTGCAAAGTAAAAATAAACATTCCTCACACACCTGGATCTCTAGTTTCAACACACACTCACAGAGGAAACCTGCCTGCATTGGCTTGAGATGAAAAACTTCTTTCCACATGCATGACCTCTCTGGGGAATATCTACTCAAGGATTGATGAAGAAGGCACATGCACCAATCCACTACCAACACCCCATCCATCCACCACCAACACCCCCGTGGCCAATAAAGACACATTGTCCTACTAGTGCTGTTTGTGAGAACCCATACATCTTGGTCTACTGAAGGGAGAGTGCAGCAGATGTTTGGGGATCAGGCTGAAGTAGAGGCCTAAGGGACTGCAGGTAAAACTGATGTTAACGTGAATCATTTTTCTGTAGATGCAGTTTTAGTTTAGCTCTGTTATTTCTTTATTTGTTGGATTTGAACTTATGGCCCCAACATTTACCTATCTAGTTCATAAGATTGTGTTCTTGCTATACTCCCATGAGAGTACATTTCTTTAATTGCAGGAAAGATGGTGGGGAGTAAAAGACGAAGATGTGTGGCTTTTTTGCTCTCGTGTGCATAAATGATTAATGACTTGGACCCTGTAAACACGTAGTCGGGTATCCCACAAAACAGAGTTTCTACAGTTTTGGCTTAAATGATGATACACAGAACCAAAGTGATTCTCTTGAAACAGAGACTTGCAATTTCTCTGTCAGGATTTGCTTGTGGGTGTAAAGAATTGGAGTTTTTAGGTTTTGCAACAATTCCCACGATAAAAATGCTCTACCAGATCACACTTGCTGTTTTTTACAAGCTCAGCTACTGAAGACCACAGGCAAAGTACAACACAGAGGACCATTAACGCCCAATACAGTATTCCACGTCCGAAGAATGTTTTTGGTTAAAGACGCTGACAATTTGGGGAACTACTGCCACCTACAGGCTTGGCATGCCTATGAATATGCTTTATAGTGCACTGGATTTTTTTTTTTTCTCTTAGATGTGCTGCGGCGAGGGGGTCAGTTTTACAAAACCTCACCTACTTATGTTTTGGGCTTAGTTCAAAGCATGCATGTGTCACGCGCGCAGGTGAGTTGAGCCAGAGATGAGGATCCACATGCAAGGGAAGAAGCAGGCAGGCAGGCAAACTGGAATATCTAAAGTGTCTTTAATAACACAGAGCACGCAGGACATAGAAACAATGAACCAGCAAGACACACAGAACTGAGAGGGTTAAATACATGCGGGCTGGGAGCTTGGGTGATTGGAAAACGAGAGGCAGGTGGGAGTAATCAGGAGACACAAGACTGCACGGAGCAGGGAGACAGGACAGGATGTGACAGTATTTGTACAGTGCCTTCTTAGGGTTCTACAACCCCCCCAAGGCACTTCACAACACAATCAGTCGTTCGTTCATTCACACACTGGTGGGGATGAGCTACGATGTAGCCACAGCTTCCCTGGGGTGCACTGACAGAGGCGGGGCTGCCAAACCATGGCCCCTCCTACCACGACCAGTAGGCAAGGTGGGTTAATTGTCTTGCCCAAGGACACAACAGCAGCATTCTCTGGTCATGGCTGGGATCGAACCTGCAACCTTCCGGGACAACCCGCTCAACCTCGTCAGTTTCTGTTGTCTCTAATAATTAGCAACAAACACAAATTTCTTGCTGAAAACTTGTAATTACTAACAAAACAAATGGTGACTAAGATGATAAATGACCCGCACTTGTATAGCACCTCTCAGAGTAATGACTCCAAAGCGCTTTACACTACTGCGTATCATTCATCCACTCACACACACATTCACACACTGATGGTGATGAGCTACGATGTAGCCACAGCTGCCCTGGGGCGCACTGACAGAGGCGAGGCTGCCGAGCGCAGGCGCCACCGGTCCCTCCAACCACCACTGGCAGGCAAGGCGGGCTGAGTGTCTTGCCCAAGGACACAACAGCAGAATTCTCTGTCCGGAGCCGGGATCAAACCTGCAACCTTCCGATTACTGGACAACCTGCTCAACCTGTTGAGCTACTGCTGCCCCCAAGATCATTTTGTGTTTCTGTTTTGTCTTCATGAATTTCTCTTTTGTTCTTTCAGTTTCAAGTTAATTGATGTGGAATACCAGCAGCACATGTCTCCCATAATCAGTAGTTTGATCTGTTGAACACTGAAATAATTATTAAACATTTACAGACTCATGATCATTCTAAACAAGCCATTGCTGAGCGAAGTTTCATTAACCAATCTGTTTGTGACATTTCACAGAATTATAATTGATGTAGGCATGTTCAGTATTTGTGAGATAGGGCTAACAGACGGAAATCAAACGAGCCAGATTGTGAGACGGGGCATCTGGCAGGCTGACATTTAATAGGCTCGTTGTCTAACCACCTGTAAAGGTTTGTTTGTTTACACAGCGGTTTCTGCTTTTGGTTTGTCTGCAGATAGCTGGGGCTTATCTTTGTTTTCATCTCAGAACTGAAGAGCGTTTAGTTCACATGCCCATTTTTTGGCTTCCTAAAATTTAGTCAAACGGAGATGTTTTGGAATGCAAACCTCTGTGGCTCAAGGTTAGGAAGATTCTTCCTCCAGCTAATAAAGACACCTTAGTGAACAGGATTTCCCTGCACAGTTTTAATGCTGCATAAAGCTTAATGCTGACTGTGCTGGTATATTATGCTCTCGGTCACAAAGTTTTCCATACTGAGGTAAAAGAACTCAATGTTATTTTTTCCTCAAACAAATGTTTCCAAGAAAGAATGGTGATTGACACCAAATACCCATAACACTAGCCTAGTGAACTAGACCAAATTCTTGTTTTACAAAGAATGGTCTAGGCATGCTCCACTGGAACCTCAGCAGCTCCTACCAGGACTCTGGCTGGCCAATCACAGCTCTCTAGAGGGGTTTCAAAACATAAAGAGCTGTGATTGGTCCATAATGGTGGGCCAATCATAGTGCTCTATATGCTTAGTGAACAAATCACAGAGCTTTATCCGCTTTGTGGGCCAATCAGGGCACTCAATATGCCTGGTGGGTGGGATGATGCAACAGAGTGAAACAAGAGTATGTCACATTCATTGTCCAGTAGCATGCAGAGATCATATGAAAGACAACGGTAGAACCCGCCCCACAACCGAGAGCCGTCAATAGAGCGCGGCCAGACTAAATAATACATTTATTTAGTCTGGCTTGCCAGGCTACCATAACACCTGAAAATGAAGTCTATATAAATTTAACAAGCAATGGAATAAAGTTGTCATAAAACCCACTGCATTAGTCTGATTGTAACGAACAGTGTTTACGTTTATGCACAACAACAAAAAGCACCAGTGCACCATTTCTTTTTAAATCACTTTTCATGCAGTCTTGAGCAACTGAAGACAACTGGACATGTAAACAAAAGTGACTCTAAAGAGTTTCCTGCTTCTCCAACCAACTGGTTGAAAGCAGAATTACAACTGTCATAAACAGGGATGACAACTCTCACGCACTGAGCATGAGACACACGCATTTGAACTTCTTCACATGCTTTTTAATGCCACACCTCCAATTTGCCACGCTGATGGTGACCTGACTTTGTTGCTAGTAGACCTGATTCAGCGCCTTGGGCTTCGCGACAGGGTTGCGGAAGGCCCTCTATAAAGAAAACTTTGATTGATTGACTGACACGTCTGTGATTGTTTAGCTCCCTCAAATTAGTGTAGGCTGTGCTGATGTTCACTCTGGTTTTAGCTCTTTGCTTTGCGTCCAGAATTTTATTTTCACTTCCAGGATCTGCATTATGCAAAAAAAAAATAAAAATAAAATAAAGAGTTAAAAAAAACTACACAGTCAAAAAAATTGGCCATTTGGATTAAACTAAGCATATATGTACAAACGTCCAATTGGATAATTACTGCATGGGCGATCTTTCAGTTGGCAACAAGTTATTTAACCCCAACTGGTGCAATGGCTTGTTTCTAATTTCTTAAACAACTACATCTGGTGGTCATTGAAAATATGTTAGTCTGTTTGAGTAGGGTCAGATCACTGGCGTGCATCAAGCAGAGAAAACATCTAAGGAGATTGAAGAAACCACTAAAATCGGGTTAAGAACTGTCTAAAAAATTATTAAAAACTGGAAGGATAGTGCGGACTCACTGTCTTCGAACAAGAATTGTGGCCGGAGTAAAATCCTGAATGATTGTGAATGGTGATCACTTTAACATTTAGTGAAATCTAATAGAAGAAAAACAACAGTAGAACTCAGAGCTATGTGTTTAATAGTGAAAGTAAGAGCATTTCCACACATGCGATGCAAAGGGAACTCAAGGGATTGGGACTGAACAGCTGTGTTGCCGTAAGAAAATCTCTATTCGGCGAGGCTTCAATTTGCTAGGGAGCATAAAGATTGGACAATGGAATAAAGTAATGTGGTCTGAGTCCAGATGGACCCTGTTCCAGAGTGATGGGTGCATCAGGGTAAGAAGAGAGGCAGATGAAGTGATGCACCCACCATGCCTAGTGCCTACTGTACAAGCATGTGGGGGCAGTGCTGTGATCTGGGGTTGCTGCAGTTGGTCGGGTCTTGGTTCTGCAACAGGATGTGCTCCAAGAATGAGGTCAGCTGACTACCTGAATATACTGAATGACCAGGTTATTCCATCTTATCTGATGGCACGGGAATACTCCAAGATGACAATGCCAGCATTCATTGGGCTCAAATGATGGAGTGGTTCAGGGAGCATGAGACATCTTTTTCACACATGGATTGGCCACCACAGAGTCCAGACCTTAACCCTATTGAGAATATTTGGGATGTGATGGAGAAGGCTTTGTGTAGAATCTGTTATTGGATCTGGTTCCGATTAATAATTTGTCAGTTTGAGGGTTTCTTCTTGAATTATACTAACACATTTCAGCAGGTGTGTCTTACAATTTTGTTTTAATTTGAGCCCAAGGCTACGTCCAAGTCACTTTTAGGAAACAGTTGCACAACACGTAAAACGCTAGCTGTACCTGATCGAGTTTTGAGGTGTTTTGGATCTAATTAAGAGCAAGTTCATTGTCTGAGCAAGCAAAGTCCCTGGGGGTGAAAAGTACCTATAGGAGACAAAAAATGAAAAATGCTACATCATGTTCAATGGAGGATGTTGAGTTTTTAAAGCATCTGGTAGTACAACGTTCTTCTTGTGAGTTTTCTAATTTGAATATGTATGATTTAATGATTTGCTTAAACAGAAATTGAATGATTGTGGTGGTGGAAAGCTGTTTCCTACTGTCCGTTCCCTACTATCAAACTAAATCATTCTTTCCATGTTTCTCAACACGTCTCTTGGCACCACCTGTATTTTCCCCCTCTTGCAAAATGACCTACATGCTTCTTCCTTGTCTATCTTTTGGGATTTCACTCCCTTTTTCCAGCCGTTGCTTAAATTCTCACACCTCCTTTTCTAGTCTTCCATTCTCTGTATTGCTCAAAGTGGGTTACCGTGATGTTTTATTACTTTAGCTGCAGCATTGTATGATATTGACCTCCCCCACCTCCCAGTGAGCCTCTGCTAATAGAGAGAGAGTGGAATGGAATGGCTCCAACTGGGTTGACCGACCTCGGTCACAGTGTAACAGCAGGGGGCACTCTTCAACCTTCCGTGCCATTTGTTGCTGTCTCTGCCAGCATACGTGTACAGGAGAAGAGCAATGCTGCACTTTTGTCACTCTTATTTAGTGTTCTTTTTTTTTTATGTTTCTGCATACATGAGTGTGATCCCGTGCATGGAAAGTGTGTATCCTTTTCGGTAGACAGGAAAAGGGCAAAAGCTCTGTGGGAGAAATGGGGCGATTGTGTCAATGTCATTAATATGGATGGGCTGGTGTGTGTGTGTGTGTGTGTGTGTGTGTGTGTGTGTGTGTGCGCGCGCGCGCGTAATGTTCACTTTTAAGCACCTGCAACTGGCTGTTCACTGACAACAAAGGTCATCTGAAAAGTGAGATGTGTTCAACCTGAATTTGGAAATGATAATTTAAAGGCCATGCTACTTATTGAGAGGGATTTTGTGATTCTAATTCAAATGTTTAGATTAAAACATTTAAGTAGTTTTAATTTAAAATTCACATCAAGTCCTTTTTTAATTACTTCAGCAAATCCATCTATCTGCTACAACTACACAGAATATGAATTTATTTTGGTCCAGTGGACAGAATTAATAAAAAAAAAACATTCGCAAATAAAGCAAAGATGGTTTTCCAGTAAAATATATATATATATTATAAATACTTTTGTTACTCCGAACAATGCCAGAAGCATTCAGATTCCTCCTGAAAGTAGGTAAAATAGATTTTAAAAATGTAATATTTCTAAATAATTCCTTTTTGACACGTCCCTTAGGATGGCTCCTAAATGTGTCATTTTGACACTTTAAGATTTTCTGTCCTATTTCTGTTCTGATCACCTAACAGTACGCCCTAAGTAGGACCTTTGCAACATTCGCCTGTCTCCATTTCATTAGGCTGGCCTGAAAGGACCACAAACTATGTCCTGGCATTGGGGTGTGTACTTGGTTATGACTCCTTTGTTGGGACTTGTGGTTGACTCATGCTGAATGGTTGTAAATCAGTAGGACATGACATCTACAGATGTCACCAAACAAACAGCATTTGCTAAATTGGAAGAATTGCTGGCTAAGCAAAATGGTGGGGAAAACTAAATCAGTATTGATGCTGAAATGTGACAGAAAATCCACCATAACTTTTTTCAATATATCATTGTGGTTAGATGTGGTTTTGGTAGTGCCAAAAACCATCTTATACATACTGTATATGTGAATATATAATCTGGTGTCCAGTCGTGGGGCGGTTGTCTTTCAAACAGTCTCTGCATGCTATTGGATAACAAACAATGTGACGAACTCACCCCTACAGATGTCAGTCAGTGAGGCAGTCTTTCAAAGAAGATGCAAATACATCCTCTCTAAATAAACTTAAATACCTCTATCAGCTCCTGACTCAAAGAAAAGCCCAAGTCTAAATAGTCCAAAGTTGATGCCAAAGCCATTTCTAACGAGTTGTTGCCATCATTGTTTTGTTCAGTAACAACCCGCCCATTGACAGGCTGCTTTAGCAAATGACGGTCTAGAATCTACGCTGGTGGTTTGGTGCCGGTCATGGACATCACTCACTGCCAAAACAGTTGCGATATGCTGATGTCTTAGCAGAGTCCTGAGAAGGTCGACTTTGTTTGGAAACACAATGAAGGACAGAGCCATCATATTTTCTCTTTCATCATCCCCTCTCCCAGAAATGTTCTGGAACTCCTTAAGTGGAAACACATCTAGTGTTTTGTGCAAAGCAGCAAAAACCAAAGCAGATTACTTCCACGTTCAAAATAAATAAATAAATAAATAAAATCTTGTCTCCAAACGTCATAAGACTAGTATATAAATGTTTTAGAAGCAACAACAAAAATGGAATTCTAGTGTGAATGTCACCCCCAGCAGCAAAATGTACCATTTCCAGTACATTCATGGGTCCATGTTCACTTAAATATCTGTTTGAAGCTGTTATAACGAATCTGCAAACAAGCAAGGGTTTGAACTCAAGCACGGTGATGGAACACTTTTTCCTGAGTATCTTTCCTGAGACTCTTCTGCCAAAACTGGAAACCCGCAATGCCGGATGAAACAAGAGAACACTAAACACCACTCACTGTTTTCTTGGTTCAAACGTCTTTTGTTTTCCATGACTTCAAATGGTGTTTTTTCTTTTTGGGACTCTGGTAATTTGTTCTAAAGTTGAAGCGGTAGCTGTTGGCTGTTTCTCCTTCTCTGATATTGAGCCAAGAACCTTTCCCACCAGTGGTGTTCTGTTGGAGACTATGTGAGTGCGCACTGAATGGGGGACCAAGCAAAGTGCGGCGGTTCGACGAAACCGACAAATAGATGATCTAAAGTTGCTTTAGAACAGGAGTGGGGAACCCTGGTCCTCGAGGGCCGGTATCCTGCATGTCTTTGCTCCAACACTTCTAATTCAGTTGTTGAAATCCCTGGGCAGCAGCTCAAGTTCTGCAGAAGCCTGTTAATCACCTGGGGCCTCATTTATCAAGCTTGCTTACGCACAAAACGGGGTCGGAAAACTGCGTAAGCAACTTTCCATGCAAACTTTATGAAAGAAAACATAGCGGAAAAATGTGCGCAACTTAAAGTTGACTAAGGTCCTTGCTTAGGCACATGTTGGACATGGAGAGCACCTGCAGTGCTGCTGCTGAGAAGGATAAAATTATGAAATCCTGCATCATTATCACTTGTACTGCTTCATTTTCACACAGAACAAGCCCCCCCCACACGCACACACGCACACACACACACACACACACACACACACACACACACACACACACACACACACACACACACACACACACACACACACACACACACACACACACACTCTCTCACAGCCTGAAGCGCAGAATACGGAATGCAGAAGATCAGCAGGGGAACAGATTGACACAGAATTTCATGTGTCTGTGACAGTGTGTGTCCTGTCACTGTGACAAGATTGATCATGCGCCCTGGCTACTTGGACAAGGGAGACCTCTGTTTGGCTGACTGGTTAGCGCACGTGGCTTTCACCTGGGAGTCTGAGGATCGAATCCTGATTGAGTCCTTTCTTTTAATATCCGCCACGGATCTCTCTGAAGAACTCAGCATTGACGGCTTCAGCAACGCTGTGCCACTTCGTGGATTTTCTCTTATTTGTTTTGCAAAACCACTTCCTTTCATTTCTCCACCTCACCCACAAGTACCTCAAGTTCTGCTTGTGGAATAGCGCTTCCTTGATCTACGGTCACCATCGTCATTGGCGGATGCTGCAACAAGCCGGCTTATGTATTATGCATGAGATCCACAAGGCACTTAGCATTGACCATTTATGGCAGTAAGTGGGTGTGGTGAGGGCGGGATGTGACTTAAAAGCAACAGAGAAACATTCTAGATAGTTTCTGATTTATGAAGCAGAGATTGCATGCAGCTGTGCGTACTCCATGTTTGATAGACCACAAACCTACTTGACGTAAGTACATTTTTTTGCTAAGCTTAAGTACGGTTTTAGTAAGGATTCTACACAATGTTTGATAAATGAGACCCCAGCTGATTGAAATCAGGTGTGTTGAAGCAGGGTTGAAACTAAAAGTGTGTTGAAGCAGGGTTGAAACTAAAAGTTGTTGGATAGTGGCCCTCGATGGACCAGGGTTCCCCACTCCTGCTTTAGAAGATGATCTAGAAAGACAATTTTGGACTTAGCTCACTTCAGCTTACTAGATATGAAATGGACCATTCAGGAAGTTATTTAAATGAGGTAAGAGAATACATTAGTTAGAATGTTTAAGCACAAACAGACTGTACAATGACCAGAAAATAATTTCTAGACCATTTTCAACCTTAACACACACACACAAAAGAAATCTAATATTCAAGACAATCAGACAATAAGGCAATACAAAGGGATGGTAAATGATGAGATGATGTCATTTGTTTAACTACAGTATTAACCCTTTCATCTCAGCAGCCACATACTCTAGGCAATATTCCATGGAAGGGAGCAGCCACTCCTGACCTTTTCTCGTGGAAGCTTTTTCTCTGAAATGACAAGCTGTTGATTGGAAACATTTGCTATAAAAATGTCACAGTGGGAGACTGGATCTTGATGTCAAAGACCTGCCTCCTCTGTAGTTTTCTCTGACCAAATGTTATTGACAAGTACAGTCCAGCTATGGCACCTAAACTGTGTTTGTTTTTCCAAATCTTCATCCAATCTTGTTAATTTCATACTTTAGCGAGCACATTTTGATATTCATGTTTATTAATACTTGGAGTAAACTCCTTTGTGCCATTGAATTCTAAAATAAATTAGACTCTTCATTATCAGGTTCATCAATTTTTATTACTTCATCACGATATTAGAGGATCCTATAATCATCACTTGATCCAAGTATCTCGTTCTGACTACAGGTAATGACAGTTACTTAGAAAATTACTTAATTTCTTCTACAGAGTCGTATACAGTATTTACCAACATAAAATGGTTTATGGCATGTTAAAAAGTCCATTATTGTTGTAGATCTGGAGGCAATGATGAGAAAATTAGTCCAGCTTATTGCACTTTTCCAGGCAAAAAAATTCGCACCACTTTGTATTTCTGAAGTCATATTAGGGCAGTGTGTGCATTAAGATGTGTGTATTCTTTGTCTTCAGTGACCTAAACTTCTCCTTGGTTGAGGAAGATGGATCTCATGGAGCGACTGTCACTTCAGTGTTTGTCATGGTGCCTGAGGGTGAACCTTATCATCAGGGGGCCGGTCGTACTGAGGTCAAATCTGTCTTGTGTTCAATGTTCAGGGATGCAAGTTTTACATTAAGATGTAAAAAAAATAAATAATAAAAAATAAAAACCTGCTTTTTATTTTATTTATTTTCATCCATTTTGCTTCTTACAAATTAAAAGGCAGGATAAAACACTTCTCATTGATACATTTCAAGACTGGCTCCTCAATTCTTTAAATTACTTGGCACGCCATTTAGCATTAATAAACTATTACATAAAGTACTGCTTAATATAAATATTATATAAATTTATACATTACTGGGCAGACACCCTTCCTTGCCCTTTGTCCTAAAGCTAAAGGTGTGGTTGACTGAAACATTTTTTTTTTATTTCTGATAATAATTGGGGAAGGGGAGCATATTCTTGCCTTTAAATGGTTTATTAATAATAAACTACTAGTAAATTAGGTATAAACAAAATCTGACTTTAGAATTGGGAACATAGTTTTGCTTACAACTGGTTAATTGATTGTTGTTTAGGCTCTATTAACATGTGGAGTTTGGTGTTTATTTACATAATACCAGAACATAACATTTTTGGTTATTAATGCAGAATTCTGCATTAATAACTTCATTCAGAAGTGGGTGCAATTTTAATTACTTGTCAACATTTTTCTCCAACGCTAAGACTGCTGCACAAAAAAAGAAAAAAGACTGCTGCTTGCGTGGGCCCCCTTGTGGCTGTGGGCCCCTGGGCCTTTGCCCAGTTTGCCCATATTATAATCCGGCCTTGGTTGCGTGTCTCTGTGCTGACGCAGACTCAGAAGCATAGACTAAGCTTTACAAGGCATGCATTCCTACTGGAGAATACTGCGAATGTATTAAAAATATGAGTAAAGTTGACCTTTAAGGCAGGACACTGTTCCATTCATTTCTAAGATTAGGGCAGGACTAAAAACGAGTATTTGCCAGCCACTTGTGATAAATGTGAGAAAATAGAAGCAAAATATGGCTCTGCTGGCATTTGATTTCTTTGTTTACTCTCTCAAGTACATTTATTGAAAAAATAAACTACTTTAGTCAATACTTATAATGAATTCTAAATGTGTGTTGCATATAGACACCATTTCTTCTTCCGGCTCTTGGAGATTACAGACGCTTTTTTCTCCTCTCCCTCCCTCCTTGTCCCAAGGCTCCTTGTCCTGTCTTGTGTGCACGCCGCTTTTTGCATTTTTTCTGGAAACTGGAAATTATTAAAAATGGACCTGGTCAGTTGGTCTCTCAACGCGATTGACAAGATTTTTTAAATGATGAGAACAGGAGAAGGGGTTCCCGGATACCCCTCTGGGATAGAGCCCGCTGGGTATATCATGGACTCCTGGAAAAAATGGAACCTGATTTGCCTCTCTCAACTGTCTGTAGAGGATTCTGAAGATGTTTGGATATTTGTCGTTTTGGTGTCGGGATTCCTGCTGTTTGCAGTGAGTGGTTACCTGGCTTACCGGAAAATTAACAAGCTTTCGAGGAATATTGGCTTAATCCCAGAGCTCAGGGATGGAATGCATTGTGCTGTGAATGCACAAACTCATATAATTGTCGAGATGTGTCGTAAGCTTGGAACTTTGGCTGAGATTCAGGCTCTGGCACAAAAAGTGGATACCATCAAGGAGCGAGTGGACAGATCAACACAAATTGGGACGGATTAATTATGCCATTATTGGATCTAGAGGGGTTGAAGACCAACAGAGCACTAAGGCAGGGAGGAAATTATCTCTGTCCCTAAAACAATTTTTATCTGAATCTGGTGCCCTTGGAGCCTGTGAGGCTGAAGTGATAACTCCCTCCTCAGAAGAAATGTGGAATGCTGCCGTTGCTTTGGAAACTCTTTCTCCCTATCCCAGCCTGGCGGGACTGTGACCGGTGAATGCTGTGGAACGGTATCTAGGAGTCACTCTGCTCTCTAACCCATTATCTCCCTCCCCTGTCCAAACGGAGGTGATGAGCGCTGCCCCATGTGGCTGCACGCACTGAAGTGAGGAGAGTCCCAACCCTACCTCCCCACCTATTGGACTGTAGCGTCATGAATGGCCTCATATTTGTGGAGGGGCGTGGTTGTTAAAATGACGCAATTTCGCCGCGCGGAGCTGTGCAGACCTCGCGGACGCGTCAAGCATAAACCAACCTTAACCCGGAAGCCGTGAAGTCTGCTGAACAATATTTTTATCTGCTGCTGTTCCGTCCCAAGATGAAGGACACTTATTTTTATTTTAAGATTTTAAAATAATAATTTTAAAATAATAATTTAATAAACTGTTTTACTGTTTATTACAGTCATCATAAATAATAATCTTGGTTCAGTATGAATGTATATTTAATTACTGAAATGACATTATTCTTTGGGTAATAATAATTATTATTCATGATAATCAGTAATGTGTGATCATCAACCAGAAGGTCATTGGCACGTGTACACCTCATGCAGGACTGGTTCCAGGGTAAAAGTTAACTACCTCACATGTCTTTGCTTCATAACAACAAGCTTTCTGATGGTGAGAGGGTGTGCTCTGAGGTTTTGTTAAAACCAAATCTCCGCAGCTTAAGTTCAGTTCTTGAACCCACCAGAGGATGAGGGTCGGCCGCCCCAGCCTCACTAAGCATTCTGTCATGCAGATAGAATTGCTCCGAATAGACGCACCTGTTTCCAGCTGAGGCAAAAACTTCTTCAGAGTTATTGATTTTGAGAAGCAAATAGTTTCATCAGTCGTGTGACCCACGGAGACATCTCAGGACCGATTTGAGACGCACTGAGGTCTCTCTACCAACCTCGTGCCCGGAGAAAACGATCTCCACCTGACATCTCGGATCCACGGAGGGTCTCCTGAACTGGGTGAGGTAGACATTGTCCGACAGATGGCGTCTGTATGCTGTTCTCTAGGAAACATCAGTTAGCTGCAAAATGTTTTTCCACCCAGAATGCTTTCTCTCTCTGAAAGAAATCTTCTGAGACACATTCACACATCCAAACCTCGCATTTCATTTTAGCTTTTCATTCAGACACAGGTAATGCTTTTAATAACAAGTTTTAATATCAAGCTGTTACAAATTGTCAGTTACAAATTGTCCTTTTTCAAATTGCCCTTTTTAAAAGTGTTAGTAATAAATTCTTAACTTTCTAAAACCTGACTCTTCTTTGAAATGAAACACAGAATGGTGTATATTTTAGTTATTGAGAAAGCAAAGATTCCTTTAAACTTCTGATTCAATAAATAAACTTTTGCTAAAATTTAATTATCTTAAAATAAAAAATTAATCTTTGGATTAAATATAGACCAAGCTCGTTGGCGTATGAACTTCTATTGAATATATCAATATCCTAGATACTTATAGATGATAGAAGCTTCATTTGCTAACTCGTTTGATCTCTTCAGAATCTAACAAAGCTGATAGCAAACAGTGTTAATTCTAGTATGTAGATGTGCCCACGCTACATGGACACTTCTGAAATCTGTGTACATATCTGTCTGAGGTGGGTTTTTTTTTTTTTTTTTTTTTGCATAGCAAAGCTGCCCTCTCTGTGGAGGGTAACTCTGAAGTGCCTTTTTTCCCTCCCCCTGACTCTATCCTCAAATAAACCCTCTTGATCTATCACGGTAGTGTGATTCAGGTTGTGAATGACCACAGTCACCAATTCTTGTCATGTGTCTATGTATGTATGTATGATCTCAGAACTGTGTGTACTGAAACTCTAATTTCCCTCTGGGATTAATAAAGTATTTTTGAACTTGAATTTGAATTGAATTTGAATATCCTCAAGTGACTTTCCAGAAAGAAACCGAAGTTATGTTGAATCACCAAGAAATGTTGACTCATGAGAGAAAAAGATCACCTAGTTTTCTCTCCCTACATTAAGATCAAAGTGTAAAGATGAGTAGTACAATAAATTGAACAAAATACAGCGAATTACTGGATAATGAGCCATGTTTTATTAAAATGTAAGTTCTCACCTTCCTTATGTAACCGTCACCACCCTGAGGTAGCTGTCAACCTGTTCTCATCTTTGCCCCAGAACTGTTCACCAGACATAGTGTTGAAATGCCAGGCAGCGCTGTAGGCTTTTATATGTATGCATGTATGAGTGCATGCTCTGTGGCTCTTGTGTCGGTAGGTAGGGAAGGAAATGCATTATTGATGGTGTTTTAGGTATGCAAAGCAAGGCAAGAAGACACTTTGATCTCTAACAGACACCTGCGTCGCCCAAATCTTCCTCGGCTTTAGTTGTATGCATGCAACGCCAAGAGGCAAGAGACACAAAATTCAACCTAATCACCACTCCCTTTTATCTTCTTTTCCTTTCTTTTTTTTATTATGTTTCTCTTTAGCAGACACTGCCAAAGGAGCAATTGTTTGGTGTTTTTGTTGTTGGCTGAGTAGGCAAAGGGGCAAAAAGAGGAAAAGCTATCACAATGCTTACTTTAATTACAGAACTACTAAAACTTGAAGGAGGGAATTTGTTGCCATTTATTGTCATATGAGGTTCTCTTATAAGCAAAATTAAACTCGCAACCAGAACAAGGCAACAGGTGAAGAAATGGGGTGCATAATTTCAAAGCTCACCCAAGTGAGTTATGCAAATGGTATTGGTTTCCACACATATGTCAAACGACATGCCTGTACTTGTATTTCTACCAGGCTTCAATGATTCAAACATATGGTAGTGCTGCTGTTAAGGTGATTTTAGATTAAAGTCTGTGTCTAAGTTCGAAGGGATTAGCATTACTGAAAGAAGCATATAGAAATAAAATAAAATACTCTAAACAAAAAGCAAAGCCCTCAATACTCCATGATAAAACATCTCATCAAACTGTGTTCCACATTTCCTGGTCAGAGCGGTGGGGGCAGCAAAAGGGTTCAGACTTTCCCTCTTCTACTGGGATCCCTGTTTCTCCAGTGAGTTCTGGTGCCGCTATGTTTTCCTCCTGGACGGGCAATCCTGAAACACATTCCCAAGTAAGACATCGAAAAAACATTCTCAAATCCCATCAGCTGGCTTCTTTTGATGGAAAGGATCATCGGGGCTTCTTTAAGTGCCTTCTGGCTGCTTCTTTAAAGTTGAGCTTGGCAGTTCTGTAAAAGAAAACTCACTTCGGTCTCTTCTATATGTAGTCTTGTTCTTACAGTCATCATCCAAAGCTAATGGCAATGAGTTTAGGTTGGAACATAACTGGTGAATTTGAGTCTTTACTCCATCAGATTGGTAAATAATCTGCAGTTTTGCCTAAGCTTGCCTGATCATGGTTATTTTCTTTCAAATGACAGGACCCAGAATCCCTTTCACATCAGGTATTGACCCTTTGCACCTATGTCACCTGGTCACATTGGTCCACCATGGTGCATGTCAACAGTAAGTACTGTATTTTCCAGACTTTAAGTCACACTTTTTTTCATAGTCTGGCTGGTCCTGCAACTTATATACCAAAGTGACATGTATACCAAATGATGTATACCACGTTGCTGCGGGCCGGCTCCGGACCAGGAATAAGCTCCTCTGCCCCTCCATCACCTGCTGGAGACCGTTGTGCGCTGCTACGAGCTGGCTCCAGTCCAGGTTTCAGCTCCTCTGCCCCGCTGGGAGGGTTTCAAACACCGCCATCACCTGCTGCAGCCTGTGGCGGGATGCTGCGGGTGCTCTCCCCGCCCGCTGGGAGGGTTTGAAACACCGCCATCCTCTGCTGGAGACCATGGCACGCTGCTGCTCTCTGATTGTTTATTCTGTTATTGTTACCGGTACTTGTCTTGCAATGTGAAATACTTGGTCTCAGATTTTGTAAGAAAAACAATAAAAATTTCCCCCCAAAATGCGGCTTATAGTTCAGTGCGACTTATATATGTTTTTTCTTCTTTATTATGTATTTTATGGCTGGTGCGACTTATACTCCGGAGCGACTTATACTCTGGAAAATGTGGTAATGGGAGTATTGAATGAAGGGTAAAAGTAGCGAATATGATTGTTGTTTTGGCCACTTCAGTGAGGCAGTTTAAGCCCATTTCACTTGTAGGAAGAAGTTTGAGGCTTAGCCACACCCACACCTTTCAACTTTTGAGAAATCCGACTGTTGAATGTTTTTCCCTATGTTTTAAGAGTATATAGCAGATGTTTGCAGGTGATCGGTGAAACGGGCGACGGGGCATCATTCTCCAAACAACGTGTGCGAAAACCACTAAATCGAGTACTTGGACCAAAATGGCCGACCTCCTGTGTGACTTTACATTGGCTCCAAGAGACTTTTTTGTAGGTCGTGAAACACTACATCAGTGTACCAAATTTCATAATCCTCAGTCAAAGCATGGCTTGGGGCTGACAGTTTTAATGGTTCTAGGGGGCACTATTTAAGAAAATAGGCAACACCCGCCAGATTTTCACATCAGATTTTGTTAGGATCACTCACCAGACGTTTCGTGGCGATATCTTTAGAAATGATGAAATGGGAGGCAAACGTATGACCACGGCAGTGCGCCTGACTTCGCGTGCCGCCACAGCCCCGCCCTCTTTTGAAAACTCCCATAAAGTGACGCCAAGCAACCTCCAATTGTCTTGAGTTATCAGCTACCAATTTGTGGTGAAATGGGGCAATTTGGGACCTATCTTCGTAAAACTTGACCTTTTTGGTCCTGAGGGGGCGGGGCTTGTGTTATGTCATCATCCAACCATTCAGTTTAGTTTGTGGCTGGATGTCGAATGACCACAGAAATTTTTATAACTACTCTATTCGAGTATGAAGTTACAGCCATTTATATCTTTTTTGGCGAGTAGTCGAACTTCAAGGCCTGGCCACGCCCCCTCAGCATATAAGAAAAGTCAGTTTTCTTTTTTCTTTTTGATTGCCCACCCCTTCTGAGCAATTTCCCACAACTTTCGAGACGATCGTGCGAAAAATGATCGAGTAAATCAATCAGAAGCGGACCCTAGGAACGGCCAAAATGGGGTCAAAATCACCACTTCAAACCAAAAAGGCCGACTTCCTGTTTGATGTTGAACATGGTTGCAAGAGGCTTTTCTGTGTGGACTGTTGAGTACTACAAGTGTACAAAATTTCATAACTGTACGACAAAGCATTTTGGAGGGGGGTATTATTCACATTTATTGCGATTTTTTTGGGACTTTTAAAATACAAAATTTTATACCACGCCTGACATGTGTGCAAAGATTCCTGAGTTTTCGGGTATGTTAAGGTCTCCAAAAAGTCAATTTACGTGGTGGAAGAAATATAAATAGAACAGATACACTAGGCCTTCGCAGCTCTCTTTCTCTCTCTCTTTCTCTCTCTCTCTCTCTCTCTCTCTCTCTCTCTCTCTCTCTCTCTCTCTCTCTCTCTCTCTGTGTTGTGTGTGTGTGTGTGTGTGTGTGTGTGTGTGTGTGTGAGAGAGAGAGAGAGAGAGAGAGAGAGAGAGAGGATGTGAATCTCTTTAACCCAAATACACAGGGAAGAGATCAAGCTTATCTTTTGTGACAGTCACTCTTAAGTCCCTTTCAATACTGGGTGGTTCAATTTACCACCGCAGTGGCCCTCCACCCCACTCTAATTGCAAGAGTCCACCCACCCATGCATGCACACACACACACACACACACACACACACACACACACACACACACACACACACACACACACACACACACACACACACACACACACACACACACACACACACACACACACACTTCTGACATGCCATTGAACTTAACCTTGCAATCTCTGTGGTCAATCGATGTGCCATTCTTCAATGCAATGCAATATTTACATCTCTGTGGGCTATTTGGCCACAATGGTAAGACCGGCTTCGATCAACAACCTGTGTCCACAATGCCTGTTTTCACCAATGTGGCACAAAGCAGGTGACCATAAGACCAGCAACCCTCTATACCTGTCTTTATGTTCAGAAAATCACATTGTACTCTTAAGATTAAGTGAAACTAAAGTGATTTTCTTTTCTTTCTTTTCTCTAGATAAATCTTGCTCTTTTGCAGTCCCACAGTGCATACATACATGGACAAAACTGTTGGTACCCTCAATGACAGAAAAAGCCACAATAGACACAGAAATAACTTGAATCTTACAAAATTAATAATAAATAAAATTGTTATGAACTTTAACCAATGAAAGTCAGACATTGCTTTTCAACTATGTTTTAATCATTAAAAAATAAATGAATTCCTGGAACAGGCCTGAATAAAAATGATGCTACCCCTAACTTAATATTTTGTTGTTTGAACAATCACTGCAATCAAGACATTTCTGTAACTGTCAATGAGACTTCTGCACTTCTCAGCAGATATTTTGCCCCACTCCTCGTGAGTAAACCACTCCAGTTGTCTCAGGTTTGAAAGCGCCTTTTCCAGATAGCATGTTTCAGCTCCTTCCAAAGATGCTCAATAGGATTGAGGTCAGGGCTCAAACAAGGCCAATGTTTTCGTCTTAGTCATTCTTGGGTGTTTTTAGCTGTGTGTTTTGGGTCATTGTCCTGTTGCAAGACCCATGATCTGTGACTTAGGACATGCTTTCCTACACTGGACAGCACATTTCTCTCTAGAATCCCTCAATAGTCTTGGGATTTCATTGTACCTTGCAAAGATTCAAGACACCCTGTGCCAGATGCAGCAAAGCAGCCCAGGAACATAACAGAGCCTCCTCCATGTTTCACAATAGGGTGTTCTTTCTTGATATGCATAATCTCCCCATCTGTGAAGATAGAGATGATGTGCCTTGGAAAAATGTTCCATTTTTGTCCAAAGGACATTCTCCCATACCAACTTTATTTATAAAGCACATTTAAAACCGGCATGGCAGCCGACCAAAGTGCTGTACAAATAAAAACTAAAACACAATCAATAATAAAAGTACAAAACACAGCAGTAAAATCACAGTCAATAAAATAATACATAATAAAAATAATTAATACAAGTCAAGGGTATAAAAATGCCTGGTCATAAAAGTGGGCCTTAAGCAGTGACTTGAAACAGGGGAGGGATGGTGCCAGCCTCACTGAGAGAGGAAGAGCATTCCAGAGGGACGGAGCAGCGTAGACAGAGCACGGTGACCCTGCATTTTGTATTTCATTGTGGGAACATGAAGCAGCAAGCACTTGGCAGATCTCAATGCCTGGTTTGGCACATAACGAGTCACAAGGTCAGACAGGTAATCAGGTGCCAGACTTATGAACTTATGAATGTTTTATTTTTTCTATTTGATTGCCCATCCCTTTTGAGCAATTTTCTACGATCGTGCGAAAAATGATCGAGTAAATCAATCGGAAGCAGACCCTAGAAACGGCCAAAATGGCCGACTTCTTGTTTGATGTTGACCATGTTTGCAAGAGGCTTTTCTGTGCGGACTGTTGAGTTCCACAAGTGTACAAAATTTCATAACTGTATGACAAACTAAGGTTTATGGAGGGCGGTATTTTTCACATTCTAGGGGGTGCTGTGGAGCTAGTTTCATTGCAATTTTTTGGAACCTTTAAAATACAAAATTTTACACCACGCCTGACATGTGTGCAAAAATTCCTGAGTTTTCGGGTATGTTAAGGCCTCCAAAAAGCCAATTTACTTGGCGGAAGAAAAATAAACAGAGCAGATACAATAGGCCTTCGCAGCACTTTAGCTGCTCGGGCCTAACAATAAACAGAGCAGATACAATAGGCCTTCGCAGCTTTGCTGCTCGGGCCTAATTATGCATTTTGCTATAGCTAGAATTTCCTCTCCCCACCTCATTTTTCACTCAGAGTAAAAACAATGACCTTCAGTTGCTGGTGGCTTGGAAATCTATGAGTGTAGCAATAAAGTACACACATGCCTGTGAAGGTTGTGTTGGGTTGAGAGATGGCCATTTGCCTGTGAATCTGCAGGGATTCGTCTAAGAGCAGGTGTATTGGTCCATCCCACAGCCATACAAAAAAACATGCACTGTGCCAGCAACTTTTCAACATCACTGCCTCATTCCTGATGTCTCTCTCTTTCTCTCTATGTCTTTCACACTCTTCTTTTGGCATCTTTTCAGCCCTTTTCACTACCCGTCCCTGACTGCCTGTTTTCCTCCCTCTCCACCTGTGCTCTTCCTTACTTGCTTTCCCTAGCAATACCCGAGCCTTACAAGCTGCCTTTATAATTTCTTTAGACTTGCATTTTATCAGTAAATACAAGTGCATGTGTATGTATGTATATATTTTGTTATGAAATCATCAACATCTAGCCCTTATTTATTTATATGTGTATGCTATATGTATATGGATTGTAAAAGCAAAGATTAAAATGGAAAAAAAAAATCTGATTTAGCATTCCACCTAATTTAGTTGTTGTAAATCAATATTTTTTCAAACTTCTCCAAAAATTATTCTCTTCACACCAAAAAAAGCTTGCGTTTAAACTCTGGGACAAAATGTGATTTCTTCCCATTTACCCTGTAACAAAATATGAGCTTCTAAAAAAACCCTCAATAAAGTTCTTTGTAACTCAAGTTGAAATTTAATTAGAGAATTTTTATTTCATCTTTTTTATGGTAATATTCTGAGGCTGGATCCAATCATTTCTTCTTTTGGAGCAGTACGCATTTTCATCTTATACACAAGCTCATCCAATTTTCTGTCTGGTCTCTAATTTGGTCTTGCTGTTCAAGCCCTGCCTTCTTAATACCACCTCTCCCAGCTGCCGGTGGTCTTCCAAGCTCCCCCACATATATTAAACTGCCACCTGGTTTATAGTCTGAGTCCATCTTCACTGCACGGCAAACACACACAGTGCCCACACCCACAAATCAAATTAATCCTCACAAATAGATCCTAGAATTTAATCAAATCTCCCTACTGCATTTGACATCTGCGCTGCTTATCTGGATTTCAGCCCTCAGTTGCATATGCACACATTCATGTCTCCTGAGTTTCTGCTGACAGAATTTCACACTTGTTTTACTGCACATTATTCTCCATATTATTTGGTGTCTTTTTCTGTCCGTTAAACTTGACTGAATTGTCTGTTGCTGTCGAGTGCTCTATTTATGTAGTGTTGCTCAATAAGCAGTCTGGCATTTTTTGTTGTTGAGATGCAAACTTCACGTAGGAATCTGACTCATGTGTTAATATTGTTAGATGCAGAATGCCCAGATATTTTCAGACACTGCTGCTGTTTGAAACGAAAGGCTGGTTTGGAAGAATTCATTCTAACTATGCTGAAGTTCACTGACAGTCTGCTGTGCTAATTGCAGCACTGAGTTCACAGTTGCAGCAATCCATCGAAGCAGACTCTTAAAATCTTGGGTGTATGCCTTGGAAGAGATGTTAAGAGAGTGGTTTGCCAGAGTGCGTGTGTGTGTGTGTGTGTGTGTGTGTGTGTGTGTGTCGGGGATAGCAAAGTTTTCACATATTGCACAAAACCTAATTAAAGTAAAGTTGAAGCATGCACTATTGAATAAAACCCATTTCACAATTTAAAATAAACATAATTTTTTACCACCATTTTTCTTCATGTATTTAGTGTAATGGTCTATTTCCCCTTGTTAGCACCGTCGTCTCCCAACATTCCACCAGCTGCAGAATCACCACCTAGAATGCCAACTTCTAACATTCCCTGCACTGGAACTCCTCCCATAATGCCACCATCCATCCATCCATCCATCCATTTTCAGCCATTTATCCAGAGTTGGGCCATCCATCCATTTTCAGCCATTTATCCAGAGTTGGGTTGTGGGGGGAGCAGTCTAAGCTGACAGGCCCAGACTTCCCCCTACCCAGGGAATCCTAAGGCATTCCCTGGCCAGCAGAGAGACATAGTCCCTCCAGCTTAGGTCTCCTCCCGGTTGGAATTACCTGGAAAACCTCACTGGGGAGGTATCCAGGAGGTATCCTGACCAGATGGCCGAGCCACCTCAACTGGCTCCTCTCCAAATGGAGGAGCAGTGGATCTACTCCGAGCCCCTCCCAGATGACTGAGCTTCTCACTCAATCTCTAAGGGAGAGCCCAACCACCCTGTGGAGACAACTCATTTCGGCCACTTGTATCCATTGTCTCGGTTATTCTAGGAACACCTGTGTGAGACCCAAAGGCAAACAAGGTTCCACAGACATTCTGGTAAGAAAAAGATGTCTTACTAGTCAGTACAGAAACATCTGGTTGGAATGGGTTGGTTTGGACACTTGGCATGGTGTGACAGCTGCCCTGCTGCCACACTTCAAGCAAATAACTGTTAATGTTTTATTTTGAACAAAGGTGTTTGTTTCCATGGATTGACTGTTTGGGTGACTGTATGAAGTGCACACATTCAGTTACTCATCGGTTTTAGTCTGTAGGGGTTTGTATGATTAATATGTTTTCTTTGAGTTGCCAGTGGCCTTGGAGTTGGAGCAGCTGTAGCAGATCACTTGGCCTAATCAGCACCATTGGATCATACCAACTCAAGGGAGAAGATTCCTGTGTTTATGTATTTAGTTATTCTCTTTTGTAAATAGTAGTTGAGTTTTGATAGTAATGTTTTCATTTGAAGTAACTCAAACAGAATGGACTGATTAGTATGAATTTGTTAGGAGTACTTTATTTATGTTCTTTGTTTACTGATGTCTCCCCACCCTATTGTGTTGGCAGTGGTCTGATCAGCCACTATTTAAGTTGATCCTGTTGTGTCTGTAGGAGGTTATTTTTTGTACATGTCTGTAGTCAGATCCTGAGTTTGGGTTACTTTGTTTCTACATCCATTGTCATGTAATGTTAATTGCTGGCTGGAACCATCTTTGGAGAAAAGAAAAAATAGTAATAAATTAACATGTCAAGAAAATCATCCGTGCTCTGCTGGCTGGTTTATGCAAGTCCGACTCATGGATTGATCAATTGATGACCAAGGGATGCAGAAGAGATGATTTCTGTATTTATGCATGGCTGGTGACATGATGGCAGTAGTTCTGGTGCAGGGAATGTTGAGAGTTGGAGTTCTAGGTTGTGGTTCACTGGCTGGAGGAGTGTTGGGAGGTGAGGGTTGTGGCACCCCTACTTTTCTATCAAACAGTTTGAAATCTACTTATTTTTTTCAAAATGAGGTAGAAGTTAATTCAAATGAGATTTATTGACCATACATATCAGAAATAGTTGTAAAATGTGGATCCTTGGATCCCCACACCACCTCACAAGCCATTAGTTGCCCTGATGTTTTAAAATAAAAATGACTCTTGTCTGTTACTCATTGTTGTTGGTGAGAAAGTGCTAGCAACCATTTCCAAAGTTGATTTCAAGCCCTTTCTGTTAGTTACACATATGTGCAAAACTATAAAATACAAGCAATTAAAATGGAGGAACTGAATTTAAATGTAGGCTTGAATGACCCATTTCTTTGTCCAAACAGTTTATTTAAGTTTACAATGCTAAAATGGCCTATGGCCTACACAGCATGTTTATGTGTGCATGCTTGACTTCACCTACCTCCAAATAAGCAAGCATGAGAATAAAACTGTTTAAACCTTTAGTGTGTCACCATGCCCTTGTCTGACGCATGCAGATGCTCCATTTGGCTTTCTTTTTTTTCATGTCTGCATATTTTTTTATTTTTTGTGGTTTCACACATGAATAAATGCATGAATCCAGCCCCATGGGCTCAGCTTTATTGGTTTTGGTTTATTGTAAAGCATAAACTGTTTGACAGCTTGATTTCATTTCACTTGGTTCTAGCTGTCCTTATTTGACATTAAAACGAAAACAGTTTCATTATTCACTTGCCAGGTGCATCTTTCATTTGGAATGACAGAACAGCTCGGTGAGCTAGTTGTAATAAATCTACCTGCACCGAGAACCAAGTCATTTTTAACCATCACTAGTTTGATGTCATTAAAGAACAAAACACAACTATGATATTTTTTAATGATGGTTTGTGGTGCTTAACAGTTCTTAATTAGGATATGAAATGCAAGTTACGCAGATTGTTACAGTCATGCTTGAAGACATAAAAACTTATTTCTTTGACATTGTAAATTTAAAACACAACCAGTCTTGAAGTGAGAATATGTAGTTTCCCTGGCGATATGCAGTAGATACCTAAATCAGTGCAAGCAAGCTGTGTTTTTGTGTTCAAGTAAGACCTTACCAACAGATGGCCATTAGGGTCCAAAATCCCAGGGAGCACAACCTCCAGACAAAATGATAAGCACATCAGACTCCCTTTCATCACCGGCAACGAGTGAAGAGTTAAAAGTGTAAAACAACAATGATTATGCATGGTGACAGTTTAGTAAAAATTTGTTACAAATGAGTAAATGCCTTTTGTCCTCACAGGCTCCTGTAGAAAGAAACATGGCATCTAACATGGTGTCACCCAGAGACTTAAGCCTGATTAATGCTTCTCCGTCAGCTCCAACAGGGAGAGACACGCACGCAAGGACGAAGGCATTTTGCCCTCACTTCTCCGTCTCCTGGGGAGTGTTGCAAAGCAATTCCCCACCGGGACAGCAGAGGGCGTAGCGTTGTTCTGTGGTATGCTGTCATGTATCTGGTCCAAGATAGTGTGTTTATATTGTGTGGTTTTTTTTTGTATATAAGACTCTTTAACACGGACAAATTTGTCTCTCATTCTCCTCCACCTCTTCATTGGCTCGCCACCTCTAAACCCAGGTTTCCTGTCATTTCCGTCCACAAATAAAACGCTTGCTGCACATCTTTTCACTCCTCCAGTCACGGGGAATTAAACGTTCATATTTTTAGAGTTTTTTCCCCGAGGTATTCTTCAAGCTTCTCCGTGTCTGCCACTAGTTATTCTCGGCTCTCGCTATGTT